>NC_083640.1:14070084-14375999 GCF_963576545.1 Limanda limanda | reverse complement strand
TTTCCGACTACACCTTGGCTAAGAAGATGGTCTAAGTCAAGTTGAACTTACTGTAGCACTTTGTAGTTAATGTACTTACATGATTCTTGCTGTTCTGGGTTTGTACCTTCTTGGTCAAATGCACTTATTGGAAGTTGCTTTGGATAAAAGCGTCAGCTAAATGAAATGGAAATTTTAAAAGAACAACATGATAACACTGCACTTTTTCAAAGATGATTTACTATGGTATCATACACATTTACATCCAGTGAGTTGACATGAATCTGTGCACAAAGACATTTACTGCAGCTCTCTATCTCAGACACTGGCTCAGCTTTACCAGACCTGTGCCAGTTAATACCCTTTTTTAAAAAAAAAATTTAACAAAACTTTAATCAGTGTGTTACTGGTAGAATCAGACTGGGAACAATCTGTCTCCACATCATCCTTTGTCACAAACAAAAGCAAAGACAACAACTAAACCAGGTTTTGATACAATATTTACAGAAAGACAAAAAGTAACATCCTGGTAGATGTTTGTTAAGGTCAATGTGTGCAGTTTATTGATTTATTGAATTCTCCTCTATTTTAACGAGAGCTGAGGAATCTTTTGTTTGTTTAAATACTCAGATTTTAATTCCCTTATACTTTAATGTTGACTTACGTAATGTTCAGGATCTGCGGACTCGATCTGTTTGTGCTACTACTATGAAATGCACTCGACTGTATGATGTCATGGATGTTATTTCGCTCTGTTGGAGACTTTGGCAGATTTGTCCACCTGCTGTAAATAAATGGCCACGTAACGACCGAGACACGAGGCTGACGTTTGGTTATTACCAGAATAATAACTACAGTCATCACGTCCTTTCTTCATTTCTTCAGCAGGAAACAAATGTCATTCACATTCAAATGTGAAATAATAGTGATGAACATATTCATAACAGGAGTTTCAAAAAGGATCCGTACTGTCAGGGACTTACTCCACAGTACGTCCTCGACGTGTGAATCATTAAGTCACTTTAATTAAACCGAATCATCTCATGATTTGTTGGTTGAACTGTTCCTCACTACAGCGATACACTTTTGATAAAGCTGAGTTTATGACTTGTGTATTTTGACTTGTGTTCACAAGATAATTCTCCATTATTGCAAATAGAAGCAGCTTTTTCAAGGGGTTAGAAGCAGGTCTCTCAACGACAAACTGAATAGGTAGTTTTAAGGCTCTTTGAGAAAAATATTTGAAGGTAACTCCCGACACCCTCTGTATTCCCCTATGCTTCTCTTACATTAGAAAAGGCGGATTCAGATACTTTGCTCTAAGTATTTGAATTCTCACCTCTTCATGACCGCGTCCCATTGACTCCACCATTTGTTTATGCACTTGTTCAGTTCATTTGGTCATCCCAGTCACCCTGTTTGCAGTCGTACAATGGTGAGATTGTGACAGCAATGGCGGTTGAAGACTATAAGTACAGTGACATGTAAAAATATTGTGCTGTCTGGCTCGTAGGGTCATAGGGTGGGAGCTTGTTTAGCTTCCTCGCCCCCCCCTTGCCTCTTCTCTCCTCTGTGTTCACCATTCGGTCACAGGACATCCTCAGCCCTGGGAGCCGGAGCTTGAGTTTGGGTTTCCCTCTGAGTTGTGGGAGGAGGTAGAGGCCCGGCCCATCATCTCCTGGCCCCACTCACGGTGGCTGGACTCCTGCATGCCGCGGCCTGTCGTCTCAATCGGCAGCGCACAGGAGGCGACGGCAGCGACGAGGCAGCAGCAGCAGTACACTGAGAGAGCCAGATACACAGAGGACTCCAGCATCACCTGTAGGATGAGGACAACCGGGCGTCTTTACTCTTTCATATTCTGTTCTGTCCTAAAATGAGAACATGGTTGCTGGCTGTTACCTGTGCAACAAACGGAGTAATGAGGGCACCAACTCTGGCCATTCCACTACTTGTTCCCAGGCCTAAAGCCCTGGTTGCTGTTGGGTAAACCTGCAGAGATCAGAAAACACTGAGGAGGCAGCCTTACTCAGATCATAGCTCTATTTACTCAGCTATTAATTTGTATCTGTATCTATGCTTATACTTGTTTGCAATTTACACAATAAAGCAAAGAAATTGCACATGTATTGGACATCTAACCTCTGGAGTGTACACATAGGCAGCCTGGAATCCTCCTGCAATAAAGGCTCTGGCGATGAAGATCAACACTGTCATGGATGTCCTGCAAGAGACCAACCAATACCATCAGAGTAGATAAACATGGAGTCCAGAATTAATCAAATGCTTTATAAATCAGAGACAACGTTACCTCCCAACACAACCATATAGTGGAATGATGCACAGAGAGAAGATGAGGAAACACAACGCCATGGTCCTCCTCCGTCCCAGTCGATCGATAGCCCACAGTGTCACCAGCAGTCCTACACAACAAGCTCAGTTAACTTACCTAACTTTTATCAAATGTAGAAAACAATTTATACCTTTAATTTAAGTTATTGATTAATGCTGTGTTTTGTTAATATGTGGCTTTTATACGCCCCCAAGCGCCTTATACACTGATATGGAAGCAGCCAGTAATGAGTGTGTGTCCTCTATCAGAAAGACCATGAACATTAATGTATATTATTATATATATGTTACTGATATTAGCATTATTATTCAGCCATCTTTCTTTTTTCCAGTAACAGGTATATATTTGTGTTATAATGCAAAGGTACAATAAAACAAGAATTTAATTCCATATTATCACTGTAAATACTGAACAGTAACAAACCAGCCACCAAACATAACTTACATTATTTCATACATTTTTTGGGGGAAGAGTAACGTTTACCTGGGAATTCAGACAACGTCGTCCACAGTAGATCTTTATAGTCATCGGAGTTCAGATATTTACACTCCAAGTTGCACCGGAGCTCCCTCCTACTACCTTTGGACACTAGAGGGAGGCACAATACAACAAACTCAAACACATGACGAGTCCAGCACATGAACCGCACAACCCCAAAGCATTTGTCACATCAGCAGCAGCACAGGTGGAACTGAAAACATTCAAGACAGCACAGTTCCATCAATAGTGCCTGTCAGCCATTGTTAAAGTGATCTGCTGCACGTGGGCTTTTATATTTCTACTGATTTCTTGAAGGATGATTTATTTTATGTTTATCTGTCCCAAATTCTGTTTTTCAATTTTGGTAAATGTAAAAAATATTAGTATTAACTGTGTGTGTGTGTGTGTGTGTGTGTGTGTGTGTGTGTGTGTGTGTGTGTGTGTGTGTGTGTGTGTGTGTGTGTGTGTGTGTGTGTGTGTGTGTGTGTGTGTGTGTGTGTGTGTGTGTGTGTGTGTGTGTGTGTGTGAGAGAAGCAGTGACTCACTTCCACATGCGCCTCCTTCCTGAAACAGCTCTGTGGTCAGAAGCACCAGTCCATAGTAAGAGAAGGCATTTGCAAACCTGGGGAGAGAGAGACAATGAAACAATAGAAATCCACAAATTTATGTCTATTGTACTAGAATGCACAGTTTTGGAGAATAAGAAAAAAAAAGGAACCCAGTGAATAGTAAATAAAGACCAGCTTTCAATCTGCCAATAGGACTCTGTGATGGAATTTGCGATCCCTTCAGGGCATTTCTTAATTACATATGACTTCACGCACTGCGCAGCTTTCCCATTGAAGCACGGGATCTTGAAGTGAGCTCCTTTAAGAGCAAATGTGTGTTTAGGTTATGTACTGACACTGTGTGTGTGTGAGTGAGGTGTCATTTCATTGCTAAATCATTGTTACTGTGAATAATCTTGCTATTAATCTCCACATTCAAATGTACAGTTTAAGTTAACGTGGGAATTTGACCGACACGCAGTGCTATACACCATCTATCTATCTATAGACCTAGTGTGAACGCTTGAGGCATACACCTTGATTTTCGCTCGCTCTTAATGCAGGAGTGGAGTTGTTTGTTTACAGCTCAGCATCAAAGGATTCATGGTCCATGTATGACCACGAACATCGTGTTTTAATGGCGTGTAATCAAACGCCACGCCACGGTCAAACCGTGTGATGGAAAATCAATCTTTGAGTTAGTTTGTATCTCCATCTTATTGTGATGACACTCATCTCAATTTGAAGTTGATCTGATGTAAGCCCTGGTACAAGTACCTCAAGGTAAAAATGTGGAATATGGCCAAAATGGCCACTAAATGCAAAAAAGCAGGCTTCCTGTTGAGTTTTTCCAATTGCACCAATATACTATTTTGTTTGTCTGGTCATGATACACATGTGTATAGATTTTTTTGAAGATCGGTTAATAAGAACATATAAATTATTCTTACCAACATGTTACCATGTTTATTTTTTACATGTTACCATGTTGGTAAGAATAATTTATAATATATAATAATAATAATAATCCTTACAATTTCAATAGGGCCTCACTGTCTGTCAGTGCCTGTCAGTTCTGGGGCACTAATTTTAAATTTAATTTGCAGAAGGTGCGCAGATCGCTTCCGCGCAGGATTAATTTAATTTAATTTAATTATGTTAATTCTATTTTTTAGGGCCCGACCACTGACAGGCACTGACAGACAGTGGGCCCTATTTAAATTGTAAGGATTATTATTATTATTTTATATTATAAATTATTCTGACAGACCTTCACAAAAATCGATACACAGGTGTATCATGACCAGACAAACAAAAAAGTCTATAGGTGCAATTTGAAAAACGCAACAGGAAGCCTGCTATTTGGCATTTAGAGGCCATTTTGGCCATATTCCACATTTTTACTTTGAGGTACTTGTCGCAGGGCTTACATCAGATCAACTTCAAATTGAGATGAGTGTCATCACAACAAGATGGAGATACAAACTCAAAGATCGATTTTTCGTCACACGGTGTGACCGTGGCGTCAAAGATTGATTTGTCAGTGCCTGTCAGTGCTCGGGCCCTAATAATGACTGCATGCCATTTCCTGTCATTCCATTTACCAAATAAACCACAGCAGAATTGTGGTCCAGCGAAAGTCGGATGAAAATAAGTCTTGAATCTTCCCACGATCCTCCTGGATGAAAAAAAAAAAAAACGACACATGAAATCAAAGATTCAAACATAATAACTGACACACGATAATTTCAGAATCATAAAATCAGAGGATTTGTGGTCTGTAGAGACTGACTGCACCTGTCTGGCAACAATTAGTTTTCCCAGTGGCATGGGTGCTCCGTTCTCCGTGGCGATGCGCTTCAGCGTGGCCAAAGCTTTGTCCTGGTTTCCTGTCAGCACGTCGTATCGAGCGCTCTCAGGTAGCCACTGCTCCCAACACACCCCCAAAAAACAGGCAGGTCAGTTGCAGAATCTGTAATCTGCTTTTATGTCTTAGACTGATCACACCTTACTTACAAAACACAGGATGGCAAAGATGAAGAGAGGAATGTTAGACAGGCCGAGCAGCCAGCGCCAGCCCAGAGTGGGCATCACCAGGATCGCCAAGAGGACCTCAAACACAGTGCCCAGCGCCCAAAATATCTGCAAAGCAACCGCAAGGAGCACAAGTTGT
Organism: Limanda limanda; assembly: GCF_963576545.1. Taxonomy (NCBI): domain Eukaryota; kingdom Metazoa; phylum Chordata; class Actinopteri; order Pleuronectiformes; family Pleuronectidae; genus Limanda; species Limanda limanda. Next base: position 14,370,466 of record NC_083640.1, on the reverse strand, counting down.
AAAAGAAAAAAGAATCGAGTGTCAAAATTATACAAAACTCTGCTTATAACACAGAGATTTTCAGTGCAGTGCAGGTACAGTTGCATGTTTTCTGGACACCGATAACACTATAGTGAGCTGGAGGATAGTTGTGTGTTCCATACCTCAATCAGTAAGATGCACGTGGCTCTAGACTTCATAGGCAGAAATTCAGAGTACAGTGTCACCCTTATAAGGAGAAATTAATTAATTAATCCAAACTCAAATCATTCATTTTAGTATTGCTTCAAAATAGCGAGATGAATTGAAGTTACTCACGACTGTGGGGCTCCTCCGATGCCAAAGCCCACCAGCGCTCGGAGGACGAGGATCCAACCATAAACAGGTGCAAATGCACTCATCAGGCCGTAGAACATTGTCCACATCACACTCATCTTCAGACCCTGTGTGTGCACGGGAAGAAAACGTACCTGGTTGCTTGATAAACAGTTTTCATCACATCCAGTACATGTCGACATGTCTGATATTGATCACTTTCTCTCAGAAACCCAAAGCTAAACTTAACTTTGCACAATGACAGAGTCAGAATGAGGAAACAGATATCAACTCTATTACAAATGGAAGTGTTATTAGAACTTACTGTTTTTCTGCCGTATCTGTCGGAAATGTTTCCCCACAGAGAAGAACTGATCATCATCCCAATAAATACAGCCTGCAGTAATGAAAATAAATGATAATGGAATTGAGTATGTCACAGCAGCTTAAATATTACAAGTTCCACGTTTTATGCACAAGGTCAGCTCGGGAAGAAGAGCAATGTCATAGAAAATTTAAAAAAGAAAAGTAAGGTAGATGTGAGGTAGATGGATACTGGACATGATTTGAGAAGAATTCCGAAGCCTGATGGTCTGTTGGAGATGACGTTCATGTCACATGAGTTTTACTGCACAGAGCTGATATAATGCTAGGCCTGTCTCACATACTTTAACACTGCAAACAGAACTGTAGCTTTTTGTATTGGTGTGATCCACAATCCACAAATTTCAAAGAATGGGACGTTTTAATTAGAATATTTTCCCGTAAAAATGTATGTTGTATGTGTCAATGATGGATTTGGTTAGAATGGGCTTTTTCTGTTAACTTTAGTTCATCTGCTTTCATGTTGTTGAATAAGATACTAAAAGTAAATATGGCTTTGGTCCACATTAAAATCCAAATATTGCACAACATTTCTAAAGGCATTAAATAACCATTAGTCTCTGCTGCCACATGGTCATCACTGCTCAATACAGGCACTTATTTTAAAACCATCCCAAAGCACTCAATCAATAACTATCAGGGCAGTCACATGGCACTGCAGGCAAGGGCACTTTACAACATCAGAGCGCCATTACCGATGTCAGCAGCGCCACCTCCAGGCTGGGCAGTCTCCACTCACAGTGGAGCTGTGGGGCTAAGATGCTGAGGATCATCATCTCCATGGCATCAGCCATCTAAACAAACAAACAAACAAACAATAAATAAATAAAAAAATAAGAATTCTTGCAGACAGTTCCTTATATGTTTTTTTAATAACAGAGCAGGGCTTACCCAGGCGAGACCAGTGAGGATGGAGAGTTTCCACTGAAACGTCCCAAAGCCGATGGCCTCCACTGCATCTTCTACCATGAACGTGTCTGAAGGAGTGAGACATGTGTGAGTCTAATGTGTGAGTCTAAAAGGTGTAAACAAAGTTGTGTGAGAAAAAGTGGAGTTGTGCTATACTGCACCATCAGTCGGATTGGCGAACTCCCGAGGTACTGGAGCTCCATCTGTAAGAGCCACAGACTCCAGATCAGTCTGCTCTGCGATCCTGATAACTTGCTCTCTATTCTCGCCATCATCCTCGGAGCGGGTGCTCTCACCTGTGCGACGGAAGCGAACGACACTGCAAACAAACAAACCAAAAATCCAATGTGGGCAAGGGGGTAAAGTGGGGTTGACATTGGGAGGGGGGGTTGAGGTCAAATGCTCTGGATAAATTCTAAACTTATAATTTCTTACCAATAAGTAATAGCTTGATATACATGTACCTTAGAAATTATTTCTATTTATAGGTATACTTGGCAGATAATAGCTATAGTAGCAGCCAAAGTAGCTACCATTACATTGGCAGGGGGAAAAAGTTTTGTTTGTGCTGCGAAATAAATGGAATCAAGAAAACCAACCACTTTATCATTTATGAATATGGTCATATCTTTTCATTTAGTGTGATGTTATGATTATAGGGGGGTTGTACAGGCCAGTTTTGATTATTGGTGGGGTTACTTTCCCTCTATCTGCCCCAAAAATTCCTCCCTAGAGGGTGTGAGGATGTACATTTCTACAGTTTGACTGCCAGAGGAGTATCAGAGGTCTGATGCCCTCAAGGCACAAAGCGGAATAAAAAAGAGAGTCGGAGGCTGTTGCCTAGGTGATGTGAGCTTTTTCTGGTACTGATTTTGTGAATGGGTGGAATTGGCATCCCATGGGTAAACCATGTTACACCAACTGACAGCACAGCACGCTCTGCTCTGGCAACCTTATAACAGCTAATTACCCAGAGAAATGCATGTTTGCTACAGACAGAAGGTGTAATCTTCTCCCACATTTAGATACTGGTTCTTTTCTACAGGATGAAAGTCTGTAAGAGAACTCTAACAGAGGCAGTGATGTCTGAACACTGTAATTACATAACACTGCCCACATGCCAGGGGAAGTATTGGTGCTGCAAAAATTTTTACATATCCAGCTGTTTTTAATCGTTCTTAATTTCCTTGAAAATTGTTGTAACGGTGTTTTCTGATTTTGAATTTATTAATTGAAATGTTGTCTCTGTGTTGTTTGTAATGTCCCAGTAAATCACCTTGAATCTGAATATGAAATATGTTGTATAAATAAAAGTGCCTTGTCTGGCAGATGAGTTAACAACAGGTCCGCTTAAATCTATTTTACTGTAGACTACTCACATTTTCACTGTCAAGCTTTTTAGACAGAATTCTGAAGCAGGAAGTAATTATATAAAAATTTTGCTATACTGTAAAAATCCCTTGAAAATATCACCTGCATTTTCATTATAGCATTTGAGACATTAAGATGATGAACAATTTCCTTATGTCCTTATTTTTTTGGGAGGGGGAGGATTAGAAATTACTGTGGAACTGTGTGTTTTTGAGAGATGCTGTGCAAGTCTGCACTGGCCCACCTTGAGCTGCATGTGTGTGCAGCAGGGTTGAATCTATATATCGTTGTAGCCACTGAGTCATGACAGCAAACACAATTACAAGTTAGGATGGAAAAGTTATCAGGCAGAGATCACAGTGAAGCAGCTTCCGGAGCAGTAATGGTCTCCTCTGGGGAAACGCCAGGATTGTAAACAAACTGCACCACAAGGAGCAGCCTTAACGGGCCAGGTTGGTTTCTGTATATATTTCCTAAGGCTGAGATCAAGTCAGGGGATATGACTGGATACGTGCTGTGAGGATGTGACTGGTGCTTAGGGGGAATGTCAGGCTGTTTGAGCTGAAGGAATAAACACGACGCGAGGCTGACAGAGGGCGTCGCGTCGGACAAACACGCTGAGAATAGAAGGAGCAACAAAAGACATCGCAGACGAAGGCGTCGACGCGCAGACTGAGGTGTGTGATACTCACGGCAGCTGCCTCAGTTGGAACAGATCCTCGTCCATGTTGCTGTGTGTTGTCCTGAAGCTCCGTTTGGCCTCATCGCCGTTTACATGCTCCCGACAAGCTGCGGTTTCAGCACCGAGGACAGCGACCGACCTGCTCCGGTGTTCGTCCCGATCAGCCAATCACAGCCCGCCGTGCACAGCGCGAGACCGACACGGCGGGAGCGAGAGCGTGGATCTAGATTATGAGCTCGCGAGGATCCATGGTGCACGGTCCACACATGGTCCATTAACACACACACCCACACACTCACAGACCATCACAACTCAATGCTTAACCATAACCATAACCATAACCATAACCCTAAGCCTAACCTAAACCAAAACCTAATTATATCCCCTACAACCAAATCTTAACCCTCAAAGGTTTAAAATTTTTAAAATTGGCCTCATAACTATAGAAAGACCTGTGCGCATAACACATATATACAAAATCACACACACTCACATCCCTAACCCTTATTCTATGACTAACCTTAAAACCAAGTTTGAAGGTTAGGTCACACCTACACAGTCACTAATGGGACTTGACTACAATGGGCTCTTAATATGACGTAAGTATAGTATGATATGTATTATTGTCTATTTACTCAGGACCCCAGTCCAGAATTGATGGTGAAAATACATTTCACCATAATCAGATCTAAGAGTAGTAGTCAAACTTGTAATTTTACCTCAAACCTCAGTACATCATGGGCAGAAAATTGAACAAATATCAGTAACACATCTATATAAATATATATATACACCTAGACATCTATTTTAATAATATCTCCTGTCTGTTTTCTGCTTTAAATGTCTTACAATGACTGTGTGAATACATATTTATATATTTTTTCTTCATAATATCCTCTTTGTCTATTTTCTCCCTAAAATGTTTTATTACTGTATGTATGTATATACACACACATATATTTGTATTATATCTCTTATGTCATCTTTCTGCTATAAAGAACAGTATGTTTAAAAGCAAGTGTGCGCAACAACCATCCAGTCTATAGTAACATAGAGGGTAACAACACACACTGGGATGTCGGAGTGTGTTGTGTGAGCACATCCGGCCCCTCCTCTTCCTCGGGTCCGTGCTGAAACACGCCGCGGCGGACCACAGTTCCGCCAGGAGAGCAGGATGTTTCGGTTCAGACCTGAATCCTGTGATAAGCTCGTCGGAGAGTTTCTTGGCACTGGACGCGTCGTCAGGTAAAATCTCTCCACCTGGCGAACAGCAGCGCCCGGAGCTGAGCCGGTGCTGGGACCGGGCCGGGGGGGGGGGGCAGGCGGGTCGCGACGTCACCGTGCGATGGAGTTAAAGAGCAACATGCGCAGACACACACACACACACAGGGACGGTCCGGTTTAACGTGAACTGTCGGTAAAGCTGCTACCGGTGGAACGTAGATACGATTTAAGTTTCCTGTTTGTGAAGATGACAGCTTGAATAGTTATGAATGGAAGCGACGTAGTTGACTGAGGGCAGCCTGACCTCGGTGTTGTTGGTAAGCTAACCCGATGCTAACACGGTGCTTCATGGTCCCTCAGCTGTGAGAAGGGGCATGTGGTGTTTGTGTGTGTGTGTGTGTGTGTGTGTTTGTGTTTTTTGGGGGTGCTTGTGTCGCTACCTCGATCCATTCGATCTCGTTTATATGTTATTAAATAACATCAACAAACAAGTTGGTGTTTTCCTCACAGGACCACTAGGGTGTGTTGTTTTGTTAAATGCGTTTGTTTTTCCACAGTAAACTTATTGGAACACCTGTCTGTGGATCGTGTCCTTCATTCAGTGGTAGGCCCTATTGTAATTCGAAGGATTTGTATTTCCCTTTTGGGATTTTTCAGGAATAGAAATGCTGAAATTCTTACCAAAGTTTGCAGGAAATTCAAAACCCCAAAAAGTAATTGTATTCTGGAGTAATTTGAAATGGGCGTGGCAAAATGGCTCAACAGCCCCATCCAAAGTAAAGCCCCTAAGTTAGCTTTCACCGATCTTCACAAAAATCGAAGCCCAGGTGCATCATGCCTACTTCCATGAGACCAAAAAAAGTCTATGGGTGCAATGGTAAAAACGTAACAGGAAGCCCGCGACTTTGGATTTATTGGCCATTTTATCGCAGACTTACCTGACAGACATGTAAGACCAGAGTCCCGGCCTGATTACATCTACACAGAAATTATGAATTAAAATCACAGCGCCCCCTGGTGGCAACAGGAAATGTCTTGTTTGAGGAACATCTTACACTTGGAAGTATTCCTCCTCTTCACATCAGCATAAGATTACTGTGACTTTTCGTCCAACGCCATATTAGGGGCGTGGCGTCAAAGTTCATCACACATTCACAGTCCCGCATTGATCAGATCCATATCAATATTGACTCATCATTAAAGCGCCACCTGCTGGCTACAGGAATTCACATGTTTTAAACTTCGATGAACTGCTCTTGGCTGCTTTACAATATACAGCTCAAATGAGCTATATAAAAGAACACTTCAAAGAATTCATTAAGCAAATAATTATTTGTGTCAGTGATGTTAGAATCCTTTGATGTCTCGTTTTAAAACTAAATTCGATTTAGATAAAGTGTTCACTAATTAGTGAGCGTGGTCCAGCAGTGCATGACAGACGCAGGAAGTGAAGCGTTTGTCCTTGCCGCAGTGAGCAAAACACATGCAACGCGGAGACGTGTGCTTGGTCATTGATCGCTCTCTCCACTAACCGAAACAGGCTTCAAAATGTGTGCTCGGGCCGGTCAGTGCTACAACGTAGCCCTAGTTTAGTTTGCTTCACGTTACGTGTTGTTTACTCCATGTTTTCAGAGCAGAGTGCAATCAATAAAAACATAGAAGAAGAAAAACAATGGTTTTGACCCACGTGGGTTTCCTAACAATTTAAAACAATCGTCCAAAACCACCGACGACCTCCATATAACTATATTCTACACAGAAAAATAATACTGTGTAAAAAACTTGACTCAAACTGAGTGTTGATTAAATGTTAAAATGTCTGTATTTATATGGTACTTTCTAGTCTTGATGAGCAGTTGATGAAGTTAGTTTAATTTAACTAAGTCCAGTTCACCCGTTTTTAGCACATGGATATAAGATGACCTGGACAACTGTGAATCTCCACATACATGCATACACACTAATAATATATTTAACTGAGATGACAGATCACAGATATGTTGTAAACTAAATTTGTCATCTGTCTGTATATTTTTTTTTCAGAAACAAGATGATTAAAAACTGGGGTGTCATCGGTGGAATAGCTGCTGCGATTGCAGCTGGAGTCTACGTTGTGTGGGGCCCAATAACAGAGAGAAAGAAGAGAAAGAAAGGTGAGATTTGGTTTGCCTTCATGAATACATAGATTTGCTTTATTACAGTAGTAGCAAACAATAACTTGTTTTTTCTCTCAGGTATGGTACCCGGTCTGTTGAACTTGGGCAACACCTGCTTCCTCAACTCATTGCTTCAGGGTTTGGCGGCATGTCCGTCTTTCCTTAGATGGCTGGAGAAGTTTTCGAATTCGCCTATGATCCAGTCGTGCAAAGACAACCGTCTGTCTAACACGCTGCTTCAGCTACTCAAAGGTATGTGAACGCAGTCTGTCAGATTAATCTTTAGAGAGGAATGGTTCATTCATATTTCTGACCTTTGTGCACCAACAGCTCTGTCCTGTGAGGAACCTGGGGAGGAAGACGTACTCGATGCCGGATGCCTCCTGGATGTTCTCAGACTGTACCGCTGGCACATTAGGTCATTTGAAGAGCAGGTCGGTCATCTTGCTGTTGATTGGTATCTGGCTTTATATTTCTGTGCAAAATATATTATGAAATGTTTAATTAATGTAAGGGAAATGTAACATTTGAGCACAATATGATCATGTTTATTTCCCCTTTGATTGATCATGACTGAATCTCATACAATGTAACCTTGATCATGCTGTATCCTGTACTACTGAATGAATCGTGGCCTGATGGCCAAATGTATAAAGACAAAGAACTGTTTCCCATCGGTGTGCATCTTACAAACTAACCTTTGTTGTATGCACCATGCTCTGAGCATTAAGGTGTGACAATACTGTAAGAGAATTGTGTCTCGATCCTCGTTGGTAGAGTGGGATTGTAAAAATTGCCATGACATTAACATCTTCTCTGGTTGTGTTGCTTTATTCCTTCAAGGATGCACATGAACTCTTTCATGTCCTCACAGCGTCTCTGGAGGAGGAACGGGATCGTCAACCCAAAGTCACCAACTTGTTTGACATGCAGTCCCTCGAGGCAAGTTATCATCTCCTGTGTGTCACATGAATCCCATAGGTTTTATAGTTCAGTTCATCACTTTGAAGTACATGTGTGGTCTTGAGGTGGGTAGTTACATCATTTTAACACTAAATCTGCATTCTATATCTCTCTGTCTCTTAATGTGAACCATAGCCAGTGTTAGAGAGTTATGACAAATCTGGTACAGCCCTCCTAACTGTTCTGTGTGTATGCCTTCATTTCTTATCAGAGTCTCCCTGATCAAGATGATAATTCTATGACCTGCAGAAGTCGAGGTAAGACAATAAAGCAATTATTAACTAGGGCCCGAGCACCCGCACGTTGAAGCCTGTTGTGGTCGGTGGAGATCAATCAAGCGATCAATGACCAAGTGCACGTCTCCGCTTTGCATGCGTTTTGTCCACTGCGGCAAGGATAAACGCTATCAATTGCACATCACACTGTGAAAATTGTATATAAATAGAATGATAGTTGTAAAACTAAGCTTACTTCCTGTTGCAAGTAGGTTGCGCTATCACTATTATTACGTACAGAAATATAGATCTGTTCAAGTAGGCGCTCTGATGAAGCGTGAGCAATTTTGTGTCAATTGCACAACTTAATTTTCACACTGATCAGTAGGTGGCGCTATGGCCCTGAACTAATACTTATATATGGAGCTGTTCAGATCAGGATTGTGATCATAGGTCAGTAGTTCTGAGCCAGTTAGATAATGCAGAGTGGATTAACAAAGTACTTCTTGTTTCATGGCGAATCAGTAGGTGGCTCTATGACACTAGGAAATATTGACACATAGAGCTGTTCAGGCTTGGACGCTAATCAGGAGACAGAAGTTTGGTAGTGATAGGACAATGCAGAGTGGAGTTATGACAACATGGTGTCCTTTGGCGAAGGACTATCCTTCACTGCACATCAATGTTTACACGCTTTGAGGAAATGTCACAATCTTGACCATGATCCAATGAATTGACACTTCCTGTAGCCACCAGGGGGCGCTGTGATTTCAAGTCATACTTTCTGTATAGATGTCATCAGGCCGGGACTCTTGTCTTACATGTCTAGTTTGGACTCGATTGGACGATGTATGTCCGATATTCAGAACCTTGTGTTTTGATGGCTTTTAATCAAACTCTGACGCCAAGCCACGGTCACAGGATGTGATGAAAAATCGGTCTTTCAATCAGTTTTTATCTCCATCTTGTTGTGATGACAAATACGTCAAAGTAAAAATCGGTGCTTGGGCCCTAATAATAGCCTATTAAACCACACGTAATAATAATTTTACCTTTTTTAATTTCTTGTTTTGCAGCCCCACTTCATCCAATACCAAGTCCTTGGAAGTGCCGTCATCCTTTCCATGGCCGTTTAACGAGCAACATGTCTTGCAAGCGATGTGAGCAACAGGTGAGTTTGTTTGTTTGTAGCCAGTCAAGTGAATAACACGTAAGTTTGTGTTATTTGACTTTTTACCTTCTTGAGCTGATTTGTAACTCTCCTCTGGGTTTTTTTACAGAGTCCGCTGCGTTATGACTCATTTGAGAGTCTCTCCCTGTCCATCCCTTTACCTCAGTGGGTGAGCAAAAACATCAGAGTGTTATTACACCATCACTTATCACATTGTTTTGGTTGTTGCACTGATTCTCATAATTTTATCTGTGTGTGTCCTCAGGGTCAACCTGTCTCTCTCGATCAGTGTCTTCAGCATTTCATCTCTTCAGAAACCATCAGAGAAGTGGTGTGTGAAAACTGCACAAAGGTACATTCACCACAGTGTCCGAGGCAAATTCTGATAAAACATTTCATTAAATAAGTAATTCACTGAAAACCATAGACAGGAATATTATGGTAAGTACATTTACATTCATGTGACTTGTTTATTTTGCTGATTTTGTTTATTTGTGGTTTTGGATCATTTGTCCTCAGCTTCAACAAGAGTCAGCAGCCATCGCACAAGTTCTGGAAAGTCAGAAAACATCATTTGTTAAACAGCTAAAATTGGGAAAGGTAACTGTCACTTTATATTATTTATTTATGTATTAATGTTTTGTCTGTTTTGGAAACTTGTCTGTGTCTGATGTGTCCCTCCCTCCTCCAGCTCCCCCAGTGTCTCTGCATCCATTTACAAAGACTGACATGGTCCAGTGAAGGAAGCCCCATCAAAAGACAGGAGCATGTGCAGTTCTCAGAGTATCTAAGGATGGACCGCTACAAACACAAAGTTCCCATGCAGGGAAGTAAGCGGCTCACATGTGCACCAAAGCCCAAGAAAGCAGAAAATACAGATGATGTCACCACCAACGGCACAGGTATGTTGAATATGTCTCTGTAATACCATTCTACTTTATATGATCTTTTTATAGTGCATCATATTTGGTGTAATTTGATTTCCAGATGCAGAACATCACAACAACAACAAACCTTTTTCCAATGGAACCTGTTCATCTTTATTTCTTCACTCCCCTGGTGTGAACCCACAGCTCGGCCTCAGGTATGACTACAGGTAACCTCGACGAAAGCAAACGATCACGGTGCAACAATAGAAGGAACTCACACATATCAGTTTACTCAGTGTGGTGGGGGTGATCAAAAGCCTTTTTCAGACTCGGAATAAGGACCATTGCTGCCTTCATCTGTCTGTTTAAGTGATTTTTCAGAAAGATGTGACTTTTACGTTAATGTTCTTTGCGGCTTCAGCTTATAATGTGCCGAGCTGGTTCTGAATAATCCATAATCAGTTTTGATTAAGCATAGCACAATGTTGAGAGAGAACCAGATCAATTAAAATATAGCCAAAGTATGCTTGGTGTGATAGAAGAATCGTTTCTGAAAAGGATCCGCCTTCACAGTCACCTGCAGTCGACTGCTGGCCCTATGTTAGCTCAACGCTTTACTATTTGTGTTGCTTTTTACTCAAATTTGTAACCAGTCTGTGTATGTTGGTGACCACACTCTCTCCTCCAGTTCTACAGAATACCTTTTCCAGCTCACGGCCGTGCTGGTTCACCACGGGGACATGCACTCAGGACATTTCGTCACGTACCGCCGCAGCCCCTCCCCGCCTCGCAGCCCCTCCTCCCCCCTCAGCTCCCAGTGGCTCTGGGTGTCGGACGACTCGGTGCGAAAAGCCAGCCTGCACGAGGTGCTGTCTTCCAACGCTTACATGCTCTTCTACGAGAGAGTGCGAAGGCTGGACCTCGCTCTGCGCTCCGAGGAGTAACTGGACGCTTGCCACTTCGAAGCCTGAGTCACTTCAGGCTTTCCGACTAAAATGTCACAGCTGCATGTGCCAGTTACAACATTGTTATCGACGGGCAGTTTAGGACTTAGAGAGCCGAGAGGAAAGCAATCATGCAGTTGTAAAAGAGGTGATTTTACTTCCTGGATCACAGCAACGTGTGGAATATCACTGATAACGTTTTCTGACATGAATTCCATGAGCGGAAACTTTTGCATCTGCTCTGATAGTAGGATGCTCTAAATCCAAATGATGATAGACCTGTCGGACGTTTGAAACGTGTCACAGTTTCTGTCAATGTGGCTTCTACAGGACAAGAAAACAGCAACACATGACAATATTGTGGTTTCTATGGTGAGATTCCTGCATCACAATGTTCATGTGTGAAGTCCATAGTGTTATTTCTGTTGAGATTGTCAGAGGCGTGGACTCAGCTCACCAGAGGTAACTCATCAGGACTTCATAGAGATGCTACTTGTTGCATATTCTGGCATAACTCTGGTTCTCCACTGTCTAATCTTATCTGCCTAATCATTCCCAGCAGTGTACGTAGTCTGAAATGGATCGACTCAGTTCATAAGCTGTTGAATTTGATATTTTTCTATGTTTCCAGTAATCCTTACACTGTCCTGTTTTGCAGTGCTGCACAGTTGAGGTTCAAGTGCCATGTGGTCTTTATTGCACAGGATTTGGACGTGGATTCAAACCACGTCTGCTGCAGCTGATGTGAACATAACATAAGATCTCTTAATGGAAACAGGATGTACCCGCGCTCTAACAAATTCATAATGATCTGCTTTTGGTTCATAAACCCAGAGGAAAACCACAGGTGTTTTGGGTGAGTTATCCTGAATAATTTTGTATTCTGTGTAACTTATAACTGCCTTGTTTGCTCTGACCAGTCCGTGAGAAAAACGCTCCTGGTTAGTGTTTGCGATTTGCACAAATGTATATTCATGTGAGATTGTGTGTATCTGTGTGCAATCTGTAAAGGTGATTGTTTTCAGGTATTAAAAACAAAACTAATGTGCATTCTCTAGATTCATTGAAGCAACATAAATATATGATAGCTTGAAACACCAGATACAGAATTGATCAGAAATGCCTAGAATCAAGAACCACATTTTCTCAAGTATCTTTGAAGACAACACTGAATCTCCAACAAGTCAGAGAATATTCTTTATATTGACCAAATATGCACAGAAGAAACAAACGAGCAGTAGTTTTCAAAAGAATAAATAAATACATAATTTCACAGGGTAAACGTGACATAGGCAGACAGATTATAACTAGAATGACATTCAGTCATGAACAAACCAATCAAGATGCACCACATTTCACACGCGCATAAATTTCCTAAATCTCCAGTTTTTCCCCCTCAATTGTGAAAATGTTTTTAAAAAGGCTTTTTGTTTCTCTTTATTAGGTCAAACATCTATTTCCAAGGTCCAAAATGATCTCAGATGCTCCAGAAACCTTTTGAAATCCTTAAATGTCAGATCAGATTAACGTCACTCTCTTCACTTCGTTGTTATCACATTTAAATTTGGAGTCTGATCAATTAACCTATATCTGGAATAATAGTCATCTTTCCTTTTACCCCCACATATGTTAAAGGACTAATCTAAAATCAGGGCACCATTAGTTCACTGCTCTGTCAAAATACAGCCGGCCTGCTCTAATCAATGAGATCCCGGGATTATTCAAGAGGATTGAAGTGTTTATCATTGTTGACTCATTGTAAACATTGCCAGGTACTATAAAAAATATAACTCATAGTTTCAGTGGGAGTTTGAACTTGAATGAGACAGAAATTTGACCACAGATTCAATCAGAGTCCCAGCTGAGCCTCCTCGCATTCACCGTGTGATTCCGTTCTGTCACTCAGGTTCAGCTACAATATTGAGAAACACGTTTTAGATCTGTGATATTTGTCTTATACGCTCTATGGCTCCCTCTCATTTCTTGCTGTCCAGTCCGATGCGTCTGAAGGTGAGGTTGATGCGAGGCAGAAGGACCCTCTTGCGCACAGGAAGGCTGTGGTACCAGAAAGTGTTGGTGGGTGGGTTCATGAGGAGCAGGCTCCCATGAGTGAGCTCCAGCTTCACAGGTTCTATCTGCCGGCTGCTCTGTTTCCCCCGAGCGTCTCTGTGCCTGAAGATGAAGTCTCGTGCTGCTCCCAGAGAGACGGAGGCGATGGGACAAAGTGGGTCCAGCTCCTTCTCATCGTCCCGATGCTCACCCATGTGATCCTGCCCGTCTTTGTACCTGGTGGAGCGAAGAGCACTCTCATCAGGGGGATGCATCAAACTGTGACCTTTACAACATTTGCTCAGTCATTTCTCACCTGTTTACCAAGACAAAGTTAAAGGTCTGTCCTGTTGTTTTTGTGACAGCGTCCCGGATGGATTCCAAGGTTGGAGTCCAGGGGCAGGCTGAACGTTTCACCCCAGAATAAGTGTAGGTTAAACCTGCATCTCCGTGTGTCGCCTGCTTTCTGGGTATATTGTACAGCTTTCCAAACACGTGGACCTTTGCTTCTTCCCCTGGAAAAGAAACAGCCACATCCGCTCAACAGCAACTTCAATAACATTACAAAAATAGTGCTGTTGATGTTGTACCTGTAGAGTACTCCACCTCCTCCTCCAACTGTTCAAACAGCTGGTCGGCTTCCTCTCTGGAGAAGAGTAAAGCATAATCACAGTCTAGTCCCTCTGCCTCTATTTTCTGCCACGGAACAGGATGAGAGAACCCTGCTAAAGCTGCATCTTCATCTTCTTCCTCCTCATCCTCCTCCTCTTCCTTCACCCTCGCCTCTTCCAACAGTTTGATCTTCTTCCTTGGACTTCTTCTTGTTACGGCATCACTGGTGCATGAGCGTTTATTCTGTGTCTGAGCCACAAACGTATCCATTGTAGGAACCCGTTTCGTGTCTGAGGAGCTGGATTTTACTTGTTGAGATCTGGAAGAGACAAAGAAGAATCAAACATTAACACAGATTTCCAGATCTAATGTGACAAAAGCATCTTCAGTGTTGGTTAGCGTCACAGACTGCATATTAGGATAGACAACGTGACGACCACGCAAAAGTGAAGCCAAAGCCTCTCAATCACCACCTGGTGGCTGGCTGCAGTATGGCTCATAAACCCTGCTTCCTCAGTTGGGACATGGACCAAATCACATATGTTCAAGGGTTCTTGTCCCCAGGAACTTTGGTTGTATTAGTAATTTGATGCTATGACATCAGGGTGAAGTGTCAGGCTTGACAGCTGAGACTGACTCATGACTAAGTATGGGTCTCAGTGTATTGGGAGACCTTGACACCATCACTACTGCGAAAACTCTGGCTCCAAATGGGCAAGATGGTGGTATCGTATCGATGGTGCCTCATATATATTCTCTAAAAATTGTTAAAAATGAACCCAGTAACCCAGCACAGCTAACTGTTTCCTTTAACAATCAGTCAGTTTAACTATTTGGATGATTAGTGTTATTTGGTATCTATCTGTATAGAATCGTGAAAATACCTGTCACAGAGGCCAACGTTATGAACTGTTTCAATTCAAAATCACATGAGACTAAATAAAACATTCACATTTTTATAGTTAAGAATCAGGAACAAATAAAAACCGGCCCATGTTTTTGCTTGAAAAAATTGTCAAAGGATGATCAAATTAACTGTTGACTAATCACTCAAATAATCGCCCATCATCCACATAACAGAGTCAACAACAAAGACTTGAACACAATCACAACAGCGCGTCTGTATAACCGTAAAACCACCGTGTTAGTTGTACATTTATCTCCATGCTAAATGCAGCAGCTGACTCAGAACAGTGGTGAACATCCTTCACAGCAGTTGTTCTTGAACGGAGCCCTGCTCATTATCATAACCCGAGTGACGTACCTCTGTGTTGGCGCGAAATACCGAGCTCCCATTCACTTGAAGTTTAGGTCTTTCCAGAGGAGCCTGCAGCTGCTGATCTTTCCTGTTCACCACTCAGGGACATTTCATCATTTTACTGCACCTCAACAAGATGATTGGACAGAAAACGATCCATTCGTTCTTTTCGCCCGTCTCCAAAAAGCGTATTTCCAAGGATTTAAGTCAAACCGAAGATGAAGCTAATGACGCGGTGAGTGACGCTTCCGGTTCTGTAGCTAACATGACAGCACGCATGCGGGAGGTTCGCACAGTGAAAACTTCGTGATGTTTACATGTAAAGTTGATGTAACGGTACCTTACTGCAGCGTTTAGTTTCCCTTGACACGAACCGCGTCATCCGGGCCGCGTTCACAACCTCTCCGCTGCAAACGCGGAGGCTTCCCCCTGCGTGACGATGTGTTTACTCCGCTGTGGAAGGATCCTGAAGCTGCCCTTACCCGCTCTGTGTTTCACTCAACATATCACAACCATGCAGAGGAAGAGGAAAGCCTCCGCGGTGGATTCCGACTCTCCCAGTCCTCCTTCATCTGCTGCAGCCTCCCCGGCTCAGACCCCTCTGTCCCCGGAGCAGCAGGACCGGATCGCCCGCAACAAGAGGGTCGCGCTGGAGAGACTGGCCTCGGCCCACACGCTTCCTGGTTTCGGGGAGAGCTGGAGAGAGGAGCTGGCCCCGGAGTTTGGAAAAGAGTACTTCAAACAAGTGAGAGGATGATGATGTCACCACACACCGCTGCACACTGTGTTGTTGCTGTCTGTAGTTTAACATCCCCTCACATGTCTGTCACAGCTGATGGACTTTGTCTCTGGGGAGAGGAAACGTCACACGGTGTTTCCCCCTGATGAGCAAGTCTTCGCCTGGACTCAGACGTGTGACATCCGAGATGTGAGTGAAACACTGGCCTGGGAAACGTGCCCTGACATTAGAGTATAAAACACTTTATTCTGGTCAGCTTTATAAATTAGGCTAAAATGACTCATAACACAACTGCCAAGGCAAGAGGAAATTATCAAAGCAAGTATATGTGTATACATCATAGAGGTATACATATATATATATCAGATCATAACTACTAAGGTATCCATACACTTCTATATTGTATGGAAATGTATAATTAATAGAAACAGCTGGATAATTGGTGCAGTGTACATTTGTCTGCATTTCTTTAGACTTTTGAGTTACATTATTTTCATTGATTAAGGCTGTGGGGACCTCAGATATATAAATCTGCGTTTAAACTGTCAAAGAGATGACTGCTGGATTACACCACTTACTAAAGTTGAGTGCTAACAGATTTTGACACAGTACAGAAATTAACAGGAACCAGTGGCTGCTTGGGACAGTAAGAAAGTACATCCAAGATGGGTGACCTTCGCAACATTCCTTAGAAAACCATCAGATTTATACTAGACTGTTTATTTCTGTGTGGATATTAAATATCCTAAAAAATATCTGTTTCTCACTCCAGGTCAAAGTGGTGATTCTTGGCCAGGATCCGTATCATGGTGCAAACCAAGCCCACGGACTGAGCTTCAGTGTCAAGAAACCAGTTCCTCCTCCACCCAGGTGAGACGCTTCCTCAGAGTCTCTCAGCTCTGTCATGAGTAGTGTCCATGTGGGGCTAATGTGAGAGTACAGTAGTAAGATTGCCGCACAATTCCCAGCGGAGTGGTGTGTCGATGACGTTGCTAACACGGGACAGATGCAAAACTGAAAAACTAATCTAATACAAACATCAGGTTCTTCACATGAGGATCTTCACATGTCAAAGAGGCAGAAAAAGATGGTAAATTGGAAAGTTAATGAGATTTGAGAGGTTTTGGAGTGGGGGGAGACGCTGGTGTCAACACATGATGTCCACAGTACAATTTATGACATGTCCTGCCTCTTGCATTCTTCATATGTGAAAGATAACAGGAGATGTCCAGAAAATTGGGTTGGGACATTTTCTAGATTTCATGTTTTGTTAAATTTCTCATTTCCAGTTTGGCGAACATGTATAAAGAGCTGATTTCAGACATTGACGGCTTTGAGCACCCAGGACACGGAGACCTGACTGGATGGGCCAAACAAGGTACTTAAAACCCCCAGAGCAGCCTTAATGTTTACACACAGTTACACAACAAGAGAGCTGTTATTCATTGATTGATAGAGCTGCCATATTTTCCCTCTGTGACCTCAATCCTCAGGTGTTTTGTTGCTCAACGCTGTGTTGACCGTCAAAGCGCATCAGGCCAACTCTCACAAAGACAAAGGCTGGGAGACTTTCACTGACGCTGTGGTGAAGTGGCTCAGCAATAACATGGAGGGCGTCGTCTTCATGCTGTGGGGGTCATACGCTCACAAGAAAGGAGCTGCTATTAACAGGGTGGGTGGACACTGTAGTTTTCTTACAACAATTTAAACGGAAGCTTTTCATTTTGTTCACGCATCTAATTTTCACACTGTTGTTACAGAAACGCCACCATGTGCTGCAGGCCGTGCATCCCTCTCCCTTGTCTGCTCATCGGGGATTCTTCGGGTGTAAGCATTTCTCAAAGGCCAACGAGCTGCTGGCGAAATCTGGGAAGACTCCGATAGACTGGAAGGCACTTTAAGTTGTTATGCATGTGTATGCCCGTTTTACTAACATGTGTTACCATTAACTACAATCAAAAACAAACACATAAGCTTCCAAATTTTCATGTGTCAGCAAAACTATGTTTCTTTTTCAATGAAAGAGTTTGTTTGATCTGTACCCCGACTTTTCTTCATTGTTCTTGCTGTGGTACATAGTTGTGTCATCTGCATTTGTCAGTTCCTACGTTGTAAATATGTATGTGTACACTTATGTTTTTTTTAGTTCAGCCATTCAAGTTTGCTTTTTATAACTGTGTTGGTTCCATTAAACTTGTTCTTAAACTCAAAGTAGTGTTGTAATGTCTTTGAATTTGCCCATTGAGGTTGAATCTGAAAGATGGTAACTTCCTTAGATGTCCATCATTCTGCAGGTGTTGTCTACACAGTAATTTCGTCATCGGCTTGGTGGATTTGCGAGCACCAAACAAACAAACAAAAAAATTAGAATAAGTGGGAGCGATACTGTAAAAATAAGAGTGAACATAACATGTAACTTTTTCACAATAATTAATATCCTCTACTTGATATTGAGTTATGATTTTTGTCACAGGTAATCAAGTGCACGACCTTAGAACACATTTATACAACCATGAGTTTTACTAATCCTGAGCATAGCAGCATCATCCTCACAGAGCTATAAGAGTTAATGTGCAGGCCAACATAACAGTTTGACACAATTATTATTCTGATCAGCCTTGCGTATATGATCTCCTCTGTTACTGCTCATATCGATGCTGTTCCACATATAAAACTGTTAAACTGGTTGTGAAGCAGTAAAGGGTTTTTATACTTAAAATGGTTTCATTAAAAAAACAGAAACAAACCGTAACTGTAAGGGACGTCGCCGTGTGGGCGTGGTGACGCCATGACGCAGCCAGGAAGCCCGAATGGGCGTCCCTCTTCAACTTCGCCCCTGAACCGTTTGTTTGTCTGGGGATGTTTGCTCGCTTTGCTCCGGGAGAGAAGAAGAAGAAGTGATCATGCCTGTGGAAAGTCGACCCGTCCGGGACGCGTTCCTACACTTCCGCCTCCTCCAGCAGTATCTGGTTCTCTTGAAGAAATACCCCATCCTCACCAAGTCTGTGACCAGGTCTGTGGCTCTGTCGGTCGGGTTGTGTCTCTCTGCAGAGCTGCCTGCTGCTGGTTCTCTGCCCAGTTTCCTCTGTGTTACTCTTAAACATTCAAGAATCTCATTTACTGAAGGACTTACAAAGTTAAACCAGTGCGGTTTAGTTTACTCTCACTTGTGTGGATCACTTTGTTTACACTGCTCATGTGTGTCTGAACTCTGGCTTCAGCCAATCAGCATCTGCCCGGAGATCCTCCCCTTATAATGACCCATGATTCATTCATATTTCATCTCAGCGCCATGTTCTGCGTACACCTGTTACACACTAACAGGTGTGTGTGTGTGATTGTGTGTGTGTGTGTGTGTGTGTGTGTGTGTGTGTGTGTTTGTGTGTGTGTGTGTGTGTGTGTGTGTGTGTGTGTGTGTGTGTGTGTGTGTGTGTGTGTGTGTGTGTGTGTGTGTGTGTGTGTGTGTGTGTGTGTGTGTGTGTGTGTGTGTGTGTGTTTTGATATTTTCAGTGGCATCCTCTCAGCGTTAGGAAATCTCCTGTCTCAGATTTTGGAGGCAAGAAAGAAGTTGAAGCATGGAGGCCCGCTCGGTGAGATTGACACAGCTGGAGCTGCTCGCTACGCCATTTATGGGTGAGACTTTATACAGACCGACATCAAAAATATGTCAGCCATTGTGCAACATGATCATGTGGTGTTAAATGAGTATTCACAAACAAAGTTACGGAATTTGTAGTCCAGAATGCACAGATATAAGAGTGACCTTTATCTTCAAATCTATATTCATATCCGTTTCTCTTATTCCATTCAACTCCTTTATCATCGATTGTAAATCCGCTTTCAGTCGAAAATTGCCGCTGATCCTCCTTAGTTTCAACAGTCATGACAACACACTTTTTAAGGTTTAAATTGAATGTCGTACTGCACGCCATAACTTAGATATACTCTGAGAATTTGCTGTAAGCCAGAGCTATAAAGAGACAAGGTGACAAGGGATGACATCATCAGCACACATCAGAGGTCAATAAGACTTTCCTCAGCATGCCTCTCACTCGTTAAACTTCTGAGAATGATCGTGTACAAATTAAATATGTAGATAAGATACAAATCTCTGTGTATTTATGTGTGGATCGTGTCTTACCAGTTATGTAACAATATATTTTTTGATGAATAGTTTACTGTCAAATTAAATAAAATGTAAATTTTCTTTCTTAAAATTCACTCTGCCCTCATCACCATATATTTTGTAAACTTTATGAAATTCTTATGCACTCTGCAGGTTGATTATTACAGGACCCGTGAGCCATTACTTCTACCAGCTGATGGAGCTGTGGATGCCCGCCACCGACCCGTACTGTATAGTCAAACGGCTGCTAGTGGATCGCCTTATATTCGCCCCCGGCTTCCTCCTCATTTTCTACTTTGTTATGAACATCCTTGAGGTGAGTCATCTCAAAAACCTAATCCTCTCACTGAAGCTGGACCCCAGAAATGTGATTGTACACTTCCATAAAGTAAAATCCCATGCATGGGACAGACAAAAAATAGCAAAATTGCTGCAACAGAGGAAGAGATATCGGGACTTTTGCCCCCCTAGTATAAGTCAACAGTATAAAAACTGTTTATAAAGTAATTAAATCCAGTTATCTAAAAGTCATGAGGGTCTGCTGGGGAAAAAAACATTTTACAACATATTATTTTGAATGGTTAATTTTAAAGCATGAAAGATATTAAGCAAAATCTTTAGTTTTATCAACATTATCAAGACGTATTCAATATATGTCTTGACAATGTCAGACATGCTTAACGGTCTCATCAAGATGAGCAGATAATATGATTTGTGGAGGTTCTGTATTAACACTGTAGTGTTCGTTAATAAAAGCTATTGACACTGAGTCTAAGACGTCAATAAGCTAGCATTAAGGAAGAAGAAACAGCTTGCAGAGCATGTATTGAAGGTTCCAAAGGGTGCAGAGGCCTCCATAACTGTGGAATGAAAAACCAGGAATCTTCCTAGAGCTGGCCGCCAGAAATTTTGAAATCTGAGAAAGGTGACCAAGATGACTCTGGCTGGGCTCTTGAGATCATGGGTTGAGATGGGGTATGCAAATTTCCAAAAGGACATCATTATATGGTATCTTCCACTCTGTTTTCAGGCTAAAGGGTTGAATGAATTTGAAAAGAAGATGCGGGGAAGTTACTGGACGGCTCTGAAGATGAACTGGAAAGTGTGGACTCCCTTTCAGTTCATCAATATCAACTTTGTGCCTGTTCAGGTCTGTATTTCACCAGGGCCATTAAGACCGGTACCTTTTTATGGTGGTTTACTCACTTGTTATTGTCAGAATTGTAAAGGTTTGACTCAAAATCCTGTCGTTGAAGACACGACAGGTTTCACACTGACACCACAATGTTCTTCTTTTTCCTCTGCGGATTGTGCTCCTGTGTCTGTTTCTGCTCTCAGTTCAGAGTGCTGTTTTCCAACTTCATCGCCTTATTTTGGTACGCCTACCTCGCATCAGTGAGGAAATGATGCTTCTGAAGATTACACCACCGGAACACAAAGCAGGAGGAAACGGCTTCTTCACAGAGACTCTGTGGTTTTCAAAGAACTAAAACAATTTAACCAGGCTGCTTTATATATGACTGTAAACCTGATCCTAATCTGGATTATAATTTTCACATACTGAAGATCTTCTGAGGAACTCGTAACAAACCTGGGCAATGATCAATTTAATCTATTACAGGCGTCTGTGATATTTTGAAAACAGAAAAAACTAAATGTTTTTTATAATTAATTTATTATTTTACAGAGGACTGAAGACCCTATCTTGTAAAATGTTATAGTATCTGTAATTGTATGATCAGAAAGGTTGTTTGATTATGAGTTTTAAATATGAAATCCTTAATTTGGCCTTTCTTGTTTCTTGTTGTGGTCTGTGCAAGAAAGGTTCAGGGAATATCAGAGAGATGTCAATTCCTATTCATTTCACTCTTCACAGTGCCCAGTTAATGGAATGTACTATGTTGTATTAGTTTCGAATTGCAACAATTGTTTTTGTATAAATTAGAATACAAATATCATACCAGAGCTGTCTGTTTTAATAGCAATACTGATATTGATTGCTTAAATAAAGCACTGATTTTTTGAAATAACAATACAAATTCAATAAAAGAATGTGTTATAGCTCAGCTTTATATACAGTCTATGGGAGAGACATGTCCATTTGTGTTGGGACTTTCCTTTCAAGCATGTCCCTGTCAGGGTCCTGTAGAATGATGACTGGTTCATGGATCTATTATGCTTGTCATTCCCAGTCATCTGATTGGTTTGTAGTTGGGCTGATGTCCGATATATTTTCAACTCATCACAGTTTATGCTCATGCTGACTCAGCGAATCAACATCCACCCCTATTATGTCATTTTCCGTTTTCTTGACTTGATTACTTTCAGTTTCTATTCTCCGCACATCACTCAGATGAGACAATAACATGTTGAGGCATGTTTGGAATGAACCAGATGGTGATCCAGGCTTAACAAACAGGTGTGGCCGAGATTAGATACACCTTTGTGAGTCACACGTCCGAGTCTCATTTGAACTTCTTACAATTTTTCGAGAAACAAAAATGAAACAAAGAAATACTTTTTTTTATTACAGATAAACGCTATAGTGGAAACAGGACACGTGACAAATAATTATGTGAATCACGTAAAAGAAACAATTTACTGCCATTACAGTGACTTTCATCCTCTGTCCCAACACACTGCCCACTCATCATTTTTATTAACTGTTGCTGACATTACATCAATAGTAATAGATGCCGAATAAGTATAAATCAGGACTATTTGATCTGTTTTTTCTTTTTCTCTTCAGATAAACAGCAATGTTCAAATCTGGCAAATCCTTCATCTTTTTTTCTTCTCAGAGTTTAAAATAATAATATATTATCTGAACATTTAAATCAATGTACAATTTTACAAAGCCCTGTCAGCATCAGCAAAAATCTAGATATTAGTACATAAAGCTTTAAGTACTCAACAGGCACTTCTGGTAAGAAGGAGTGTTATAATATGGGAAATGTATTTAAGTGTGTATATACAGACGTCATAGTAAGTTTTGATATATATATATAATGTCAGTTTCGTGAAAAATTTAAATGAAGATCATAAACTTAGTGTTGTATGAGTGTGTGGTGGGAGTGTATCCACTCAAGGTCAGACAGTGAAAGGAAGAGTCGGTAGGGAGGTGAGTTTACAAGAAGGTCAACCTGATAGGAAGACAGTTGTGAGCTGGAACAGGTGCTGATAATACAGACTTGCAAAAACAGACCGGATTCTTACAAAGGAGCAATTGTATCAAAGTCAGTTTTAACTATGCGTTGCCAGTGTCTTGTGGTTTGTTCCAAGGATGCAGGGGGTGCTGAGAAAAGGTCCATTTAATAAAATCTTATCAGTGCCGCAGCCAACATTTCATATCAATGGAAATCTTTAAAAATATATGAGCCACCATTACCACCACTATCATCAGATATATACACTGAATACTCTTGGTAACAATCAGATATTTAAAGAAATTATGAAGTTAAAAATGTTAGGCCTCCTGCTATGCTACTCTCGAAGTGGTACTCCAAAGGGTTGATTTTTTTATTGGATTTGTTTAATCAACTTTGTATTAGCCTTGCAGTTAAGGCGCTTTGCCAGTAGGGGGTTCTGCAACCCCTGAGCACTGATACTTCCAGCATTAGAAACACAACAGGAAATGAAGAGACATGTAAATTCACTATGAAACTCACTTTATTTAAATATTTACAACAGGCTTCTTAATGAAATGAACAAAGACAGAACATTTAGCAAAAAATAAAATTGTCACAAGGAAAATAATAAATTAATTGTTCGGTTTTTAGTGACACTTACAATTATCGTAAACTCTTCATACATTCAGGTCATATGAAAACATCATCATGAAACGTTTGCCAGTAGATCCCTCTAACACAAATCTTAGTCTTGACTTTTCAGCCAAGTCATAATAATCACATAAGATCAGAGCAGATTTACAGAAACAGTTTCCCACCGAAAAAGAATGTATGGATTCTCATGTAAAAGTTGGAATGTGTTATTAAGATAAAAAAAACACTAGGAAGCACTGTGATGATCAGATGATGATCAGATGATGGTCAGTTTCCTCCCCTCAGACGCATTAACAGTTCGATGGTGCCCAGGGCCGCCACGTTGTAGTCGGACAGTTTGCCTCCAGTCATCTCCCTGCTCTGGTACAACAGCCTCTGCTGCGACTCCGGCACTCCCTCCCTGGCCTGAACCCTGCGCTTGAAGTCGCTCACGGTCTCGTCGGGTGTGATGTCGTAGGTGGACATCACGTTCTTCTCATTCCTCAGAAACACCTGGACGGGGGCCGGCTCGACCACCAGCAGAGACAGCCTGCAGCCGGAGTGCAGCCCGTAGGAGTCCACGGGCCGCAGGTCGTCGCTCAGGTCGGTGTTCTGGCCGTTGACGAACAGCAGCCTCTGCTTCTGAACCGGTACGTGCAGTTTCTGCTGGATCATCTGCTTCAGGCTGCCCACCGTCTCCTGGGGGTTCACCGTCAGGGTGACGGACTTCCCGGTCAGCATAGTGATGATTAATTCCATGTCTGAAACACAATTAAAACATGTTAAAACAAGTCTGTAATAAACTCTTTGGCATAAACATTCACGTTTAGAATAGTGCAAGTATAAACGGTTCCCTCACCTCTTGATTCAAAGACGAAGCGTCGCAGGAAAAGTTGATCTTCAGTAAACTGCAGATAAGTCAGTGATGTTCAGGAGCAAAAACAACACTAACAGCTGACGACGCCACTCATCACTTTATATAGAGGCTGGCCCAGCGCATCAGCTCCCTCCCCTCTAAGTAAGATTCGTTTTCCTCTCTCCGTCTCTAACTTTCAGTTTCGATTCTCCTCCCATGGATGTTTGGAGGTGATGCACTGACTTCCACTGTATGTGTGTGTGGGTGTTTGTTTTGGTTACTTCTAGGACCTTTTCCAGCATATACACTGACCGTATCACGACCAGCGGACCTCATGGGGACCTAAGACGGGTCCTAATGAGGCCAAACGTCGTTTCTGAGGTTGTGGTTAAGTGTAGGCTGTCCACAATGAATGGAAGTTAATACAAAGTCCCAATAGTAGTATAGCTGTGCAAAATGTGTGTGTGTTAAAAATTGAATCCTAAAATAATTCTTATTATATAAAATAAATACATCTCATTTCTTCTTTCTGCACAACCATTCAAATTACAGCTTGTGCTTGTCATTCCATCTTTATTGGACCTGATATTGAGCTAATTCTGCTAATCACACAAATTGTCCAACACGAAACTCTGATTGACCTTTGAATTGGAACACAGAGAGAAGTATTTGGGTGGAGTAAACCTCAGGGTTCTAGAAATGTCTAGAAACATCCGCCTCCAGCAGAGCAGGGACATAGTTCATTGGTTGTTATGATGCCATCATCACAAGCCCTAGGGCAAGTTTAAGTTTTGACCACCTGACTATGACGTTTTAAATGGGTGGGGCTGAAGAAATCATAGGAGGGGGTTTCCTTGTTTATAAGCAAACAATTGCCATAGGAATGTTCACCCAACTTTTGACAAGATTTGACTGTACAATCTGATCACATTAATCATTTGTTTAAATGTTTATACAGCAGGGATCGATAAAAAGTTTTTTATTAAAGGTAAACAACAATACAGAGAAAAACATCACACATATAACATAAATATAAATCAATCATTACTAATAAATAGAATCAAATGAATGAATATACTTATTATACTCTTTGGCCATACGTACTGCTCACTCACCATTTTGATGAAAGGATAGTGAAACTTAAAAATAGTGTAAAATGAAAGTAAATGACCAGCAGCTTTTTATTTTTCCTGTTCCAGAACATGCACTGTAATTTATATATATATATATATATATATATATATATGATAAAGCTGTTTGATAGCTGTTATTGGCTGCAGAGAAGCAGCACACTGACCAAGTATTTTTCTTAGTCGACTGATCATATATTGCAATTCTTGGAAGACAAATCCATTTTCCAAATTAAAAAAACAATGTCAATGAAATCCAGGAAAAGACCAGAGACATCAGAACTCTGAGTGTTTCAGTAACGCGGCCCTCTCTTCTCGCGTTGGTAAAGGAATATTTCCTGTGGGAAGAAAATGTTCCTTAATTCTCACAATAACAAGCAAAAACATTGATGACAAATTATCTTTAAATAACTTGAATTATCATCTCATAATTTACAAGAAAGCACTGAATCCACGCTAATGTTTTCAGGTGTATTCTCACCTGGTGGTGCCACAAAATATTCTTCCACTGTGTTTTTGGAGAGCTGAAGTAGTTCCTCAGCACAGTCCCCTTCCATCACTGTGTCATTCCTCAGGTATAGAGCCCTGAATTGTTCATGGATAAAACATAAATACAATCATACAGTGGGCTTCACAAGAGGTTAAATTGAGCTGTGGTTGTTGCTCTTTAATTATGCAATTTGGATGAAACAATGACATGGCCGACATCACAGAAAACTTTTGGTATATGCAGGCCTTGTCAGAAGTGTACCATACCTGTCCTCCAGGACTGAATCCATGGGCTCAATCCCCGATGTGTCAACCACATGAAGCTGATCTGCAAACCATATTGCTTTCTCCAAACAGGCCAGACCCTGTTTGGTCCGGAAATCCACCAAGGCCAGTCGCTCCAGTTTGTCCACAAGGTCTGCAGGGATTTGTGTGGGCTGCAAAATGAAAGAGGGGTTGTTGAGAAATGTGTACAATTCACCATCACTTAAAAAAACCTTAAGCTTTAAATAACTCATCAATAAAACTGCTAAATCCATTAATAATGTCTAATCACTAAACACTTCCATGACTCATGACCCAGCCTGTCTGACCTTTGGTAATCTGCTGGTTTATTACATGTTCATTCATTTTATGAATGTGTGATTATGAGTTTCTAACACGTGATATCGAGACATGATGTTGAGAAACTACGTCATTATTTTTTGAGAATTTCTCATTTTAATAACTTACTGGACCTTTTAACAAAGTGGCAGAAATGGGCTTCCATGCAGTTTGTATAACACATTGTCTCATGTTGGCTACCGATAAACTGCTGAATACATGTTTGTGCATCTTGACAACAGGTTTACTCCTATAACTTATATTTAAATTTATATTTACATTACATTTACATACCTGTGTGAAAATGGCTGATAACAGAAAGCAGAACCTGGGATTTCAAACTAAACAGGCATGAATTTCATACTCATCACAAGCACCAAGTAATGAGCACATTACCGGGGGTAGTTGGTCCTCTGGCACTGGTTCCCATGTTGCAAACTCAGGCACCTGGAGCAGAGACGAACAACCAGGAAACAAGACCAACAGTGAATCAATGTCCTGAACTGGAGGTTCAATGTGTAGTATTAAGTGACATCTAGTGGTGATGGATCATGATCATGATTGTACCATTACTGGCAATAACTCCTCAAATAATTTTTCAAAGCTGCTCCCTTCATCTCTTCCAGACATTTTCTTATTTAAAAAATACTTAAACTTTTTCGGCTAGACACACTTCTCCATTATTCTACACACTGTTTTTTCTCATCAATGGTGTAAATATTGTTAATTTGCTGATGTTCTCAGTTACTCTTGCATCTATTGCACATCTGTCCGGCCTGGGAGAGGGATCCCTCACACGGGTCTCTTTCTGAGGTTTCTACGTTTTTGTCCCCTGTTAAAGCTTTGGTAGGTCTTCCTTACTCTTGTTGAGGGTAAAGGGCAGTGGATTTTGCACCTTATTGAGCTTATTAAATAATTTATGATTTGTGAATATGGGCTTTACAATAACATTTCGATTTGACCTGAAGTTGCATGTGGCTCCTGAATATCCCTTAACTCTCCCTCCCCTTCTAAACATGAACACTTATGGGAGCCTTTAGTTGTTATTGACTGTAAAAAACATGGCGGCCTCCATGGAGAGGACCCGCTCCAACATAAATATAAAGTATTTAAGTAATTTAAGTAAATAAAACAACAATTTGGATTGAGATGATCTCACACTATTGAGAACATCACTGGAATTATATTATATTCAACTCTGCCAATATATCTCATTCACATAAACCCTACACACTGGACCTTGTTTAACAAACTAGCACGGACTAACCTTTGGGTTGTGTGGTGCAGAGCTGAACCCGCGTGTTCCAGTGGAGATCTGCAGGTTCAAGTGTCCATACTTTGTTGCTTCTGTTGGGCTTGCTAGCTTCAGTGGAGGCCTGATGTTTCTCAGTGACAAACCACGACATGTGAAAATGAAGCCACATAACCACGTAGATTATGAGATACATATATTAGCAGATATTCGTAAAGAGCACGTTTACTGAACAAATATTGTGATATAATGAACCGCCAATGCATATGTCGAATGCCGTCGTCCGCGTAGACACGTCTATGTAATAACAGAGAAATGTCACCTTCCATTTTCTCATGCAATACTGTTTCTTTAAAATGAACTTCTGCACCAACACGTTTCAGAGCGCCCGGATAGCTCAGTCGGTAGAGCATCAGACTTTTAATCTATGACCAGCAGCTTTTTATTTTTCCTGTTCCAGAACATGCACTGTACTATATATATCTGAAAAAGCTTTTCGATAGCTGTTATTGATCATATATTGCAATACTTGGAAGACACATCCATTCTCCAAATTAAACAAACAATGTCAATGAAATCCAGGAAAAGACCACAGACATCAGAACTCTGAGTGTTTCAGTAACGCGGCCCTCTCTTCTCGCGTTGGTAAAGGAATATTTCCTGTGGGAAGAAAATGTTCCTTAATTCTCACAATAACAAGCAAAAACATTGATGACACATTATCTTTAAATGACTTGAATTATCATCTCAATAATTTACAAGAAATCACTGAATCAACGCTAATGTTTTCAGGTGTATTCTCACCTGGTGGTGCCACAAAATATTCTTCCACTGTGTTTTTGGAGAGCTGAAGCAGTTCCTCAGCACAGTCCCCTTCCATCACTGTGTCATTCCTCAGGTATAGAGCCCTGAATTGTTCATGCCCGCAGACATGCCAGCAGCAGTAATAGCGATGCTAACGGGACCATAGCCTACGGAGATTTTGACCGACATGAAGCCACATGATCCGGGCCACCCAGCAGAGAGAAGCGTTAGTTTATGAGGATGAGTGTGTTTGGAGAATAAGCTATGCAATACTAATAATGTGGAAGAACTCCACACAGTACATGCATTGTCTTGGTAGTGCAGAGTTTAATCCAAAACCATATTCAAAATCAGTAGTTGAATATCCACAGAAAATAATGCCATTTACAATAATGCCATATTTTATGTTTCCTATCATTTTATTAGGGATGGACGAGCCTGAAGGACACAGCTGTGCTGACCGTTTTCTGTCTCTTATGGCAAAGAAGAAAAAGAAAACACTGGGTTCTTATCTAAAGTGTATCAAATCAAGAAGCAAAAGATAAACATTGTTCTAATAAGTGTTCATTTGAATATATAATATATAATGAAATTAGAAATAAACTCTTTTATCCATGACACTTAGCAATGACTGCCAACTCTAAACAGTTGCAGGCCTTCTTTAGTTGGGGAGGAAAACACAAAGTGTTGTGCAGATGAAGCTGGTGCATGTTGCCTCATGTTGATAATAATAAATGATGCAAGTTATTTGAGCTATGTGTCTGTCTAATCTTTTTACTTTGTTGCAATCATTTTACTTTAATGCTGTATTATAGGCAACATCTTTGTGTCGGGCTGAGCGCTAAAGCATGTGAAATGTATTTGAAATAGGATTTCTGCTCCCTGCTGGCACTCAAAATGTAGCCCATGGTATATCTCACTGGTCTATATAGGCCTACTGCTTATAATAATCAGCTACCTCTATTTTTGTGACGGTGACATGACGTCATACAAAATTGCCCCACCAGAAATTTCAGGCTAAAATCGCCACTGGTTCTGTTAGTTGCCATGGTTCAGTGTGTGGGAGGCAAGCCGACAGAGGTAAATAGACACACGTGGACTTCCTCTTCCCAGAATGGGGTAGGCTTCTCTGAGCTCGTCTTCCGTTGGGCCACCTATGGGTTTGGCGGTGAATTGATTTCAAACGTACAGTCGTCGGACAAGTAAAAATCAAAAAGACTCTCTGGTTTCCGTGCGTCCCTCTCCGCGAAACGGATTCGTAGAAGCATACTGGAGCCTTTACAGTTACAGCGCTTTGCCAGTAGGGGGTTCTGCAACCCCTGAGCACTGAAACTTGCAGCATTAGAAACACAACAGGAAATGAAGAGACATGTAAATTCACATTGAAGCTCACTTTATTTAAATATTTACAACAGGCTTCTTAATGAAATGAACAAAACAGAACATTTAGAAAAAAATACAAGTCATAATAATCACATAAGATCAGAGCAGATTTACAGAAAAAGTTCCCCACCTAAAAAGAATGTATGGATTCTCATGTAAAAGTTGGAATGTGTTATTAAGATAAAAAAATAACTAGGAAGCACTGTGTTTAAGGCTATGTGATGATCAGATGATGATCAGATGATGGTCAGTTTCCTCCTCTCAGACGCATACACAGTTCGATGGTGCCCTGGGCCACCACGTTGTAGTCGGACAGTTTGGCTTGGTCGTTGTCCATCTGCTTGCCCTGGTACAACAGCCTCTGCTGAGACACCGGCACTCCCTCCCTTTCCTGGACCTTGCGCTTGAAGTCGCTCAAGGTCTCGTCGGGTGTGATGTCATAGGTGTTGGGCGCAATATCCTTCAAATTCTTCAGGAACACCTGGACAGGGGCCGGCTCGACCACCAGCAGAGACAGCCTGCAGCCGGAGTGCAGCCCGTAGGAGTCCACGGGCCGCAGGTCGTCGCTCAGGTCGGTGTTCTGGCCGTTGACGAACAGCAGCCTCTGCTTCTGAACCGGTACGTGCAGTTTCTGCTGGATCATCTGCTTCAGGCTGCCCACCGTCTCCTGGGGGTTCACCGTCAGGGTGACGGACTTCCCGGTCAGCATAGTGATGATTAATTCCATGTCTGAAACACAATTAAAACATGTTAAAACAAGTCTGTAATAAACTCTTTGGCATAAATATTCACGTTTAGAATAGTGCAAGAATAAAACAGTTCCCTCACCTCTTGATTCAAAGACGAAGCGTCGCAGGAAAAGTTGATCTTCAGTAAACTGCAGATAAGTCGGTGATGTTCAGGAGCAAAAACAACACTAACAGCTGAAGACTCCACTCATCACTTTATATAGAGGCTGGCCCAGCGCGTCAGCTCCCTCCCCTATAGGTAAGATTCGTTTTCCTCTCTCCATCTCTAACTTTCCGTTTCAATTCTCCTCCCATGGATGTTTGGAGGTGATGCAGGGACTTCCACTGTGTGTGTGGGTGTTTGTTTTGGTTACTTCTAGGACCTTTTCTAGCATATACACTGACCGTATCACGACCAGCGGACCTCAAGGGAACCTAAGACGGGTCCTAATGAGGTCAAACGTCGTTTCTGAGGTTGTGGTTAATTGAGCTAATTCTGCTAATCACACAAATTGTCCAACACAAAACTCTCATTGACCTTTGAATTGGAACACAGAGAGAAGTATTTGGGTGGAGTACACCTCAGGGTTCTAGAAATGTCTAGAAACTTCCGCCTCCAGCATAGCAGGGACACAGTTCATTGGTTGTTTTGATGCCATCGTCACAAGCCTCAGGGCAAGTTTAAGTTTTTACCACCTGACTATGACGTTTTAAATGGGTGGGGCTGAAGAAATCATAGGAGGGGGTTTCCTTGTTTATAAGCAAACAATTGCCATAGGAATGTTCACCCAACTTTTGACAACATTTGACTGTGCAATCTGATCATATTAATAATTTGTTTAAATGTTTATGCAGCAACAGGGATCGATAAAAAGTTTTTTATTAAAGGTAAACAATACAGAGAAAAACATCACACATATAATATAAATCAATCATTACTAATAAATATAATCAAATGAATTAATATCCTTATTATACTCTTTGGCCACACGTACTGCTCACTCACCATTTTGATGAAAGGATAGTGAAACTTAAAAATAGTGTAAAATGAAAGTAAATGACCAGCAGCTTTTTATTTTTCTTGTTCCAGAACATGCACTGTACTATATATATCTGATAAAGCTGTTTGATAGCTGTTATTGGCTGCAGATAAGCAGCACACTGACCAAGTCTTTTTCTTAGTCGACTGATCATATATTGCAATTCTTGGAAGACAAATCCATTTTTAAAAAAAAACAATGTCAATGAAATCCAGGAAAAGACCACAGACATCAGAACTCTGAGTGTTTCAGTAACGCGGCCCTCTCTTCTCGCGTTGGTAAAGGAATATTTCCTGTGGGAAGAAAATTTTCCTTAATTCTCCCAATAACAAGCAAAAACATTGATGACACATTATCTTTAAATTACTTGAATTATCATCTCAATAATTTACAAGAAATCACTGAATCAACGCTAATGTTTTCAGGTGTATTCTCACCTGGTGGTGCCACAAAATATTCTTCCACTTTGTTTTTGGAGAGCTGAAGCAGTTCTTCAGCACAGTCCCCTTCCATCACTGTGTCATTCCTCAGGTATAGAGCCCTGAATTGTTCATGGATAAAACATAAACACAATCATACAGTGGGCTTCACAAGAGGTTAAATTGAGCTGTGGTTGTTGCTCATTAATTATGCAATTTGGATAAAACAATGAGATGGCCGACATCACAGAAAACGTTTGGTATGTGCAGGCCTTGTCAGAAGTGTACCATACCTGTCCTCCAGGACTGAATCCATGGGCTCAATCCCCGACGTGTCAACCACATGAAGCTGATCTGCAAACCGTATTGCTTTCTCCAAACAGGCCAGACCCTGTTTGGTCCGGAAATCCACCAAGGCCAGTCGCTCCAGTTTGTCCACGAGGTCTGCAGGGATTTGTGTGGGCTGCAAAATGAAAGAGGGGTTGGTGAGAAATGTGTACAATACACCATCACTTAATCCATGAATAAAACTGCTAAATCCATTACTAATGTCTAATCACCAAACACTTCCATGACTCATGACCCAGCCTGTCTGACCTTTGGTAATCTGCTGGTTTATTACATGTTCATTCATTTTATGAATGTGTGATTATGAGTTTCTAACACGTGAAATTGAGACATGATGTTTAGTAACTAAGTCATTATTTTTTGAGAATTTCTCATTTTAATAACTTGCGGGACCTTTTAACAAAGTGGCAGACATGGGCTTCCATGCAGTTAGTATAACACATTGTCTCATGTTGGCTACAGATAAACTTATATTTAAATTTATATTTTACATTACATTTACATACCTGTGTGAAAATGGCTGATAACAGAAAGCAGAACCTGGGATTTCAAACTAAACAGGCATGAATTTCATACTCATCACAAGCACCAAGTAATGAGCACATTACCGGGGGTAGTTGGTCCTCTGGCACTGGTTCCCATGTTGCAAACTCAGGCACCTGGAGCAGAGACGAACAACCAGGAAACAAGACCAACAGTGAATCAATGTCCTGAACTGGAGGTTCAATGTGTAGTATTAAGTGACATCTAGTGGTGATGGATCATGATCATGATTGTACCATTACTGGCAATAACTCCTCAAATCATTTGTCAAAGCTGCTCCCTTCATCTCTTCCAGACATTTTCTTATGTAAAAATACTTAAACTTTTTCGGCTAGACACACTTCTATATTATTCTACACACTGTTTTTTCTCATCAATGGTGTAAATATTGTTAATTTGCTGATGTTCTCAGTTACTCTTGCATCTATTGCACATCTGTCCGGCCTGGGAGAGGGATCCCTCACACGGGGCTCTCTCTGAGGTTTCTACGTTTTTGTCCCGTTAAAGCTTTGGTAGGTCTTCCTTACTCTTGTTGAGGGTAAAGGGCAGTGGATTTTGCACCTTGTTGAGCTTATTAAATAATTTATGATTTGTGAATATGGGCTTTACAATAAAATTTGATTTGACCTGAAGTTGCATGTGGCTCCTGAATATCCCTTAACTCACCTCCCCTTCTAAACATGAACACTTATGGGAGCCTTTAGTTGTTATTGACTGTAAAAAACCCATAGAGAGGACCCGCTCCAACATAAATATAAGGTATTTAAGTAATTTAAGTAAATAAACAACAATTTGGATTGAGATGATCTCACACTATTGAGAACATCACTGGAATTATATTATATTCAACTCTGCCAATATATCTCTTTCACATAAACCCTACAAACTGGACCTTGTCTAACAAACTAGCACGGACTAACCTTTGGGTTGTGTGGTGCAGAGCTGAACCCGCGTGTTCCAGTGGAGATCTGCAGGTTCAAGTGTCCATACTTTGTTGCTTCAGTTGGGCTTGCTAGCTTCAGTGGAGGCCTGATGTTTCTCAGTGACAAACCACGACATGTGCGCGTTGCAGCGAGGCTCAACACTGACATGTTCAACACTGTTCCCTTCACGATTGCGTTGGAGATGTACAGAAAACGATCTCACATTTCCTCAGTCTTCACTAACCTAACCAGGCAGGTTTAACCAGCTTATAATCTCGGATGCTAACGACCCGGTGCTAGCTAGCCTAAGAGAAACAAGAGATGTAACCTCCACGTACTTCCTCCTTCGTTTAAGCTCAGTTCAGGGCTTTAGTTGTATACAAAGAGCGTTTCTTGAAAATGAAGCCACATAACCACGTAGATTATGAGATACATATATTGGCAGATATTCGTAAAGAGCACGTTTACTGAACAAATATTGTGATATAATGAACCGCCAATGCATATGTCGAATGCCGTCGTCCGCGTAGACACGTCTATGTAATAACAGAGAAATGTCACCTTCCATTTTCTCATGCAATACTGTTTCTTTAAAATGAACTTCTGCACCAACACGTTTCAGAGCGCCCGGATAGCTCAGTCGGTAGAGCATCAGACTTTTAATCTGAGGGTCCAGGGTTCAAGTCCCTGTTCGGGCGAAAAGCTCACTTTTTAAATTTTCCGTGTTATTTTTCCTGTTTGAATCAGGGTCACTACAGACAATCACCGGAGCAACAAGGTGCGGTTGATTATACATATGTTCATATGTGATTTATTGTATTTGTAAAGAACTAGTGCACAATCACCTGCTGTATTCTCTCTTCCTTACCGATGGAACTGTCCCCACACGTCGTGACCGTAGCTTGGTTTGACTACACGCTATCAAAACACGAGGTTCTGTGTATTTTGGGTACATGGATGGACGTTGAATCCTTTGATACTGAGCCACTCCTGTATTATCAGCATCAAAGGATTCATGGTCCAAAAACAAAGGAAGCTTGACTTCAAACCCGTTTCAGTCGCAGCTGCTGAGAAGGCTTCGATATATGATGTTGGTATATATGTTGATGATGGTGGCTTTACTGGTGCCATATGCTTGGCCCTATTGTTTTTGTTTATTTTTAACCCTTTGATTAGAATTAGATTGTTTTACAATGTTGAGCCGGCCCAAAATAAAAATATTAGCCACACACGAGGCAGCATTTGGAAGAAGAAAAAAAGATGCATGTATAAATAAATTAATGTATAAATAAATACTTTGGTAAATAAAATAAAACGCTGCCAGATCACGTCGCACCGTTTCAATCATTTGGGGACAACCAATCAGTGGGTCTGATCTTTATCACCCACAGCCAATCAGTGAGTCCGCTCTCCGTCGTTGGGTGACGCTATAGGTCTGTTCTCCGGTCACTCACAGCCAATCAGTGAGTCCACCTTTCAAGCGACGTCGCCCGACAGTGACGCACGTTCGAAGCCAACCGTTCAG
This sequence comes from Limanda limanda, assembly GCF_963576545.1. Taxonomy (NCBI): domain Eukaryota; kingdom Metazoa; phylum Chordata; class Actinopteri; order Pleuronectiformes; family Pleuronectidae; genus Limanda; species Limanda limanda. Next base: position 14,334,696 of record NC_083640.1, on the reverse strand, counting down.
CCAATGACCATGGCCTGTCGTCCACTTTCGCCGCAGCCACAGGAACCCTCCCCCCTCCCTGCGGATGTTTACTTTAAATTCCACCGTCTGAATTCCGTCACTTTGAGGATTTACACCGGAAAGGTAAGATGCCGCCGATGTCTTTTCACTTAGTCAGACTGCTAGCTAGTAAGCTAATTTATTACACCGAGAAACGGCCATGACACCGGGTTCAACATTCGCGTTTGTAAACTCACCGTTCAAACTTGGAACTTTTCATACTCCCGCTGTAGGTCCGCATTTGGCGCTTTTCACGCAGCCAATTTTAGCTCTGCCTCATAATGCTGTACATTTTTATACATTTTAAATAGAAAGATTGAATATGGTTTTGCTGATTGGATTTGAAATAATCCATTAAATTTACAGTAGAGTATAACATCATTATAATTTAACACAAGGTTTAACGTTTGCATGTCCATCAAGTAATAATAAAGTTGTATAAACGTGTATGTAACCAAACTGTAATACAAGCAGTTATTGAATACTTCTATATTATACAATGAGCTGAAATATGTTACAATTTGCTGATAAGTTTGCTGATTCTTTTGTCTCTCTCACATGTATATATACTTGTCTGAACTGAATGTGTCTGTTGTTGTCAGATGGCTTCCAAAGGCAAAAAACACAGAGCTATGGATGATGAGGAGTGGATGTCCCGTCTGTGTAGGTTTGCTGGTGAAGGGGTCTGGCCCGCTGAGGCAGGAAACCGGCCAGCGCCACGCCAGAAAGAGTGGCACGCTCTGTTTCTGAAGGTAGACTTGAAGGAAGTGATCTGTGTACAATCATTGCCCATAAAGCAAAGTAATAATATTATAATTCACTATCAATATTGCAGATTAAGAAATGCCCAATGCAGCTCAGGGGTCAATGGTCTCTGTCTGGAGGGACACCGACATGTAACTGTGGTTTCCATATAAAGAAGGTATCAGAAGTCTTTCATAATATTAAGATGTCATTGGTGTTGTATTACATATTATTGAATTTCATTTTCATTTCCTGGAACCTGTAGCCATCAGTCTCTGTGTCATCTTCGGTGAAACCACAACCAGGACCCTCATCTGCATCCTCCTCCATAACCCCTGGGCAGCCACCACACAAGCCCACTTTGACTTTGGCATCAGTAAGTATTGAGGATATACTGAAGCTAATATTTATATTTATCATATGTTTACATTTTAAACGGCTACACATACAGTTACTTTTTCTATGCACAGCCAAACTTGTCTTTGGCTGGGAAGCAGGGATTCAAGGTATTATAAGGACAGCAGCTTAGTAAACGTAGTATCCTTTTCTTTTGTTACAGATATGATGAAATGGTCTAGTCTTCTAATATCTTTGTGTTATAACTAATTATGACACAATACTTTATTTATTTTTGTGTAAACTGTCCTCTTCTTCAATTAGTTCACAACTGGCCCCCCCGTCACCTGGCCACAGTTCCAGGCACTATATTCAGACTGTTTCTCCTCTGTCTCTTCCCCCCTCTACTGTGTCCTCAACCACCTCCTCTTCTTTAGTCACATCGGCTGCTACTGGAGCTGTGAGAAACTCCTCCTTCAAGTTGTTTTCTTCACACCGATATTTTATTAAACTTGAAACAAGCCTCCTTCATGAGTAGCTTATAATCATGTCTATGTATTTGCCTTTTTGTGATTTATAAATTAGAGAGTGTCAACTGCCACCTCCTTGGATACCTCCTCTGCTCCTCCTGCCCCTGTGGACTCTGCCTCTGATGAATGTGTCTCCTCTGCTGCAACATCTGTGGCTGGTCCCTCAGCCCATCCTAGCCCTGACCCTGAGTCACTGGCCGGACATCAGGTGTCTGATGCTGCTGATGTAGGTTCAGAGCCTGGCTGGCTGCCTGCAAAGCTGAGGGAAACTATACCAGCTCAGGACCAGAAATGGATTTCAGCAGCTCTGTGGAAGCACCATCGTTTGCGCTCTGACCTGAAGCTGTGGTATGAGCCACCATCACCAGCGCTCATTTATCATCAGGTCCCCACTCCAGAGCGCTTTTTTACCCACCGGCTTCTCCTATGGATGCCCTACCACCTGTGGAAGGTGAGGCTGTCCTGTCCTGTTTGTAGCGAACAGCTCACAGGCTATAAAGCCCACGAGAGAGCCCGCCAGGTTCTGGATGTGGACACTTTTTACCTGTTGATAACTGAGACCCTGTGGTGCAGTGCATGCGACACCAGTTACATTTCCACCAGCAAGCCAATATTGGACCAACTAGATATGCCACACAGGCTGGAGTTCAGACTGATCCTGACTCAAAGGTTATTATACTGAGATTATTTTGCTTATGCAACGTCTTTGTTTGTCATTGAGACACACTTCAAAATTCTTGGTTTTATTTTTGTCTCCCATGTCCCTTGTTTTCTTTATAGATATGCTTGTGACATACGGGTGATTCGCTCTTTGAAGAAGAGGGCCCTGGGTACCAGCCCCTCCCGATTGGTCAGGCAGCTGAGGGAAGACCACAGTGAGGAGTGGATTAAGTTCCTCTACCGGTACTTTGCTGCATGCACAGACTTTGCTGACCGACAATGCCTGCTCCCTGTCAAGTTCCAGGAGCCGCCTGAGCCAGTAGCTATCCTCTCTCACAGGTGGATGCTAACTGTGTATGGCAGAGACATTTTGAACAGGCTGGACCTCATCAAAGCAAAAATTACATGCACCTTTGGAAGTGTCCTAAAAATGGACTCCACCAAAAAGGTAAATATTTTTGACTGTAAACACTGTAATATTCTACATTATAACCTCACTTTGTCGAAATTATAACATTAGTAGTACAGACGTGAAATATAACAATGCTTTGTTCAAGAAAAGAAACCTAATTGAATTATACTAGCATCACACATATACAACATATTTAATTACTCACTGTCCTTTATTTGCATCACAGATCACCAAGAAGCTGTCAGGCTTGGCAGAGGGGACGGCCTTGTGGCTTACATCTGTGAGCAATGAGGTGGGCCAAATCCTCATCAGTGTGCTGACTGCTCAGGAGGGTCCAGCTGTGGACATCATGGCAGCTGATCTCATCCGGAGACACAGCAATGCTGGTGTGGCCCCTCCTCAGCTACTGTATGTCAACACTGAATGTTGTCGTGAGGGCACGGTACAGACCAAACTAAAACAACGATTTGGAGGGTGGCCAGACCTCATTGTGAGGTTAGACATTTACCACTTCATGAAGCGACTGGCATCTGGCTGTACAAAGGATGCTCATCCTCTCCACCCCACCTTCATGGCCAAATTGTCCAGCTGCATCTTTAAGTGGGACAGCGGAGATGTTGCCTTGCTGCGGCGAGCCAAGCGTGCACAGCTGGTACGTGAAGGTGTACCGGGCATTACTGACAAAATGGTAGACCTTCAGATCACCAAGGGGGAACTGGCCATGCACTGCAGAAGGCAGACAAGAGGAGAGCAGAAGACAATCACCTCTATTGAATGCCTGCTCAATGAGCTGATGGGGGTGAAGGGCAAAGACTCTCTTGGTGTCCCTCTGTTGGACAAGGAGAGGATGCAGCACATTTGGCATGTCCAGAGGAGGCATGTAAAGTGCATTCAGGATGTACCGGGCGTGCTTCTCTATACCCAGACGGACACCACAACCAAAGCGGGCATTGTTCTGCCAAACTACAGGTGTGCTCGAGGGTCCACATCAGTTGAGTCCTTCCACTTACACCTGAACAGGTTCATTCCAGGTCTGTATGAATCCCTATACATTGATGAGATTAAATATATAGGGTTCAACGTTTTATTATTATTATTACTATTATCCTGTACAGTACTAACACTGACAAAACTACACTGAACATTATTTCTCACATTGTCTCTCTCTTAAGGGACGAGTGCCAACAGCCTTAATTTCCAGCTGTACCTCCTGGAAGGGCTTAATCGGTGGAACCAGGACCGTCAAGCTGCATCCCTGGCAGGCAAGACTCCCAGATCCTCAGGGGAACTCCCTCACTGTGTCAACACCAACAGTGTCAAGGTGCAAGGAAGGAAAGTTGTGCCCTCTTTTCAGCCCCCTGCTGTTTACACTGGTGAGTTTAACCTTTCCATCAGGATGAGGTGATATATTTTATATCGATGAAATATAATAACCTCTTTGATTAAATTTCTGAAAGCCAATTTTCCTCTTCTTTTGTCTGTCCCAGGGGAGCTAATAGGTATTGATTACCTGTACCGTCAGACCGGAAGGCCCCTGCAGGATGTACGTCCTGACTCTGAGGAGACCGACCAGATGCTGGAGGATGTCTGCGCTGAAGAACAGCTGGAAGATGAGGGCTTTGAGGATGCTGTCTTGGACCCGACCATTGAGCGGCTGGACCTGTCCTCAGATCCGTCACCTACCAGCTTTTCAGCTCCCTCTTCTCTCCACCCTACTGCTGCTCCTCCTGGGCCTGGATGTAGCTCCAGTGCAGCAGCTTCTGAGCATCATCTGGTAATATTCTATTCAAATGTCTTTTATCGTGTTATGAATACACTTACAGTAAAAAATGTAGCTGTGCAATCAAGAAACCGACAAAAATGAAATGCAATAAATACAAATCTGGAGAATGAACAAATTTATAAAAGCATAATACACTCTGCTTAAATGCCATTTTATCTCTAGATTAAGACTGAGGACACAGAAATGCCCACTTGCCCATCAGCCCCTCCTGCTGGTTCTCTACTCCCGAGTTCCATCAGGCTTTCAGCAGCTGTTTCTCTTGCTGTAAAGGCTGATCCATCAGCATCCCCACCAGTCACTCCTGCTGTAGAGCGGCGGGTGAGTGTTTCTTTGGTACGTTTTACCACACAACCTGTTATACTTGTGGTATGCTAAGGATTTTTATTTCTATTCGATTTCTTTTTGTTTCCCAGGCTTTGGATTTTCCGAACAGGGTGTTGCCTGAAAAGGCAGTGGGCAAGAGGAAGTCTGTTCCTCCACCCGTACACCCTCATCCTCCAAAGGCTATCTGCCCCGGATTGCCTTCTGTGAGGCAGTTGGTCAGACAGCAGACACGTCCACTTACCTCTGCCCCTATGCCCGTTGTCCCCCCACCCATCCCTTTCAGTGGCCCATTTGTTTTTTTGCCGCCACAAGTCCCTGCATTCAGGTTGCTTGCTCCCGCTGGCCCCCTCCCCATCCAAACTCCTGCCCGAAGACGGTACAGGACAGGAGACAAAAACAAATGTGGTCAGTGTCACAAGCCCCGGGTACAGGAAACTGGCCATCGTCAATATTATGGCTATATATACTGTCCTTTTAAAACTGACATACCACATGACCAGTGGCTGGAGGACATGAGGAGGAAGAGGGCAGCAAAGAAATGATTTCATTCTGTAAATAGTGTAAATAATGTATGTATATAGTTTTAAAAGAAAGTGTTGCTGCAATAGTTCAGTATTTTTTATCTTCTAATGCTTTGGTGGCTTGAGTTGTTTTTTATGTTATTTGGCCAATACATGAGGATTTCTTTGATCCTTTGTATTTAAATATTTTTTTTTACCTCCAACAAAGAGGTAATTTTCCCCTCCAGTCTGTTTGTTGGTCCATTTATTTCATTCATTCATTCATTCATTGTTACTGTTGTTTGTGGTTCTCTGTCAAGATACCCAGTGTTTTTTATAATAAATATATATACTTTTTTGTACAGCACTATATTGTTTATTTCTCCCAATGCTCTATGCAAGTATTACAAGCATTACAAACCCAATGTTTGAACATTTGACCAATATAAAGTAACTAAGAGACATTTAAGAGATTCATAATAATAGGTAACAGTTTGGGTAAATAGACAGATGTTGCTGACGGGAATTGATCAAGCAACCTTTGTATCCACAGCTGTTTATGCCATACTCCAGCAAAGTGTCATTTTGGTCATATTACTCTAATTAATACAATAACAAATGCATCCTACAACATCTGACAGGCACCAGGATCAGTTTCATACAGCCAATCCGTGGGTCCGTTCTCCGTCTTTGACAGCCAATCAGGAAGTCTGCTCTTCGTCTTTTACGTTGCGGTCGCTGACTGTAAATTTGAACTGTTTTTATATTATTTAGTTAAAATTGCTCACACTTTTAAGGTAAACTATGTTGTGAAAATGTATTTTCACAAGATACAGCCTCATATAAAAGGCAATTAATACAAATCTGAGGAATAAATACATGAAAGTGTGAAAAAGGCAAAAATTGAATGCCATTTTATTTGTAGATTGCGTAACAGCGCACAGATATAACCCCGGACCAGCAGCCCTTCCTGCTAGCTCTTCCCTTGTCCACCCAAGTACCTCCAGCTGTCCAGTTCCTTCAGCATCACCACCCATCACCCCTGCTGCAAAACAACAGCTAGTAAATGTTTATTTTTGTATGATTTATCCAGATCTGTTTTACTTGAGGTGTGATGTGGATTTTTAAAAATTCTATTCTATACCTTTTTTTCCCCCAGGCTTTGGATTTACTGTATGTAAATCCATTTGGAGAAAGGTGGCTTTCAAGAGCGGGGACATGGATAGGTTCAGACTGGCTAAATACTCGTTTGGCAAGGAGATTAAGGAGGCCAAACGACAGTATTCCAAAAAGCTGGAACAACAATTTGCAGCCAACGACTCCTCCTCAATCTGGAAAGGCCCTCAGGTGTTCACCGGCTGCAAAACCAAATCCCCCCCACTCCGTGGAAGACCTCAAACTTGCAAACGACCTGAATTACTTTAACTGCAGATTACTGCACAAATTGTTGTCTTACTGTATAAATTGTTGTTTTATGTCCAATTGTTGTGTTATGTTTTATGTATAGTACACCAACCACACCAAGGCAATTTCTTCTATGTGCAAATATACTTGACAAATAAAAGAATTCTGATTCTGATGTATCAATTATCTAAATACAAACACCAGACCAGATGTGCATAGTCTTTGTCAAACTAATGTACAGTCATCTGCTGTACTTTTGTCTTCTCTGCTTCTTCCCCGATCATATCTGAAAACTCTCACCACCGTATGATTCAGTCCAGTAAAACTCACACTACAATATCTTTTTGGAAAAATAATTATAATTCCATTTTAATTTTTATTATAAGAACATATACCATATATATGTATGTATATATGTATATTTATATATATATTGAACTCTTAGTATAGAATTTGATTGTTTTACAATACACATGTTGACCTGGCCACAAAATAAAAATATTAGCTACAAACAAGGCAGCATTTGGAAGAAGAAAAAAAGCCATGTATAAATAAATCCATAAATAAATAAATACTTTGGAAAATAAACGTTACAACAAATTAAAATAAAGACGTTTTCTACAGCAGTTAGTGTTGACAAAAAAAATAACAACAAAATTAAATGCAATTCACCGTACCACATTCATGAAGCAACACTTGAAGTACAACTGAGTGACGTTTCAAAGGATCACAAGCATGAATATCAGTCACTGAGACCAATATAAGTATTCATTTAAGGGGTTAAAACATGTATTTTGTACGTCCTTAAATGCGCCAAAACATTTAAACGGTCTTATATTTAAAATCTTTCCTACCTAACCTTTCATTGTCACGCCTCTGGATAAGACACTCTCACCCTAAAATAACATGTGGAACGAGAAAACTTGTCATTTGATCCCTGCGATTACATTTTACCACCGCCTCGTCAGATCTTCAAAGTCAAAGTCATATTCAAGCTGAAATTAACATTGGATTCAACAAATAAGCGCCAGACAGTACAAGACAATACAAAAATCAAGGGGAGTAAACTGCACAATTTACAAAATAAAGATACAGTGGTTCACTGAATAAAATAATTCAAACGGACTATGAAATCAGGCATGTTTCCTCATATATAAACCTCTGCCCACACCTCCATAAATCACTAAGATAATCAGATTATGAGTCAACAACGGTTTAACAGAATATAATCCTCATAATACAACAACAATCTAACACAGTTTTCTCTGAGTACAGTACAATTCACACGTAACAAATTAAGACATACTATTTGGTAGACAAGGCAGTTTCCGAACATTGAAAACACTGTTAGATGCTAAATCACTGGCATGGTGCTGAAAGCTAAAATATTCTTAATGTTGTGTGTTAAACGTAACTGTAGTTATCAGTGGAGAATAATTTGACTTGTGTGTGCTACTTAATGAAATTAAGACCCGGTGTACATTCTTTCCATCTTAAAGGTTGGGAATATATCTAAAAATGTAAACTTGTAGGCTTTGTTAAAATAATTCATATTATAAATTATTATCACAACATACTTTTCTCATAAATATAGTCTCTGGTTGAATTCAGCTCTGCATTTGGTTTGAAATGTGCAATTAAACTCTCCATATTTCGTTGAAATATTAAGTGCACTCGGAATTAGATCAACACTTGGGGGATGTCGGACAAAAATATTTCGAAATGACGGCTATTTTCTGTTACGTTTGTTTTCAGTCCAACATACTGACAAATATTAAGCGTAATATTCCCATACAACTGTTGACAACACAAATAACATCGTGGATACAGTCAGTAAGGCTCAAAGCAGCAAACTGTGATTGTAAAGGCTTTGTATAGTGTTAGAGAGAGAGAGAGAGTGTGTGTGTGTGTGTGTGTGTGTGTGTGTGTGTGTGTGTGTGTGTGTGTGTGTGTGTGTGTGTGTGTGTGTGTGTGTGTGTGTGTGTGTGTGTGTGTGTGTGTGTGTGTGTGTGTGTGTGTGTGTGTGTGTGTGTGTGTGTGTGTGTGTGTGTGTAACTCTTGTGATGCTACAGCTGCTCACGCTTTACATGGATGGAAAAGAGGAACAACAGCGCCATCACTTGTTTTCAATCAGCATCTGCACCTTGTACACGAGATCTCTGGCCAGGGTCAAAATCTGTTTTATGTTGTGGTGCTCAGCCATTTCTGAAAGACAGAGGAAGACTCAAAAATACATTCAGCTATTAAAAAAAAAATGAATTCAGTTCTAAAAGCTTGTATACAAACATCTCGATAGAATTTACATGAGAAAATGCCCCTAAATTTCCAAAAAAGTGTTCACTGTTAGAGTATAAGAATGTGAAGTAGTCCCTTTTACCATTGAAGAACTTGATGATGTCAGTGAAGTCCATGTTGTTCTCCAGGATGATGTCCCTGTAGATCTCTACCAGCGCCAGAGCAATGAAGAGGACAAAGTGACTAGAGGAGGCATACTTAGCCGCCCAGATGGTTTCCCAGACCGTGAACACGTCCTCGTACACCAGCTCTTCAAGAATAAGAACAAAAAAGAAGAAGATATATTAAGAAAGGCTGTGAGACAAAACAGGGATATCCTATGTCAGTCTTTAGCAATATAAAAACAGTTTATGACAATTATATAATCATCAACTCTCAAGGCCAGATTTTCCAGATTGGTTTGGCAAAGAGAGTATCTCTTCGCTTCGTTTAATTGGCACCAAGTCTGTCACAGCGTTTCTGCCAGTTTACCTCGCTTGAAGTCCAGGAGAAACCAGCGGTAGCAGAAGTAGAAGTGGGTGTAGTCTCCGTTTTGGTGCATAAGCTCAAACAGCTCAGAATCCAGGATCTACTCAGAGAGGGGATCAGAGGAGATTCAGGAAAATAAATAAAGAGTCTGGTGTTGGGAGAAAAGTGAGAAACAAATGGATTTACTGGGTCGCTACAGTGTGTGTAGAGACTTTACTGTGGCTGCGTCACCTGGATTAGAGAGCGCATGTTGGCAAAGTGAGTGTCCATAGCGCCTCCGTGGGGAAAGTTTTGATTCATCCTCTTCATGAGCTCAGTGAAGCAGCTGAAGGCCATGGCCTCTGAAAGCAGCAAGCAGAGAGAGCAAGTGAGTGGGAAAACTCTTTTCTGTCATTCCGTCAATATCTGTACAAATACACCACGTGTCAGGGGAGAGGGGAGAACAGGAAGTGAGTCATCAGTGTGTTGAGTCACCATCGTCCAGGATGACTAGGAGCGGAGCCAGCAGATCACACATGCCCTGAACGTAGCCGATGTCAAGGTGCCTCCAGATATAGCTGCAAACAGAGAGAGCGAGGTTTATATCTGGCATCTGCGAGAGGGAAATCCACATTTTTCTTTAATGCAGAAGGTATGGGTTTTGAAACATGGCATTATATAATTAATGAGGTTATAATAACTTCTCTCTTAGGTATAAGTGTGGCACAGAGATTTGCACTGTTGCCTCACACCACGGAAATTCTCGATTTGAATCCCAAAAACCTTTCTGTGTGGAGACTTGCAGCTTTGGGGTTCGGTTAACTAGAGACTCTGTGATAGTGTTCAGGTAATAAACATCCATCCTGAGTTATTCAATCACACGTGGTCAGCAACAAGTACAGGTCCTAACGCACGGCAATGTTCCTCAATGTGTCCTGAGATCGGATCACGTATCCAAATCTCTGTGTTAACGCTAATCTGTCATGGGCCATGGACAGCCGATGTCCTCTGACCCACTACAGTTTAACAATGAATCAAACATATTTTTTACGCTTCTCAGAATATGAATATGTTGATTTGTTTGTGATCATAGTATCATCAGAAACACTAAAATCCAAAGCAGTGATATTTACGCCCTTTATTCATTTAGGTAAATTATCTTGAGCGCAAAAGACAATTAAAAATAATGAATATGCGTCTCTAACGACTTCAGATGCACACAGCCACCGAGATGGAGAGAACTCAGCTCATCAAGTTTTAATCTCACCTTGTAATGTGATACAATGGAATTCTGGCTGTTCCTGATTGTCATCAGCGGGAATCATTTGCTGCACATAAAATTAACTTGTCCCCACAAGGAAATGATCTTGTCTGCACAAGATAACGTCATCGGAAACTGAGACCGGCTAAAAACGACATTATTTGGTCTTTGCGAACACAAATTACGTTTTTGATTATTTGCATACAGAGCAAGGAAGTGAGATTCGATCACGGGTGGTCCCAGTAGACACATTCGCGAATCATTTGAATTCCTGGCGTGAGCAGACAAAGTGAACGCTGACCTTGTGATTGGATCTCTCAGGACTCTAGTGACAGAAGGTAGGAATGTGATTGGTTGTTTGTCTCGGTGTGTCAGCCCTGTGATTAATGTCTTCTTATCTAAACTAACAAACCCACACCATCAACCTCCAAAAGCAGATGAATCATTTTCTATTGATACAAAAAGCTGTGAATGTTTTGCTTGTTAATACAACTCATTTTCTTCCTGCTGCCGTCAGTGTTTTACCTGCACATGATGTTGCGCAGTTTCTCCAGGTTGGCAGGAGTGAAGTACCAGTAGTTCCTGTCGCAGCGCTGGACGTCCTTTTCAATGCGGTGCAGATTTAACGTGTACAAATCCAGCAGCTCTTGCTAAAACAAACAAAGTGATGACAATGAATAAAGCAAGCTCATAGCAGAGATGACTTGCATGAACGTACATGAATATATAGATACATGGGAGCTTACAGAGAAGGTACTCCCAGCAGATCCTTGAGAGGTCGCTTTGCTCTTGGTGTCTCCAGACCCGGGCAGAGAATCAAAGTGAGGGTACAGACTCTCCATCTGCGGCTCCTCGGACGGGACGGACTCTGGGCCCACCGGAGTGTGCTTTCCTTGCTCCTCCTCCGCGTGAGGGGCCGAGTCCTCAAAGGAAGACGAGGGCTCGCATCGTCCCTTCCTGCTCCGAGGCACCATGGAAACCTTGGCTTTGGGGATCTCCTCCATCTCTATGGCTGAGGGAGACTCGTCAGATTCAGTCATGACCTGAGGCTCCTCTTTCTGAGGGGCGCAGTAAGTTTCTCTCGTTCTCGACACCCTGGTGTCTGTTGAGAATAGGAGGTTGGTCTCAATGTCAGCAGCCACATGAGGTTGGACCATTTTTTCTGTCCCCTCATTCAAACTAATTTCTTGCGGTTCACTTGTGTTTGATTGGTCCATTTCCTTCATCTTTTCCACAATCCTTTCCTCGAGCTTTGTCGTTTCCTCGTCTCTGACTTCTACGTCTTTCTGGAGACTCTGTTCCACGATTTCTTCTTTGGATTCTGTAGCAGCTGCTGATACCTTCACAGTATCCTGATCGGACACATCTCTTTCTATTTCTCCTGAATTTAAAGATGGAATTCCTTGAATGTCTGTATCTTCAGACTTGGTTCCCTCTGTTTTAGTAGATTCTGGCTCTTCCACATGTTCCTGGCTTTTAGTTTGCAAACACGTCTCTTTGTCGGTCATCACCTGCTCCTCTTCCAGTGGCTGAATCACGTCATTATCCTTCACCTCAATCTTGGTATCTTCTGCAGTTTTGGTCACACCGAGCGTCTCCTCTTCGTCCTTCACTTCGGTTCTCTCCTGGCTGATCGTTTCCTCTGTTAAACCTTCACCCTCTACCCCTGCAGGTTTGACCGAGCTCTGTGATGCCGGGGGGACAGCAGCAGATCTCGGGGCTGCGTCAGGTGCGGCGGTGTCGTCTGTGCTGAGGGAAGTGTCGGACAGGCCAGAGGTGACTGAGAAGTTGCGGGAGGAAGGGTGTCCAGAGTCGGGAGAGCAGGTCCCGTTCTGCAGAGCTCCGTTGGGCATCTTCGGCACCTGCTTGGCCTCTTCGGTCTTGGGCTCCGTCTCGATCTGGTCCACCTCCTCTACGGACTCAAACACCTGAAAGAACAAGCCAAAGGGAAGCAGACTACTCCAGGGGAAGAGGTGGAAGGGTGTGAAGAACTAGCAAGGGAGAGAATGCAGGGATGCAGAATATTGTCATCACATGGATTACACTTTCCCATGTGTTGAGAAACTGTTGCGCGAAGGATGATGATTTAAGGAGTGACAGAGCTGATCGGTTGTGGAAAATATTTTTTTCTACACAAAGTGTTTGAAGGTGAGATGTTGATACCTGTGTGCTGCTGCTTGAGTCGCTCTGCAGGCGAGCCAGACTCTGTCGGTCTGAGCTCTGGGAGGACTGGGACTGGATTATAAAACACAATCATTCCAACATATTAATTATTCCTATTAAAGAGACACTATTTGCACTTCAGACCAAGACTCTTTATAAAGATAGATAACGTGTCTCCAGTACCTCCTACTGTCCAGAAATGAAACCAAAATATAAAAAATGAAACACCCGAATTTCACAGAAAAAAATGAACTTGATGTCTCATCTGCTAACATGGAGGAGGCGGGTGTTCACTTTTGGGGAGCCATCATGTCGTCCATCTTTATATAGTCAATAGTCCAGACTCAAAGTCCCTATGATGGGTCAGGTTCCAAAAATGCAAACATTGGCTATAGTAAATCTCTTTATTTGTAATAGGGAAACATTACTTATCACTGCTTCACCTCATTGCTCACAGTGGAGTCGTGATGGATCATCTTCTGAATGGAACTGTCGCTCGCTACAGAGGAGCACTTGGCCAAAGCTGCGGCGTGCTGCTCCTTCTCCCGCTGGCGGACGATCTCCTCGCAGCCGAGCCACTCACGCATGGTCTGTTGGTAACACTCTCGGACCTGTTTGTCCACCTGAGGGGGGGGGGGGGGTGAGTGGTTGGGGGAGGGGGTCAACCATCAAGGGGTCAGTGGTTCCGGGGAAAATGCCTCTGGAGGCAAAGCTAAAAAACAGAATCATAGAAAGGACAAACCTCCTTCCTCTCAGCTTCTGACATCCCAAACTGGTAGTGACCCAGCAGGAAAGGCCACACCTCTTTACGCAGACAGGGCTCCACCCCACCGAAGTAGACCAGACGCAGCAGCTCCTGCTCCTTGTAGGCCTGAAGGCACAAGACAGGTTCCACATGTAGCTGCTTTCTGACCAATCTTTGGATTTTTACTTCCACCAAAAGGGGGAGGGGATAAATATCACTATTATAACAACCAGTCTGACTCTTAAATATGACACCGAAGTGTTCCCCGTCTCTCTTTCCTCCTCTCATCCCCACCTCCTCTCTCTCTTCTCTCCCCTCTTTTACACCCACCTCTCCTCTCTTCATAAATGATTAGCATAGTTGTTTACAACAATTAAAAGGGTCCTCCTAATTAACCACTTGTCTTTTTTGCTTTAGTACATGTAATGTCAACAGAGCCCTCTCAATGGCAACTGAACATTACCCATAAGTGGACGAGAGAGATGTATTACATTTTTTAAGCTACCACAGTAAATATAGAATATTTGGTTGTGAAAATCTATGTGACTCCGGGTTAATGTGATTTAATGTCCATATAAACTGTGGATGTGGACTTTGACGGGTCATAAGTTGCACTTCATGCAAACTGTTGTGAAACTAATGGTGTGAGTCACTTGATTAGCAGGCGATGAATATGGATGAGACAGTGCAGGATTGAAAGAGACACACTAGGACCATATTGTGAAGTGTTGCAGTGCGTTGTCCGCGCTGATGCTTACTGTGCAGTCCTGAAGGAACGTCTGCCACACTTCGGCGGTGAGCCCTTTGTAGGCATCGCACGGCGTGTCGGGCGCCACGATGGTGTGATTGACGAGGGCAGAGAGATGTGTGCGCACAGTGGACAGGTGACGGCAGTAGGCCAACCCTAGTTCACAGAACAGTTCATTCATTAGTGTCTCTGCAGAAGATCATCAAATTCTGATATTTAAGACTTTTCAGGGAGAAATCACGTACAGCCGTAAAATGCCCGAGAGATGATCTGATACTTCATGCTGTCGCACAGCAGCTTCAGAGGAGCCCTGCAGGAAGAGAGAGCACACATAATTCTACTGTGCTACTATTATTAAACAAAAAATCTAGTTCATGATTCTTGTTATTCATATTGTGTTGAGTATATGAGACACAGACATCTCTCCAATGTAGACTTAACAATAGTGCTGGGGCTAACCTTTTATTATTCAAATTTTAACCTGCCTTTTTAATAGCCTTCACCCACATTATCTGTCTCATCACCTCATTGTTTCCACACAATCTCATGCCAGTGAGGTAAATGTCAAATAATTGTCTTCTGGGTAATTGCTAGCTTCTTGCATCTTTGCTACGGTTTCCTCGTTACTGTTGAGGATCTCTGGTTTTGGCATTAAGGGGTAAAGAGCGAGTGGGCGCGTCTCTGCAGGCTTCAGCAGTTTACCCGTCATGATCCAACACAGCTCAGTCCAGTTAGCGTGTTTATCTCTCACCTCTCATGGTTACAGCCCTTGGGTGTCCCTCCCTCGGAGAAGCTCCCCTGAGAACAAGAGGAACACGAGGCCTTCCTGAGAGTGGGATGCCACATCGTAGCTCCCTGATCCATCAAGTCTGGAGGAGTCACTGCAGCACCGGCACACACACACACAAACACACACACACACCAGCATTATCATCTTAAGTCATTAGGCTGCGCAGGCTTTCAAAAAACAATTACATTTGCAGTTAGATGATTTGAAGTCAGTGGGAAACACTAATGCGTGAGCAGAATTATGCTGAAAGTGCTTCAATTTGTATGAGCGAGATTTCTGCTAGAGCAAAGATGAAGCACATAAAAGACATTGATGCAATATGGAATTAATGCACAATCTGACAGCACAAAGTCATCATTCAATTACAGAATTACAGAGGGAAGGATCAAGTGAACAATAGCCTCTCTTGGTTCAGTAGCCACATTCAATCACTCAGCTGTCCGCCCATCGCCCATTAAAAGGTTACTGTGTTGTACTGCAGTAAAAATAGGCAGAAGGTGGCAGGGAGCGAGGGGGGGCTTTAAGAAGGGGACACGTCGATAAACGTTTCCGGAGGTGCAGGGCGTATTAGATGCAAGGGAATTAAAGCAACGCAAGCCGACAGACGAGCCGAGGTGTGACAGTGTTACAGCTGCTTCCTGTGAGTGAGGGGGATTCTTCAGGGCAGCTGCAGGACCTCTTGGGGACCACCAGGGTCCCCACTTTGGAGGGTGGCTGTCCACTCGGTTGAAGGGAGTGGGAGGAAGTCAGGTGAGGAGGATGAGTTACAGTCACTGTAACAAACAATGAGCAACATTTTCATGAACACATAACAATCTGGAGAGGGCCATGTACGGTGGCCGAGACAAAAACTCAATGGATGTGAATGACAACGGATGGCTCAATTGCCTCATGCAGCCACGACTGGAGCACAGAAAGCAACTGAGCTTGTTTCATTGTCAACATCCGTTGTCACTCACTTCCGTTGAGATTGTGTTTCTGTTGTGTCTGTTGCAGTTGTGATGTAGTTTCTGCATTTGTGTTTTCCATTAACGCACTTGTGTGAGATGGCTCAGCCTCCATACCCATGGGTGCTACAGGTGTTAACTGGCTTTTATGTGGAGCGAAACTCACCAAACTCTGACTGGCTGTTTGGAAAGAGGATGCGGAAGACATAGTCCGTGGCCTCGTCCTCCTCCTTATCCGAGACCGATTCTGAGGATCCCTGAGGAACTCTATTTCGCAGCTTCGGAAACACCTTCCCCTGCAGCAAGAGAATAATGAGTTACTAAAATAATGCCAACAAGAAAAAATTGCTAAACCCTTCTACCCCGGCTAAACCATCCTTGTGAATTAAAGATGATAAGTGTCTGTAGGCTGGAGCCTATTAATATTGGCTGAGCGTGTGTGGGTGGTTTTAATTATTCAGCCTAGCTGCAGATTCACAGCTATTAACAGTCGGACAAAAACATCCATTCGTTTAAATAGACACTTTGTGTGGTGGAGCATAGAGAACATTAAGCCGCATATTCATCAGCATCCCTCGGACCCATATTGCAACGAGTCAGTGCATTTATGTTCAAATAGAAATGTAGTTTTTAAATTGATTTATTGATTTCATTGTGCTCTGGATGTGAAGCCATAACAAAGACCTCCTGCTCTGACCTTTCCCCTCTGGGACCAGAGCGGAGGGTCCAGCTGGCCGTGGGGAAGGAGGCCGTTCTCCAGGCAGGAGAGGAACTGGAGCAGGTGTCCTCCCCTGGGGAAGCGCAGCGGAGGTCTCTGGATTCCATCCTGACTGACCAGCACCACCGTCCCCCCACTGTCCACTACAGGAAGTGCACAGGAAATGAAGCCTTTATAATCAAACTATTCATGATGACGTATTGCTGGACAATAATTACATTTGTGTGTAAAATGCTGGATTTCAGAATAAAGGCTGGAGTGGACCCACCTTGTTGATGACAGTGCAAGTAAACTATCTCCTCGAGAGGAATCGTCATGGCATAGTCCCAAAACACACTAAAAGACATAAAATCTAAATCAGTCGGTAGAATTAGAATGGCTCTCAGTAGAGTACTTACCTCTGTCAACAGTTCCCTTATGAAACCATAGTTAAATTAACTAGATCTGGCTTTGTATTTGTATTCCATGTTTATTGTTTATTGATTATTACTTCACTGTCTTCAATCTTTGACTGCCCTCTTGTTGCTGTAACATTATTTAAAGATATATTTTCTTTTTCATCAAGATCCATGAATTATTCTCTGAGAAATCAACGAAAAAAATTATCCGGATCCGTACCAAATTTGAATGAAGTCCTTACTGCCTCCTTCCAGCAAGTTTTGTGGAAATATTTTCAGACAAAAAAAACCTGACATGGTGAAAATATAACCTCCTCGGTGGAGGTAATAACAACCCATAGGATCAACACCCAAAAGTAAGAAACAAATCCATTGGGAATGTTTATGTATTATCTTAATGAATCAAAATCTTAAGTAACACTAAGTTCATGGCTAATAAAATAAAGTACAGGAGAGCGTGCACACAGATTAGCAGGCGCGGAGTTGCTTACTGTGACTCTCCATTTTATTTGGTGAGATAAACCGTGCACGATCACAGGAGCATGACATGGCGGAGAGATGTCTGACAGTGTCTCCGTCAATAAACCTCCTGCTGCTGCTGCTGCTGCTGCTCAAAAGAAGCCTCATCAGATCAACAGCATTTCCTCTACACACACACACCGAGCCCCTGGGCCACACACACAAACACACTGAATTATTCAGTAATACCCGAGTGTTACACAAGTGTTTTCTTTGCGTTTGAGGAAGCACATCACATGTTAGATATTCTTGGCATGAGGAGGATTACTGATATTATCAAGTGCAGGCTCCGCCGCCGCAGCAACCACAGCAATCATAATAATTCTGCACCTGCGCTCGTAGTCCAGGTCTCCAACAGAACCGTTCATGAGCTGGTTGGGAGTCCACTTCAGGGTCATGATGTCGGCAGTCTGGTGCAGGGAGAGGTAACCAGGGACAGCCTCCATGTCGTCCCTCTGAAACAACAACAACGAGGATGGATGTTTTTCATTAGATGCAATGAACAGTAAAAGTCAGTATTTGTAAGCCTGAAGCACAAAGGAGCGTGTACCAACACAAATGAACAAGGATATCACTTTTTTGTAGTAAAAAAAAGAAGAAAATAAGGTTTTTGGATTAGCCTGTCTCTGTATTGCTATTTTAGAGCAGGCATGGGATGTCTGGGATGTGCCAGATTTCTTATTAGCTTTTTTTGACATGAATTTAAATGAGTCAAACAGACATGGGAGGCAGTTTCAACAGGTTAATATACTTGCTTGCACATACACAACTAGGATGGCACTCAGGAGAGGGCTTGGTTTGCCAAGGCCCAACAGTCTACTTATGAAACCACATTTAAATTCACCAGACCTGGATTTTTCATTTGGATCTGCACCAAATTGGATTCATATTATCCTATTTTCCCTTTCATTGAGATCCATTAATTATAATCAGATAAATCAATGAACATTTTAAAAAAAACATCCCATTAAGCAAGTCATTTTTTCCCCAAGATTTTCCCCCCGATGTGGATCCGCACCAAACAAAAGGTTATTTCTTGGTTCATGCCGCACCCCTCCACAAAATGTCATGGATATTAGTTAAGTAGTTGTGTGCTGACATTGGTAGAACAATCATATTTGTACCTTCTGTACATGGTTTAAATTGAAAGTCATGTTATGTATGTGTGAGTGTTTAAGAGAAGTGAGGCCAGTTACCGGTTGCACGAGCACGTTGTTTTTGCCGAACAGTAAGGTCGCCCTGTTGTTCTGATGCAGTGACTCCACATATTCCCGAGCAGACGGCGAGGGGGAAGGGCGTTCGTCCATGCTGCTGCTAGAGTGCCGCTTCTGGAACTTCCCCAAACGCAGACACACAACACATCATATCAGATCACCAACATCGTGAGCCAGCGGTCAACTGGTGAATGCACTGCACTATGAATAACAGCTGGCTAATCACAACACAGAATATTTTACAGGAAAAAAGCAAATTCATCTTTCATAAGACTGAAGAAGAGATATGAAATTCATTCATAAGCACCAATGCATCCTCTCTTCTTCTTCGTTTTGTGAGTTAATACACAACTGTAAGAACTACTGTGGTTTGTTGACCTATTTCATTGTTCACTTGAGGACTGAACAAGAAGACTCTGTACACTCATTGTGTCTCCTGGGACACATTGTGCTTCACTTCATGTGGTAATATCAGCAGGTCCACTTTCATCAGACCCACAGGAGAATGGAAATTAAACAGATACACGACTAAAACGCTGCACATGTGCTAGTAATCGTGTACTACACATACACAAGGGGGTGAAATAAACAGAGCGTGCATGGTGGAGCACTGTGTGACCGGATCATGACTTACACACAGTGCCGGCCTCTTGGTGGGAGAGTCCTGCCGGCAGTTGCCACCGTGGATGCGATGTCTCTGCACCAGCTCGTCAGCGGACGGGTCGGTCCAGAAGTGGTCAGCGGTCTTCATCTTGGTGTACTCCAAAGCACAAGGTCCGACTGTCGGAAGGGAAGAACACAGTCAGGTTCTGCAGACATCAGCTGATGGCTTTGCTAACCAATGATGGGCACTTGATTCTCCTCACAATCAAAATGAAAAGAGAAGGATAGAAAAAGGTAGAACCTGCTTTCTTGTCTTGATTATGGTAAATGGTCTTTATTCATGTGGCGGTTTTCTAGTCCAGTTGACCACCCAGAGTGCTTTACACTCATTCTCCCGTTCACACACATATTCAAACAGTGCATCTATGTGCAGCACTTTCGCTATCACACATCACACACAGCCGTTCAGGGGCAATTTGGGTTTCAGTATCTTGCCTATAGTTCACTTCTGCACCCAAAATTAGGAGGACCTAGATTAGGGATAGAGGAAATTGATATAAAAAGTGCAAGTCTCTCGCATGGCAGGATAGTTGAGTTTAGTTCTTCCTATGATGGAAAGCCTGCAGAAATGGGCGGAATAACTCAAGGTTGAATTGTATTGCTCATCCTTCTCTTTCTCTATGCATCCAGCATCAATAAACGGTTTCTGATGCAGACATCTGGGTCTCACAAACCTCAGACCCAGTCCTGGCTTAGCTCCGCTGAAACTAACTGTCACTTTCCAATGGTGGGAAGCCAGTGAGGGATCACTTGTTCCTGTTTCTGAGCCTGTTAGAACTTTTTCCTTTCAAGTCAACCAATAACGCAAAAAATATACCAAGAAAAAGACTCTTGATTGAAAGCATATTTTTTGGTGGCACATATTTCTTGAGTGGACAAAGGGCAGAGGAACCAAATTGCCCTGTAAGAAAGTACAGAGCAGAATAATGTCCTTGTACAGGTGAGAGTGTGTCCTGAAAAAACACAATCTCACATTTTGAGCCCAAACCAGTATGTAGCTCAATGCTCGATGATTGCAATAAATCCCACAGATACTTGCTTAATGTGGCACATAATTACCTAACAAAGAGGCAAGGATAGGTCCATCTACATTGTCCATTAGAACAGCCTCTTTCTCGTAGTATTTACTGGAAGACAAACGTGAGAGGGGGAAATTTGAGAGGACATAGTGTTCTGACAAGACAAACAGCTGGACAGAAGATCATTGGCTCCTCTCACTCTACCTGCTGTTCTCCACCAAGTAGAGAACGATCTTGTCCAGCACTTTTTCAAAAAGAGCCGCCCGGATCCACAGGTTCTTGGCTCCCTGTGGGCCGAGGCCGGGCAGCCGGGGCATCTTACGAATGCTGTCCTGACTCTGCAAGCTTTGACTTCGTCTGCAGAGCGACAGAGAAAAACTCAGCATGTTTTTTTTAAATTTCCATTAAGTAAAACTGCATGTGCTTGAAGCTAATGGCAACGTGACTCATAAAAGATTATAAACATGAATTATTTAGAAGCATTTCACAATAAAAAAAAGTCCTTCGGGTACACGTGGACGGCCGTTTGTTTTCAGTGCTTTTCACTGGTACAATCAAACAAGCTTTGATGTGGGCTTTGAAGTCTGGTGCAATGTGTGAGAAGGAACTGGGATGTGTGTGCGTCCCTCACTTTGTCTCGATGATCTGCTCGAGCTCCTGGGCCTTCCTACACAGCTCCTCAGCAGGAGCAAAGCTTTTCCCCACCTTCATGAAGAGTGCCGCTATCTTGTTGCTGCGCAGAAAACCAGCTACTCGTCGCCTCAGCCCGTGCAGAACACATGCCTCCACCGCAGCTGTTTGGAAACAAGCAAAAATCCTTTTGAAAAACAAAATGAACAAAAAAAAAATTGTTTTCTTGCCATAACACCTTTGTGTAATTAAAACATATAATTTCTATATTACTACAAATTAAAATAGAAATAACAAATATTTTGGCCACCTGGGAGCAAACACAACACTGACATTTTGCTAACATTTAAGTAAACATCCGTTTACTTAAACATCCACCAAAGGGGACTATTAGCAAACATTTGTTTTAGCTCAGTTTCCATCAGGAAAAAAGAATTGCTCAAACACAAAAGCATTCCATAGACCTTTTGTGGTCATTTCAGCTGTTGTTTGAAGGAAATTTATATATACACATAATATGAACCGCTTTTATTTGTATCACTTGAGGTAAACCTGCATAAGTTGCATAACATTTACATCTAATCAAATAAAGAAAAAATTAACAATTAAATTTAGCACAGTCAACTCAGTGACAATATACAGGGAGTTAACGATGAATGTTAACTTCACTTTTCTGGGATACAGTATTTTCACAATTTTTTATTTTCATATTTTATCCATTTAATTATTTTTTGTATCAAATTTTCTGAATTGTGTTTCAATGTGCATGATAGCCACTTTTTAATGAAGTCATATCTTCACGTAATCATTTTAGCATGAGCTTAGATTATCCAGTAAGTCTGTGACAGGAAAACACACATTTGCACAATCATCTTACTGAGCAGAAAAACAGTCGCCCCTCTGCTCTGCTCGCTCTCAGGCCTACGTGGCAGGGCCTGGAGCTGTGTTGACATTTGAGTTCTCTTTCAGGGCTAATCCTGCGGCTCTGCTCACATGGGGTCAGGGGGAAGGCTGGGGTTACCATGGCAACCCCCGTTGATGGAGAGCTCGAGCTCTGGGAGAGCTGAGCGGAGGGAGGGATGGCGACGACTCATCAGCATCACAATCTCTTTCCATCATCCATACTCCCTTAAACACTGCTTCCCTTCTCTCCTGCCACCATCATCGCTCTGTAAACCTGTCACCGCTCTCACTATCATCTCGGTTTTACCTCAAGCTAGACAATAAAAGTGTCATCCAAACCATCATCTTTCAGGTGTGGTTTTCATTTTATTTAATTAAATCTTTTCTCCTTTACAGTTCCTCGTTTCCTTCGTCATCCTCCCTCTCCCTCACAGAGTTTTTTTGCCTGTTTTCTCCACATGATGTAAGAGCAGGAAGCTTAATGTCAGAACAAAGCGTAACGTTACAAGGTCTCAGATATAGCTCATCACCATTGCTCTGTCATCGTTACCACTAACTAGTCTCAGATGGCCGAGGAAGATGCAGAGAAATCTGCTCCCAAACCTTCACACCTTTTTCACAGCTAATGTCTCGGCTCTAAGACACAGATAACAACTTTAATTCCCAGTGTGCCACAGTGTCTGCACAAAGAACCTTCAAACGAAATGAACAGCAGCATCAGTGGTCGTCTCAAAATAATAATTATTATATAAATTTGTTTAGTCGCCATGGGGAACGTATAGATAAAAACTTGAAGGTGTGAGAGACGAGGGGCCGGAGTCTTCCACATACGAGACCATCAACATATTAAGATTCAATGTTTTATCTGTCGCAAACAGCAGCCAGCGAGTGTGTAAATGTTCTGTGAGGAAAATGTGCCTCATATCAGCGGGATCAGCCCTTTGTGCTGTCGCTCCTGGTAAAAACAGTAAATTATCTCTAATCATCCTGTATCTGTGGCAACTGAGTGCATTAACACAAAGCCACAGTCGCCTCACTCCACTGAGAGCCGCAAAGAGGCACCAACACAAGGTCTTAACATGGACACTTCTGAAAGGATCCATCAATAAGTCAATAAGTTACTGATCAATTCAGCATTTGTATTATTTAAATCATACAGCTTCTGCTATGTTCTAATTTAGTTGGATAAATAAAAACGTTTTTTTTTGCCTTTAATTATACTCGGGTGTCCTGAGATAGAGTAAATTATTTGACATTTCATAGAAAGAAATATCACTTAATTGCCAAAAGCAATCACTAGATTGATCAGTTATTGATAATATAAATACTTAGAAATCATTCTTAGAAACTTTTATTAAGTGTATTAATCTATAATCATCTTATTTCTTATTATTCAACCTTCCTGTGTTTGCTCCTACAGAGGCCGTTCAGGAGAATTGTTGTGATGTGACACGGCTCATATAGCATAAGAAGCGAGGGCTAGAAATTCATTAAACAGAGCTTCACCAATACAGCTGTATCTCACATGTATGTGCTGAGCTACTTCTCATTGATTCACAACAAAATTTGACAGCGGCGATCTGATTTCCTCTCCACAGCGTCTGCAATTTCTCATTTACTCTGCCCGAGCAGCTTATCAAAGTAGCCAAGATGGTGGAGGCTAATTGCTCCCTGGTGAGCCGGCCGAGCTCATCCCCCATCCTCCACTCTCTCAATCACTCAGTCAGTCTGGGCTGTGAACAGACCACAGCCGCAAGAGGACGTGGAGTAACAAGAGCCACTGCAGGGATCACAGGGAGAGTCAGGAGGAGGAGGAAGCTGCGGCCGTTCGACAGAGCAAAGAGAGGAGAGGGTCCTCCTGAGCGGAGCTGCTACGTGTCCACTGGGAGGTACGACAGCAGAAGAGGAAATGATATGGCCCAGTATCACACTGTAATAAGAAATAAAGTCTGTGTTCTGTGACAAATTATTTTCATAACCCTCACAGAGAAAAACAAAAGAATAAAGAGAGGTTTGGACTAAGCTGATTATTGGGTGGGATGGATGTGCAACGTCGTTCTCTTTCACTGGTTTAATAAGGTTTTCAAGCTGCGCTGCAAATTCTCTGCACACTGTGAGAAGCAGATGAGGAGATTGTGATCTTACTTCTGTGAAGCACAACACATAGGCCGTGTTATGTACATTATATTGACTGGGACATTTTATTCTCTTCACAATATTTTGTTTTGTTAATCCCCCAAAAGATGTTTTGATTGCAGTTTGTCTGTGAGGACAATCAAACAAAAATAATTAGGACCCATTATATTTTGGCGTGGATCCAGGATTTCTTTCTTACTTTCTTTAATATATCAGTTTTCCCAAGAAAAAAATCTGACACAGGGACCTGATATCTATGAGTGTGTTGAATTATGCGCAACTTGATTGAATTTGATGAGACTGTTGGACTTTAGCAGAAGTATCTGCTCTTATTGTCTTTTGCCTTTATTGACCTCATGCGAGTCTGAAATAAATCTTAGAACCGCCGATTACAGCTCGTCACATCTGACCAGTGTGAGCGTCTGCATGTGATTATTGTGTTTCTCAAAATAATCACATTGTTTCTCACAATAGTCACGCTGCACTCTATAAGTGCCATTAAGAGATGAAAAA
Source organism: Limanda limanda (assembly GCF_963576545.1). Classification (NCBI taxonomy): domain Eukaryota; kingdom Metazoa; phylum Chordata; class Actinopteri; order Pleuronectiformes; family Pleuronectidae; genus Limanda; species Limanda limanda. The sequence goes on along the minus strand of NC_083640.1, from coordinate 14,309,855 downwards.
AGTAACGTTGGGTGAAATATTTATCTTTGAAAACCCATAAATTCAATTTTACACTTTATGCCGATGATGGAGCTCTTGACACCACAGTAGAAAACTCCCTGTTTTATTGTAACAGCGTAAATCTTGACTTCCTTCCTGATTAAAGAGGTTTTAAAATATATTATTGATGTTGGACAAAGATCACTATGAAACGAAAAAAGGACCAATAATATGGACCACCAACTTTATTTCGTAAGGAGATATACTGAATACCCAGTACCTCTTACTGTTGCCAGTGTTTCTATTTGTATAAATGTATAAAATTGTGAATAATTAGCTGTAATTCTTTGTTTGTGGTACTGTTGAAATAAACAGTGGACACCAATATTCTGATTATTCACTTTAGTCTGAACAAGATGCATGCCGACGTGGCCTTGGGCAAGATACTGAACCCCGAAATGGCCCCTCATAGATGTGGAATACACTAACTGTAAGTCGCTTTGGATAAAAGCGTCCGCCAAATGACATATAATATATATATACTATAATATGTAGCAATTTATTTTCCTGTTTACATGTTACAGAGCACATATAGTCTGATTGTGACAGCGAGCAGTTGGTAACTGCTGCACATGTTGATTTTGCCAAAATGCTGTGAAAACTCCAAAAGGTCTTTAGAATGCGATTGAAAATGTATACATGCTTTTTAGTTTATTGTCAAGACTATTGTCTTGATAAGGTTAAATCAGAATATGGCTGAAACATCAAACATTTCCTTTGACTCCTGATATGGGCATGTATTAGAAAAGAAAATATCACAGTAACAGTAGCGCTCATCAGGTAAAAGAGACAACAAGGGTGTTGCAGAGTTGTTGAATTTGAAAATTCAAATGAATGAGGGATCCATTTGTGTTTTTGATGACTCACCACAAAAAGATACAATATGGCTGCTGTCTTCGTGGACAAATTTCCTGGTCACGGCTTCTTCCATAATCTGCTTCACCTGTCAATGTCGGAGCAGATGCTGGATGAGTCACTCATTAATATGCGACTGTCTGTCTCACACTGACACACACACACACACACACACACACACACACACACACACACACACACACACACACACACACACACACACACACACACACACACACACACTCAAACACATCATCTGTGATGACTCTGTTGGTGACAGAGTGATACATGTGATTGACGGATTCATTCTGAGAGTTATTTAATTAAAGCACGTCTGGGAATCAGGGATGGACTGGGGGGGGAAAAGTTAAGAGGCAGAAGAACACACCAGAGTGGGGGGGGAGCGTGCATGTTGAGTTGCTGGATGAGTCACCAGCTCTTCTGGGAAATGGAGGTTTTACATTTGAGGGTGCTTGGGGTGTGGGGGGGGGGGTGAGGTTGTCAAGGCTTCTTCACTGTGACCTGACAGCAGCGACAAAACCAATAGTTAAAGATGACTGATTAATCAATCCTTCCTGTAGCTATGGAGACACCCCATGTGTGGGCACCGCTCTGCGATCTGCATGGGGACTATCAACCTCCGACAGAGTTGTGCAGACGTCTCTAATTTCCTGCTGAGATGTGTCTCTCCACTGTGGCCACACCACACGGCCAAGTTCAGCCTTTTCCCTGTGATCCAGCTCAGTGTTCATGATGCACCAGCTGTCAAGCAATATCAGTTTTCACAGTTTAATATTTACAGCTTCATCATAAAATTTTCCAAGAGATAAATTAAAATAAGATCTAATTTCCCACTACGGCTCAATTTTATGGACCAATCATTTTGATATCTGGTTTACTGGCTGGTCACAGATGGATTATAATACGTGTACATTTCAACGGAAGGGTAACAGTGATAAATAAATGAGTTAAAGCATCCATTCATAACAGGGGCATTAGAATCACAATGTCTTTTAAAATGTTAAAGTAATCATTATTCAGAGGGATGGGCTCTTTCACAGTGTCACACAAGATTAGATTTGTATTGATGCACTGCTAAGCTGCATTTCAATGTAAGTAATAAGATTAGTTTGACCTTCTTTACCAATAAGTTTAATCAATAATCCCCCCCATCCCCCCCAAAAAAACAGCTGTGAAGATCTGTTTCTGGATAATAATCGAAAGAAAGAGTTCCTCAATTTCACATTAAAACCTCGTAGAACCAGAGATCTTGAAATGAGAGATGTTATACCTCAGTATAAATTGTATTATTACACAATAAATACAACATCATCTTCCCTCATTCCGACTGTTATTAACAAACGTGGCACACAGGCACATGAACAGACCTATGGAAAAGCCGTACAGGGGATGAATATCCACTGCTTTTCTCTCTGCGTGCACCTGACGCAGAAAGAACTGATTGCCAACTTGAAGCTGCAGACTACTGATATTTTTTCCTCTCAGTGACAGATCAGGTCTCTGAGGAATTCATATGGTGAGGTGTCTGAGCACTGACAACCTGTGTGTTTCCATGGAGACGGCACGTGTCGCACAGTGGATCACTTCCGCCTAAGAGGATGCGACAACAATATTCATTCATCTCGGAAACAAACAAAAAGAACTGCGGCTTCTTTAACTCCACCAACTCCATCATTTCCATCTCCAGCTTCATATAGAGACTTAATGTGTTAATATGGTATTGTTCATTTGCAAAAAGATATAAATCCATAATGGTCAATACATTTTCACTGGACTTTATCGATGTGCGTGACGTGACAACAGTCATTAATGTTGAATCTACTCTAACTAACCAATGCAGCTTGGAGGCATCACAGGGTGATAAAAGATCTTCAGAGTATTTCCAATTAACTCCTGCAACAGCAGAGGCAAGAAATAAGAGGCAGAGAGAAAGCCACATCCATTAACACCCACCCTTCATTATTCATCGTCTGTGTGGCCACTGATGAATGAAGGGAGGAAGACACAGCGCGGAAAAAAAGAAGCGAAATCTTCATCACTGTTATTCATGTGAATCCAGGCGCACACATGGAGCTTCAGCTCTGATGTGAGGCTATCTATTTGAATTACGGTTCCATTGTTTGAATGATGATTTAATAATGAACGAGCAGACTATTACACGGCAAGAAGCACAAAATCAATGCAACCACTACACAGTCTCCCCACAGGGTCTATTCAGGCGCTCTTCTGGAGCTTTTGATCGTTATCACATTATCTTCGGCTGCACAAGAAGTCGCCCGTTTGTCACGGAAATGCAGATGTTCAAAATTAACAGTATCTCTGAGTGCTTTATGGAATTCTTGTTGTACGAGCCAAAGTAGTATTTAGCCCTTGTTGGTTATTGTTTGTCCAGGCTGCAGATGATTGTTTTATTATAACTTTATGGGTGCAAGGGGTGTGGCTTCTCTTTTTCTGCGATATGCCTCACAGCAAGAGGGTTCTCGGTTTGAATCCTAGTTCGGCTGGGGTCTTTCTGGAGATAAATGTTCTCCCTGTAGGTTTTCTCCAGGTACTCCTGCTTCCTTCCACAGCCCAAAGAAATGCAGATGTTGGAGTTAAGATAACCGGAGACTCTAAATTGTGTGAATTGATGTTTTACTCTGTTTGTTGACGAACTGTCTAGTGTGTCTCCCATCTCTCACCCAATGCCAGTGTCGGACAGAAATGTATTTTTTTTAACGCTTGAGTTTGTGAAGTTTTATTTCACTCACAGAACAATGATCTCTCTGCAGCCTTATCCTGCAATGTGCATCCACCCTGTTTTCTAGGAATGACCATGAATTATGACACCTATAAACCAGAAAACACAGAACAAGACTGGAGGATTATCTCCGTCTCCTCTGTCTGAAACCTTGTGAGACTGGAAAGTAAATGCTTCTGATCCCTGTGGCCTTTGTGTTTCCTACCCCCACCTCCTCTCCTTTGGCAAACACAGATGTGTATTTGCGTTCGAGTGCGTGAGTGATATACACAAAGACAGAGGGAGGCGCACAATCAAAGCGAGAGAAAGAGAGAGAGGCAGACGGAGATGGGTTCTGTATCAAAGCCGAGGTAAATAGGAAATTTCCTCCAAACCAGAAGGTAATTCTGCTGCCACAGGCCTTCCGCTCTCTCGGGATACTGACCTATATCCAAGTCTATTTGAGCAGACAGGTGGCACATAACCAGCTGGACCAGGAGAGTGTGAGAACACACAGCATCGAGACGCCATATGCTGGAACCCACGCAAAGTTATAATAATCATAAATTAACGGGAAACCAGCTCAAACAACATCTTTCTCTATATCTCTTCGGTATATCTAAAAAAAAAAAAAAAATTCATATAAAATGTTGATTTTCAAGAAGCGCTATCTGCGGACCAAGTGAGTCCATCTGCAGAGTCCATCATCAGGCTGCATTTGTGGAAAACAGTGAAACAGTCACCGGTGAATGAATCTCAGCGAGGCCGTACCAGCACACAGGAAGCAGGTTTAATCATGGGAAGGGTCTGGTCTCTGCTGATAAGACTGCAAACATGACTCAGAGGAAAAACAAATCAGAACAAAGTCTCTACTTTCCTCTTTTCACAAGATCCAGTATGTGATTTTTACGTGTTTGCTTGACAGAATTAAAGTCCTGTTATTTACGAGGCAATCGGAGGTGAAACTAATTTTTTTTAAAAAGCAGAACAAGCTAGAAAAGTGAGGGGAAAAGAAAAGGAGTATAACCTTGTCTGAGCCAGTTAAACTAATATTGATGTTGCTCTGCTTCAATGAGCTTTTGACTCAGACCAACAGCAGTGGAAGAGGAAAGCTGTGATACTGTGAATGTAAATGTTAAATGAAGTGTTGGTGATATTGAGAAAACCTTCCTTGAACAAACAGTGAGAAACAGAAAAGCTTTACGTCACTGTAGAACAATGGAGAAACAATGGAGTCTGGTCTTCAGCTTTCCTTTCACAATGAATGAACTATCTAATATATTGCTTTAACTATAAATACTCAATATCTTAATCACTATGGAAACTTAATTGTGTTTTACAGCACCAGCTATAAGTTCCAACCATATCGCTGCAAACATAAACCATAAGAATCAAACTAAACCTGACTAGTTACCTTGTGTTCATCACATGTACAATATGTAACTCCGGCCGCTAAGAGTCTCTCGATCAAAACAATTACAAAAAAACCTAGAGTGATGATGTCGTGAAGCAGCAAAGGATCATGGGAGTTGTTGTCTGTATTCACGTTTTATTCACGATTCAAACTGTGTATAGCTCCTATAATGTTATGTGAATTAATTGCATTTGTCTAAATGTTGGATTTTATGTTGCTTTTCTTTACAAATCCAAATCCAATCAGACATTAGAAGTTAACAAATTACTCCTCAGTCAATCTCCTTCCCTGTATCAGATCTTAGCATCAGCCCCATTTTCCTTCATGTGAAACGATGACAGGCTTATGTGACCTTTCCAAACAGTCAGTGATGTGTCAGAGATCTTTGTCACTAATTGTGTGTCATTTAGCAAACAGCGGACCATGAACACCTCCCGTAAAAAGCTCTTCGTCCACAGGGATGAACAGCTCTTCATTAAAGGCAGTGATGTAGGATTTGATCTCTGCTGAACTCAGGTCATCTCGTGTGTGTCACTTTAAATAATGAAGTGTTGAAAACACAAATAAACAAACCTCCAGAGCTGATCCACACAAACACACACACAAACGCGCACACAAACATACACGTTTGTAATTATATCTTAGTGAGGACCCTAACCCTATTGACATAACACATTTCCTAGCCCCTTACCCAAACCTTAACATGCCCAACCATAATTGTAACCTAACCTAACCCTAAAACCAAATCTAACCCTCAAACAGCCCATTGATAAAGTGAGGACAGGTCAAGATGTCTTTAGTTTACAAAATTGTCCTCACTCTGCAGGGTCTTTGCTTTAAATGGTCCTCACAAAGAAATACAGAAACACACGCACACACACACAATCATGTCTCCATGACTTCAGAGGACATTACTTTGACTTACATTGATTTCATGGCGACTTACTCTAACCGTAGTTAACACCATAACATAACCTTAACCAAAGCCTAACCTAAACCTAACCCTAATGTAACCAAACATAACCCAAATCTAAACAACCCTAACCCCCCAGCATGTATCCACCTTGATGATTTGCATTATTGGGACATGCTTTTAGTCCACATCAGAAAGACAGGACCCCATAATGTGACTGTGTAAACAGGTTCAGGTCCCTATAACATGAGTAAAACCTGAGCCGCACACAGTCTGTGTGTTGGCAGAGAGATGATGGTGGTTTGCTCCGGTGCCATAAACACCACCAACACACACAATCTGTTTCCTTCTCCACCATCATCACTGAGCTGCTGCACCAACACACGCACTGACCACAAAGAACATGTTAAACACATTCTAACATATGACTCTAACACACTCAGCCGCACTGGATCTCTGCTGTTCTTCTTGTATCTAGTGCAACCTTGTGTTCTGGTCTTTGTGGTAAAGATCAGCACTCGCACATGTTATGGCTCATGTGGAACTAGCCTGTGCGCGTGCACGTAGAACCGCGCTGGTTCACATGAAGCAAAGTGTTTGTTTTTCCAAGTCGATAGAAACACCCACCTCCTTCTTGACGGTGCGCAGCAGCTTCTGACGAGTCTCTGCCTCTGGAACACAGGCACGTACAGCTTTTAACATTCTGACTCCGTCTGATCACCACGACACAACAGACATTTACAGATATACAGGTTTTTAAATGTGTGTTTTTGTTCCCACCTGCCATGATTGTTGCCATGGATCCTGTCTCCAGCCTGTGAGCAGGTCCCCTCCCATCAGCTGAGTGGCGCTTGTTCGCAGAGATGTGGCTCACGACTACACCTCCGCTTTACACCCGCCCCTTAAAGACACACACACAGACACACACGCACACATAAACACAGTCACACACACGCAGACACACACAGACACACACACAGACACACACGCGCGAGCACACACTTTCTCTTTCTTTGCTAAATATATTTCTTACTACAATGCTATATCCACACATATACGCTGCTATTACATTATGCTATTAAGAACAACACTGATGTATATTTCATGTATATGTATAGATGTACAGTATATAATAACTTGGTGTGTTATTTTTCCAATGAAATCATTCTATGGAAATACGTATGTTTATATTGTTGAGCTGAAAACAAGCATGTGCTCAGAAGAGGTGGATGTCAGAGTTGGAGTTGAATTTCCCTGACATGGAAATGTTTTGTCTTCACGCCACCTTGTGGTCAAGATGCAGAGACACCTTTCGGCCTGCCAGATGAGGTATCTGCAAATACAGTAACTTAAAATTTATTTTGTTTTTTTCTGACCTTCCATTTGGTTAAGATAAGATAATATAAGATGAGATGAGTTAAGATAAGATGGGATGGGATGGGATGAGCTGAGTTAAGTTCAGCACCTTTGAAGAAAACTGTATAAAAGCGCAAAATTATAAATCTACGATAAGATTTAACCATTTTCTTTTATGGCACACATGATTAAAACTTTACCCCTAATAAACACAGATAACTTGTAATTTTTTATTGCCTAATGCCCTAGACACAAAAACAATCAATGTGTCCATACGGATTATAATTTCTAGGGTTTTATATAGAAATATGGAAACAAGTTTTCACACTTGTGTGCAGCATATTAGTGTGATCATGTTCAAGAAAAACACAGTGTGAGTCAGCTGGAGTAAGTCGGGAGGCTTCAGTGCACCAGAGTCCTGGGGCTGTAAGTCCAGCTCTGCCTGGAGGACGGAGCTGTCAGGTAGATCAGGTGGAGCGAGTGATAACACAAGATGACAGACTGAGAGGAGCAGGCTCCATAAAACTCTCATCGTGTCTCCCTTTTAATACCGGTGAAATTCTCAAGCTGTCCAGATATGATTCTTGATTCTTGTCCTAAACACTTTAAATCTCAGAATCACACATTAAGACCATGTGTAGAATCAGGGGCGGCTCCTGGTACAGGCGACATAGGCGGTGAAAAATGCCGAGAGGGCGGCACAAGAGACTGAATTATCATGACGTGACACATGCAATGTAAAATAATATATTAACGTCACACCATCATCCTCTAACCCCGGGACGCACCGGAGGTAGAAGCGTCGCGAAAAGCGGTCCGCCTCATTTCCTCGCCCATGTTCGTACCGGCAGCGTAATGCCGGGAAGAACCGGGAAGCGCCGCGGCCACACACACACACACACACACACACACACACACACACACACACACACACACACACACACACACACACACACACACACACACACACACACACACACACACACACACAAGCACATTATCTCCTGTGGGGGGTGGGGGGCGGCTACAGGCTTGCGTAGGTCAGTCACCTGTGAAGACCAGCATCATTTACCCCTGAACCAGCTGAGAAATGCGCTCCCAGGGCCGCAGGGATGAGCCAGCCCCACGCCACTACGCTGCCATGGGTGGAACCAGGACACCAGTGGACACAGGAGCTGGGTCCGAACTGATGGGTAAGTTGTTTTTCTTTTCTTTTTTTTTCTTTTATTCATTTAATTTAATGTAATTTTTTAATTTTTTTATCTTTAATTAATTTAAATTTACATAGTGTAATATATTTTGCAATTAATAGGTGATTGAAATCCTGCCAATTTTAAGAGTTCAGGCACGAAGATAAGAAAGATTGGGGATCTAACCAGAGACCTTTGTGTTGAAGAACGACTACTCTACCTACTAGGCCAAACCGCCTGCTGACTCCCATGAGGAACTAAGCACACATTGACAAATTATCGTGTGTGTGTCGGTGTCGGTGTCATTCTATGCTGCTTTTTAAATATATTTATTTATACACACTTGGATTTTAGATACTGGAGGATTTAACATTAGTAGTTTCCAAACATGTCTTCTGACGCCTTACAAGAATCACAGTCTGCTGCTGCTGCCCCCTGCTGGCTGCTGGGTTCCTCTGCTGCTCTTGCTTGGTTTGTGCAGCTTGTGGTTAACTAAAGCTGTCCATAAAAGAAAGTCTTTATTATCCTTCAAGGGCAATTTGATGTACAACCAGCAACCAGGGCACGACAAAAATAAACCAATATATACAATGTAAATAAAACACAATATAAAAACCCTATAGACTAAGTAGCAGGGGAAAATGAGCTTTTAATAAATTAATTGATAAGTCGACCAACAGAAAATTACCCGTCAACTATTTAGATATTCTAGAAACATTTAATTCTACTTTTAATTTCCTGCTGTGTTTCTATTTATTAATATTGTTAGTGACATTTCCTTGATAAATGTGTGGAGGTTTTATTACCTCTGCTAAGGTTATGTTTTCACCTCTGTTTTGTCAGTCAACAGGATTATGTAATCAACTACTGGACCAATTACCACAAAACTTGGTAGAAGGAAGCTGCATGGATCAGAGATGAACCTGTACGGCTCTGTTGAGCTCTACTGAGTGCCAGTCTAGTGAATGAATCTGGAATCCTCTCTCAAAAAAACATTTCCCCCCCCACAGGGTTTGTAGTGTGAAGCTAATGAGGTGTTTTATAAAGCTGTGGTCGAAAACGTCAGACCAAGTGAATCCACTTTATTTCAGCATGAACAGAAAAAAAAGAAGGGAGTTTCATTTCACCGTTGGCAGCAGGACATACTACTGGATTTTTTTCCTTCTCATACCATGAAGGTTAATCTCTTCAGTTACTAAAAAAGCTCTGTTCAGTTAGACACACAAAGGGATATAAGAACTGAGGTTAATGAAAATCCAAGAGAATTCAAAATCAAAACACAAATTAGTCCTCCCCACGTAACACTAAGTTTTACTCAACCTGCGTCAATGGAATTCAAGTATGTGTCCCTTCTGTATTTCCAAAAACACTTTTAGCATTTAAAAAAAAAAAAAAAACTGGCATGAAAATGAATTAAACATGGACACTACAGGGGTATATCAGGCAGTCCATGCCCAACATACTATATTGCCATCTTTCTGAAGCAGGAACCTGAGAAACGAGAAAGCATAACACATCAGTATCATTACTTAGGTTTCCATGGCTGTGACCAAACAGCTGCACTCCAGCTGTTGTCCTGAATGAGCTTTGCTAATGAAAGAATACTGCATAGTCACATGCAGTATGCTGGAGGTGGGATCACATCAGATGCAGGGAATCCAGCCAGAGCAGCAGTCCAAGCTGCAAACAAAACCTGTCCCGTTGGGTGTTGGAGGTCGGCCATGGCGAGTTGACTGGCATATGCCGTTCCACTCGACGCCGCTGGATGCACAAAAAGAGAAAAACAAACCTTGACAACAACAACCTCACAACAGTTCCTCATAGCAGCACTATGCATACAAAGAGAAGTATAAAAACCTACTCATTTCGGCAGCATAGTAGGGACATTTGCTGATGTCACCAACCGTAGCTCCGTGGACAGGCAAGCCAGCATCTAAAACATCCTCCTGGATGGGCTCCCGGTGTGAACAGCCACGCTGCGGTGACAGACTGCGGTTAGAGTCAAAGATGACTCAAAAAAAGATTAAATTATCAGGTGCACAATTCAGAAAGACCGCAAAGTAGAGGAGGAGAAGAAAGAATTATAGAGGTAAGAATCACCCCGATTGTGGACATACTTAATGTTTATTTTTGTTGACATGACATAATATGCTATCAGTACAAGTGATTTCAGACTCTTTATATTTTTTGTTATATATTTTTATTGTTTTTTTTATAGCTTACAATTTTGTCTGTCTGTGTGTGCATCTGTATACAGTCCAAAAGTTATTGTGGATGCATGACAGTTTGCGTGTGTATGTGGGGGGGCGCCAATTTGAAATCTCGCCTAGGGTGCCAACATTGCCAGAGCCGGCCCTGTGTAGAATTATTTGACATATATATATTGATTGTCTGGCTATAATAATTCAGTTATTGTAGATATTAATGATGACATTTACTGTGATATGTTTATATTTAGGATTGCTGATAACTTATGATACATCACGTTAGTTGGTCAAAATAGATTGTGGGTATTTAAGATGGGGACTGAGTTTGAGTTTCTCCTATTTTCAAAAAGGTATTATAGGTGAAATGCAAAAGAAAAAAGGAAGTGCTCTGAGAAATGTAATAATTATTTGTCATAAAATGTGTCAAAAAATACAGTTCTTTGTCTGCGCCTGCACCAAAAAGTAATGGGTTCTCCTCTGCTCAGACTCAGGTCCCATCCCACATCAAGTGTGGTGAAAATGTGTCTATTAGTTTTTGCATAACCTCATAAACAAATAAATAAACCAGAAAACAGTGAAAAAAGTTACTAGCCTAATCAAACATTCAGTTGTGATTTGAGATTTTTAGAGATTTTTTAAATATGACTTTAAAATACAAAGCAGCAGGCTATTAGCAGTGTCTATCTGAGAGGACGGAGCGTCTTTCTTCAGTGGCTTCATTATAACATCTGTGCCTCGGTCCCTTCTTTCCTCCTCTGTTCCTTTTTTCCTGACAGTCATTCTTTTCATTCTAGGATTCCCTCAGTGGGATGACTCATAGCTTTGCAGATAATCTGAAGTAATAACATGTCTTGTTAAATGCCACACCAGGCTTCTGCCTGAGTAAGCAGCAGCGCCAGAGCCCCTCACCAGCTTCCCATCAGTTGTTTGGTGAAAAGAAAATCAACATTATTTATATGTGCTTGTGTATTTGTCTGTTCAAGGCTCATAAACAACAGCATTTATTTACAAGTCAACATTCAGCAAAAAAACACGATTATCAATGTGATGCCATCACGTGTCAGCAGGGGGTCATTCATGAGCAGGTCATTATTATATTGTATTATTATTACATATTATATTTTTATTAGATCAAATGTATATATACACTTTTATACTGAGTTTGAAACAGAAATAAAACATTTCAAATGTTCTATTTCATTGAAGCGACTGCTGAATGCAAATTACAACAAACATACTGGGCCAATAAAATACATAGAAAATATTCCGCAATAAAACATTTTCAAAGGTGCTTCAAATGAAACCAGTCACCAGTTTAGAAATAATAATCCTGTGTCATAGCCGTGTCTGTTTGCCTGTCAGCAGAGACTGTGTGCAGGGCCAACATGCACATGTCCGTGTGTGATTGGAGTCGACGTGCTCCATCAGGCACCAGGGCATGTGATGGAGGCTCCTGTCAGTCTGATGTTCTTCTGCCTGCGTGTGCCAATGCAGATTGACAGGATTGTATGTTGGAGAAGGCCAGTGCTATATGGTTTGTTGTTATGTTGCTTTTGGCCCCTGGGGACCCCCCACTGAGCAACCAACCTTTCTCCACAACTGGTTGTTTACTCTGCACCAGCTCTGGCAATGAGAAGACATGTTGAATGAGGAGGAATGTGAAGAATGAAAATTAAGAGAAATACATCATCCACATGTAAACTCATTGTTTCAGTGAATGAGGTGAGCAGAAACAGAAAGTTATCGGACCAACCATCTGCGTTTCAACATTTCCCAGCTTCAGTCAGACGACAAGTCACGTGACACCGTGCCAGACAGTTGGGCTGCTTTTAAGAGACGGTCGTGTGATGGTGCTGGATGTCTCATGTCCCATCTCTGTGTCATATCCATTTACCAGAGTAACTTCATTTGATGCACTCTCTCCGCTCACAGACCTGCACCACCGCTGCCCTCTCTCTCTCAAGTTAGCAACCTTTTCAAACTGCCACGCTCTAAAAGCCGTGGATTTGATTACAAAGTCTTTTAATTAGGTTTTCTTAATGAGTGCAGTTAAGCTGCTGTGATTCTAAATTGCTGTCTTTGCCGAACTTTATTAACATAGAATCCGGAAGTCAAGAGGACTCAAGGTGTTATTTATAAATGTGTGTGTCAAACTTCAGCAAGTTCAAACACACTCTATTTGAACATTGACGTCACCTTGTGCTTGTTTTCAATCCTGTTCATCACCTGCACATGGTTTTATCTCAGTTTTATTTCTTCACCATAACTTCTATAATGGGTATACATTTAACATATGTTGTATGATCCAGAAAGATACCATAGAGATGAATGACATTGCTTGACTTAACATTGAAAATAAAAACTGTAAAAAAAGATATAAAGATGTAAACTGAACAGGTTGGTGAACATGTTTAACATTAAAGTGCAGGCAGCATGAAGAACCAGTAAAAGATCATATTATAGGTTTGAAAGCTCCTGTAGAGCAACTACACTAACCTTGTGTTAACAATGCTTTTCTAACAATATGGTTCTTTTTCATGTATTATTAAAAATGTATGGAAGCTCAAATTCCTTGTTAGATATCTCACAATGTGATTTCCTATTAGTCTTATATTACACTGCAGAGCCAGAAGTCATTAATCTAACACATTCTGTAATAGTGTGAATATCAGCTATGTAATGTAATTGTTATCAAAGTATGATGAACAGTAGACATACATCTGGAAAGCCATTACTGTAATAATAGTCTGAACTTTGTTGGTCATAAGTCACAAGTTATTATTTTACTGCCAGAGATGAGACATCTGAGGACTGGCAGCATTAAGAAGCAACTAAGGCTTTAGCAGTTTTCATACAATGGTGGATTGAATAGTAGAAGAACTCATTATAAATGAACTCTAATATATTCCACAATATCAATTTGTCAGTAGATGTGACCTTGCATCTACTACTACTAATATACAATTATTATAATACATTACCACTCATTCCAGTGGTCCTCAACCTCGAGGAGGAGCCCCCTCCAATGCCTCACAACATATATCTGAGATGAACCTATTGATGGGGAAGGGAAAAAAAGAGAAAAATAATGAAAAGAACCTCCAACAAACAAATGTATATTTTCAGTCGTTTTTCTTTGTTCAACTGATCTTAAAATCAACTGCTAACAGCTCACAGAGAAAACAGGAAACAGGTCCCGTTGTTTTGTGTGATGCCAAAAAGGATCCAATCTACAGGTTTAATGTTTATTAATGTATAACTGTGAAATGTTTATTTTAATGTAGAATACTTCTTCAAACACACAAGAAACAACATATATGTAGTGTAAAATTTAAATATAATCATCTAAAATGTAACGATAGTATATTACACTATAAAGTAAAGACTCAAAATGGAAAGTCTGAATGGATCAGATAATACTGATAATACTGCTTCTAAGTATACTGCAACCAAGTTTCACTATAAGGATAAAAAGTTGAATTCAGCAAATGAAGCATATTACCTGTTTCTCTGGTGTGTGATGAGGAACTGACATAAATCGAGTGTTTTCTGTGCTGGACAACCTGTTGCTTTAAAGGGGAAAAAATCATTATGTTCTACAAGAAGCTCATAGACGAAGTGGTGTAGATTAAAGAATAACTGTCAACAAGTTGTTTCAGCCGCTGTGAACTCACTGGAATCTATTCAGTTCAACCCCCTGTAAAAACTGCAAGTGCACTATGAAGAGAGAGACATGTTATTGATCAGCAGTTACACAATCGATTTGGAGCCTCTCGATCATCCGGAGCTCAGTGTTGAAAGCTTTAGTTGGTTAAAGCTGTGAAGCTGTGATGTGTCGCCACTGACAGGTACATCTCTCTCTATCTTTACTATCACCCAACTCCTCCCACTGCTCCCTGTCATCTGTGCAGGAGCAACCTCCTCCTCCACCTCCTCCTCTGTGGAGCTGCTCCTCTCCCTGACTTTTCACAGTCCGATGCCCCGACAGGACTCAGCGGTCATGGCCGGCACTCTGACCCACCAGGGCTCCCCTAACCCGGGCTACAGCCCCAACAACAACGCCGTCCCGGTGCCGGCCATCACGCAGACGGACTCCAGGGACAAATGGAGCAAAAAGATGGATTTCCTCTTGTCTGTCATTGGCTTTGCGGTGGACCTGGGGAATGTTTGGAGGTTTCCTTACGTATGTTATCAAAACGGTGGTGGTGAGTTGTGTCCAGAGACGTATTTGAAAAGTTACGTTTTGTTTAGCTAGGAGTCTTCTGTGTGGAGACATTTGCTTTAAAAATAATGTTTTTAAATCGATCAAATCTCAGACTATATGATCGAAATAATTTAAAATAAATCATTTAAAAAACTGTCCGTGGTGCTGAAATGTGAGTCTGTTCACGTCACAATCAGACTTCAATAAAAAGTTCACTTTCCCACATTTCCTGTGACATAGCATCTAATTTGATCTGATCTCTTTTTTTTTAGCAATGGTCTTTAGAAAACAGTGCGTTTTTTATGGTGGGGAAATTTACAATAAATATCTTTATTTCTTTACATTTCTTTACTTATTGGCAGTCGTTATGGATTTTATTTGGAATACATTGTTCTTTACTTGTACATCAGCAAATGAGTGGTTGCATCATAGCAGCCAAATCGTGTTGTTAGAGGAGACCACTCAAATTACATAAAGGTGTCAAAGGACAAGATTTAAAAGACGAAAAAGAAAATTAAACATATGAATACTGGACGGAAAAGCATGAGCAGAAATTTAAAGAAGATAAAAACTAAAAGAAAATGAATAAAAAATTTGCAGACAGTGTTATAATGTGTTATAAAAGTGGGTCAATTTGTGTTTTTTAAAGAAAATATTTATTGTACTATGTCTCTGTTTTGAATAAAAAAAACTGTGCAGACTTTATCATTTTATAGGAAAATAGAGTATGTGTTGCAGAAGAGTTAATTTCAATTTTTTAAAGAAAATATAAATTGTACCATGTCTCTGTTCTGTTAAAATAAAGATTTTGACTTGTACAGCCCCAATTTGAATTTAAATATCCTCCAAATATTATATACAAAGATTAAATCAAGAAAATGAGGCCAATGAACAATATATTTATATAACATTTTTATTAAAATGTTATACTTTAAATCAGACTCGAACTCTGTGAAATCCTCATCTTTGCATTTTATGACATAGCATGTGAGCTGATGTGTTTCTGTGCAGGTGCTTTCCTCATTCCCTACATTTTGATGGCCATCTTCGGTGGTGTGCCGCTCTTCTACATGGAGCTGGCACTGGGGCAGTTCCACAGAACCGGAGCCATATCCATATGGAAACACATCTGTCCTATTTTCAAAGGTAAGTCCTCGAGCTGCAATGATGCTCAACATGCACGTCAGCTACTCTGGCAAATCTGAGGCTTAAAATCCAACTCCTTACAGGCTTGATTTAGTCTTTTAACACCAACTTTCTGCTCTCTTTCAGGTATTGGATATGCCATCTGCATCATCGCTCTGTACGTGTCCTTCTACTACAACACCATCATCGCCTGGGCCCTCTTCTACTTCTACTCCTCTTTCAACAGCGTATTGCCTTGGACAAGCTGTGACAACGTGTGGAACACCCCCGACTGCACCAACTACTTTGGCATAGACAACGTCACCTGGACGAATTCCTCCAGGTCTCCTGCAGAGGAATTTTACACGTAAGTGCATGTAAGTGTGAGTAACAGAGACCGCATGTATAAATAGCTTTACAGTAACGCTCCACACAGTTATCGTGCACTGGGGGTTTTGTAGGATAAATGTTATTTTGGCCTCGGAACCCTTGATGTTTTATGATTCATCTCAACAGGAGGAACGTTCTTGAGATCCACAAGTCGTCAGGGCTGGATAACGTTGGGAGTGTTCGCTGGCAGTTGGTGCTCTGCCTTTTTCTCATTTTCACCATCGTGTACTTCAGCCTGTGGAAGGGCGTGAAGACATCAGGAAAGGTGGAAATTAGCAGTTACAAAAAAACTACAATGATATGTAAGATCTCATTTCTATCGTCTCTTCCTGATTTAACTCTTTCTTCCACATCAGGTAGTGTGGGTGACCGCCACTTTACCCTACATCGTTCTTTTCATCCTCCTGATTCGAGGAGCCACTCTGCCAGGAGCCTGGAGAGGCGTGGTGTTTTACCTGAAGCCCCAGTGGGGGAAGCTGCTGGAGACCAGTGTGAGTTGTACACTGTCGGTTCATCAGATAAAGACACGATTCAATCATTTCTAACAAGAAAAGTATGATCAGGACCAATATAAATGTGTAAATACATGTAGACTGAAATAGATTGAATACTTTAATGGTAAAATTACTAAATTGATATCAATAAATAATGGAATGATTCAAGTGATGAATTGAGCAAGCTTGGTTTGCCTCAGGTAAAGAGAACAAGTTGATTTCACAGCAAAGTTATTATATATTATTATTTCAATATGTTTTATTTGATCAAATCATTCCCGTTACACATTACAGATGTAGAGATGTTTTTTATGCTTTTTATTTTCTCAGCTACTTCTTAGTAATTAATATCATTAACAGACAACATATCTCTTTTCTGATCTATTTCGTTTAGAGAGTTTTCACATAAGTGTAGATTTATGATTAATACAAAATTTAAATGGAATAAAATGCTTAATTTCACAGCGTATATGTTTCAAAGAGGAAGAAATCTGTCAGACCAAATGAAACATCCCTTAAATGCATGGGCCTGTGTGTCTTTACTGGTCCAGATGAGGAATAACTTGTTGAATCAACACAACTGGAACTTCCAAGAGTCAGTAGTTAATATAGTGTACACATTTATTTATATCTACCCACTTGTCCCTTTATAGTTTTTTTTTTTTTTAGATCCATGAAACACCCTTATCATCCTCTTGTTTGCTAAGCACAGCGAGTACTAGGGTCGGATGAGAATATGGATGAGTCGAAATGAGATGCATAAATAAGCCACAGAGCGGCATAATTAGATGCATAATTGGTTTAGATTTTCTGCCCATTAACAAAGGCCTCGCTTTCTGTCTCACTCACCAACATCCACGCTGTCCCCTTCTCTTTAATGCCAAGTGCGTGCTGCTCTTCAGATCTCGCTGCGTACAGCTGTGCAGCAGCGATGGCTCAGACAACACAGCTCTGTTTGCTAAATTATACTCAAGAGGCTCCGAGCGCTAATAAGAGAAGTAAGTAAAGGATCACAGAAGGATGTTAAATCCCAGATAGGAGAGGCAGACATCGATTCTAATCTGTGTAAGAAATGCTGTATATTTTTTGTGCTGTGACAAATGCATAGCAATTTCAGTTGCAGTTAGGGTCCCAGATATTGAGATCTTTGTCTTTTTGCCTTCTCCAGGTGTGGGTGGATGCTGCAGCTCAGATATTCTTCTCACTGGGGCCAGGGTTCGGGGTCCTGCTGGCTCTCTCCAGCTACAACCCTTTCACTAATAACTGCTATCGGTAAGAACTGCCACGCAATGTCCAGGGATCGATGACACACTTACTCGTGAAAATCAATGTTTGTTGCATGAATAGTCCTTGATAAGCAGAGGCTGGTTAATAAATATATCAGAACAGTACATTTGATCAGCAACATACCTACAAATTTCTTCGTTAATAATCTAAATGTGAAGTGCTTTTGGAAAAACAGGTAAAAGATCCAGTTGTTTGCACCTGGAGAAGAAGATTTTTCACACAAATGTTTATTTATTCATGTAATAAACTTTCATAAATGTATTTGGATCAGATACATATTTTATACACATGAAAATGTTCTGTTAGCAGCTCATTTTAAAAGCTGGCAAAAAATGTATTATCTGGTATATTTTCAATTAATATTTGTTAGCTTACAGTAGCTGAATAAAGGTCACCCTACTGACAACCCTAGAAATACACATTTTGATTCGAAAAATCAGGATCATTATCTGGATCTGCTGCTAATCATTTTCATAAAGATCTTTACATTATTTCTCGACAAAATTCCCCAAAATTCCTCCTATCCTATATGTTCAAAACTATTTTTTTAATTATTCAATTTATTGAATCTGCTCCAAAAGTAAATGACTATTCCTTGGTCCAAATATCACCTTTCCACCAAGTTTCCATAAATTGGTTCTGAAGTTTCTGTGTAATCCTGCCAACAGACAAACAAGAACGATGAAGCACGACCTTCTTGAAGTTAATGGAGACACTAATTACTCCATCACTTTTAACATTTGTGAGGTCGTTTTATATCTGGAATAAACACACATCTCAAAGGCTTCAGTGGAGGGCAGCTCATTAGTGTTGTTGCAGGTTGTCTGCGGTTGCCAACAGCACTGTTTTCATGTCTTTGCACAAAGATAACAAAGCTGAAGAGAGTCTCTAAATGAATCCATTAAGCATAGGTCGGAGAGGTCAGCGGGCTACTGACTGGTTTTCACTGCAGACAACACTACACTGGAAGAGTGTCTCTGAAAGAAATGAAAACAACCTGACGAGTACAGGGAGTACATGTCCTTTAACAGGGTCTATTTCCCTCCTCAACAGTGATGCCATCGTGACAAGTTTGGTGAACTGCTTGACCAGCTTCGTGTCCGGGTTCGTGATCTTCACAGTGCTGGGCTACATGGCAGAGATGAGGAAGGTGGAGGTCGAGGATGTAGCCAGGGATAAAGGTCAGGGACAGAAAGAAAATCAAATCATGACCAGAAAAAACTCAATAAATAATACTCACCTCAATCTTTTCATACTCTCCAGGACCAAGTTTACTCTTCATCACGTATCCGGAGGCCATCGCAAACATGATGGGCTCAACCTTCTTCGCCATCATCTTTTTCGTGATGATGATCACGCTGGGACTGGATAGCACTGTACGAACTGTCAAACGAGTACATGGCGGACACAGGGTTACTTTATGTCTCACTGAAAATGATCAATAAATATGTAAATATTAAATATGTAAGATCACATTGTAATAAATATGTTGAATTTATTACAATTTCATACATATCAGGTCACACATCACATTACATTACACAGTATTAAACGCTTTTCACATCTTCAACAATACAAATAGATACATTTCATCAATTTTTATACAATACTGACAAAAAATAACCAAATCAACTGTGATATACGTACATGCAGAACAATTCAACCTTGATTTTCTAATGTCGTAACATCAGGTAATAACTGTCCCTGTATGTTCCAGTTTGGTGGGCTGGAGGCAATCATCACCGCTGTGTTGGATGAATACCCGGATCATTTCTCAAACAGACGGGAACTTTTTGTTCTGGGCTTGGTCATTGCCTGCTTTTTGGGCTCTCTGAGCACCCTTACATATGTAAGTGTTCCCATATTTGAAATAAGTTAATCAACAAGGACATAATTCAACCCCTCAGGATTACAAAAGCTCATTTTCAAGCACATTTACCTGAACTTTTACGTGGATCTGGATACAGTGATACAGTGTAGTCAATAAAAAAACTGATATCTGCGGTGTGTTGCTCACCTTGACAAAAACGACACGTTATTGACAGGGTGGTGCGTATGTGGTGAAGCTGCTGGAGGAGTTTGGAGTCGGATGCTCTATTATTGCTGTGGTTTTCCTTGAGGTCATTGCAGTGTCCTGGTTCTATGGTAAACAAGAGATTATTATTGAATGAGTCAAATATACTGCTGATTCAAAACATTAATGCAGTTGGTGACTGATGTTTACTCGTGCTGGTTTCAGGCATCCAGAGATTCAGCAGGGATGTTGAGGCCATGTTGGGCAAAGCTCCGGGTTTATTCTGGAAGGTGTGCTGGGTCGCCATCAGTCCTGCATTTCTGGCGGTAAGAGGTGAAATGGTCTGAGCTACATTAAGAGACAATACACACTGGATATTAATGTCTACAATGGTAATATATTCATATATTGTATATAATATATATCAACTTTTCCCCATTAAATCTATTATTTGTTAAAATCATCCAGAGATAAACCAAGACACGAGAGGAAGCTCTGGACCAGTGACGGTGCAGACAGCTCACAGCTTCTTCTCGATGAGAAATGTCCTCCTCAAAACATAATTTTTCATTTTCCTTCAGAATGTATTTTACAAAACTCTTGGACAAATGTCAATTTCCCATCTTTACATACAGTCTCATATACCTGGTTCTTATTTGCATCCAGCTCCCAGGTTGTGTTTCTGTTGACATTTTGCAATATTCTATTTCTTTGTTAATATATGCAAGTGTGACAGATATATTCCCGGTCCCTGATATTATTTATGATGCCCTAGTGTAAAAGCTACATTAGCACATATTCAAAATGTCACGTGTCCCAACTGTTCCCAGTACATTATAGTGAGCTCCCTGCTGAAGGCGCCGCCGCTCACACTGTTTGATTACAAGTACCCGGACTGGAGCATCATAGTGGGATACCTCATTGGCTTCTCGTCCTTCATGTGGATCCCCATCTACATGGTCTACAAGCTGGTGTGGACCCCTGGATCCCTCAAACAGGTCAGCAGACTGAATAGAGGGAGGACACAGTGAACCTCCTGAAACATTTTCTGTTAAATTAACCTTTAACCTTGTCCTCCTTTGATGGCGCTGTCCTCCACAGAGGTTGGCGGTGTGTCTGAGACCGGAGAGGACCATTCCAGACATCCACGCTGACAGCCTCAACATGGCCTCTGTGCCATAGGAAGAAAGAAACACCTCAAACCCACGTAAAACACACACACACCTGTTCACACCATAGTTTTGAATAACAAGCCTGTACACGGGCGGACATCATGACTGTTACCTGCTTACGATATCAATGTTCACTCTGTAAAATGGCAAATGCTGCTAAATTTGTAAAGACTAATACGAGGAGGTGGGATGTTCATATCTGTGTGACTCAGATTAACCTACAGTCTGTCACCACGGTAGTTTACAGCTTTCACATGCTGCCATTTTCAAAGTGTTGCATTCTCGTGGTTGTAGGAGTCAATGGCAAATGGTTGAGTGGGTTAACTCTTCCCTTGATCTGCTGTATCTCACATGAATATGATGCCAAGGAAAATAAAAATGTATTTCTGTACGTTAGTGACACTCAGCACATCGTTTCTATTGCATGGAGCCGTTTCTCTTAAGCTTGGTCATTTCTGTACATTGTGAAAGATTAATGAGATCTGCTCTGTGCAGTAACAGTGTTGCTAACGCAGCCACTAAACGTATCACGGGAGAAGTGTTTTGCATGTAATGACATGTAATTAAATGTATTCCTCAGTGGGTGGTTTTTCCACATGGATCATCACATATTCTACGACATGTCAGTTAATGTTTTTTTTCTTTTGCTCAGCCCCTGGGGACAGATAATAAATGGGACCAAATCCAAACCAGGTTATCAGTAAATTAAAGTTGCCTCTTTATTAAATATTTTTTGTCAATGCTGTATTTTATATCTATACAGTAGATCTGTAACACTGTGCTTGCATTTGCATCCGGCTTCTGGATATATCTGCTAAAATGTACTGTCTTTCCCTACAAGTGTTTGTAATGGATATAAGTGAGACACTCAGACAAAGACCCAATCAATCTTCTTATTCTAATGATAGCATATTATTTTACATTTAGAAAATAGATAAATGGCGTTGTGTAAAGCTCATTTGGTAGAGCTGCTGCACCACCGAGGCTAGGCCTCACTCGTAGTGGGCCGGGTTCGATTCCGGCCCGCAGTCCTGTGCTGCATGTCTTCCCCCACTTCCTGTCTGCCCCCTTCACAGCTTGCTCTCCGTCAGCGCTAGATAAAAATATTATAAAAGCCCCCAAAAATGTATAAAAACAGAAAGTAGATGAATGCACTCACATGTCATAGTCATTTTAAATAAGTGCAACTGTTGTGTGTTACCATCATTTTAAAATTTCAATTGTTCTTCATCTGATGCTTCATTTCACTCCAGAGAGACTGTTTTTGCCTCAACTTGCCTAAATATCACACTGTACGTATGAAACTTGTGAAGGTTGTATTGATATTTATTGATACTGTGCCTCTCCACACAATGTTCTCACTCTCTAACTGAAGACTGATCAAAGGTTTTTGCAGATATACAGTTCACTTTGATCTTATTCACCTATGTTAACTTAATTTAAACTAGAATGGCACTCGCTAGAGTGTATACTTCCGCCAAGGCTCTACAGGTCCCCTTATGAAAATACATTGTCAATTTGAATCGACTAGATCCGGAAATTTATTTGGATCTGCATCTAAATATTGTCTTCCTCGGGATCCTTGAATTATTCTCTGTGAAATCAAGGAAAATGTTGAATAACGCCTTATCTCACAATGCTAAACAAATTGAAAAAAAAATCTAGATCCACACCAAAATTGTATGAGTTTTCCTTTGACATTGCAACCGTCCAGTAGTTTGTGTGTAATTTTGCTCACAAACCAACAAACAATTGAACAGGGGTGAAACCATAACGTCCTTGGCGGAGGTAAATAGAGTTTTACACTTTGTTTATATTCAGAGAATAATGTGGTGAGTGTGCAGTCTATCCTTTTCAACATGGTGTCTGTGGTGAGATGTGTATAAATGAATTACAGTATAAATTGCCAATTTCATATTTGCTTCTTTCCAATTCCAAAGTTTAAACACGAGTATAAACAAACACACAAAAATATCCATTTTAAAAGCAATTGAATTCCACTGTCTGTAAACAGAAAAAAGCAGGAAACCAGATATGAGACGTGTTGTTATAAATCTCCATACAGTGGTTGTCATGTCTTTGTAAAGGTCTTTGGTTGCTGCTGCTCACCTCCATTAGATTTTCTAATTAACAAGCTAATTTGCAATATCCAGAATCCATCAACATCCAAGGGGGAGAGAGCAGCATCTACCTTCAAATGCTCAGAGCGCCCCTCAGATCTTTACTTATTCAACTGTCTGTTTGTGTGTGTGTGTTATTCCTGGTTAAGGCCGACCACTTCAAGGACGACAGGTATGATGAACGTATGCGGGAGTGGAGCAGACGGCGGTTTGGAGCATATGATTCCCCGCTGAGCTGCTGGTTGATAGACGCGCACATCAAAGCTCTTTTGTGTCAGTGACTGCTATTGAAGTAGAGAACAGGCAAACACAGGAGACACATAAAAGAGATGCTGATAAATGGAGGATGTCTCGTCTACCTGACAGGAGCAGCTCTCCATACAGGAAAACGCTTTTATTATCAGCTATCAATTAGGACCCAAGAGTCCATTTGGAATATACAGAAAATCCACATGCTGCTATACATTTGAGACTTGAGGGCAACATTTGACTTTGGAACAATAATTGGTTTAATATTCACTCAATATGAATCCACAGGTTGTTAATCTCTGACTTTTTGTCTTCCAACAAGTGTTTCATGTGTCGTACTGACTTTTACACATGATTCAGGCTTCACATGGTGTGGTGTCTCCCTGATCTGAAGACACACTAAAGACAAAAAACCAAACACATTTATGCCAATCATCCGACAAATATCTGAAGATGTGCACATTATACAGTATATAATATTAACGTAAAACAGGCATTAAGAAAATATATATAGGCCAAAGAAACACAAGGCAGAATATTAAAAAGAGATACTATATAAAGTCTATCTATCGAGTAAACCCACATTTTATCCTTCTTCAGCAGAATTCAATCACAACACCATCCTTCATATACTTTCCTATTTAACATTATAACATTATTATCCATCTTCTCATTACAAACAAAAACAAAACAAATAACTAGATTATAACAAAAACAAGTTGATCATGTTTGAAGGTCTGGCCTCAAACTACCCGACACAGATATTAAACCCATGTGACCCTGTGACTTCTTTTAAAAGATTTATTAAAACCGATTTTTACAGACTTGACTTTAAGTAATGTTGTCTTTGTATTTGGTTCGTGTTCACAGTTTTTACATGATGCTGTCTTCTTATTGCTTTTATCTTTTTTATTTTTTTAGTTGTGCAAATGATCTTGTGTGTGTCTCCTATCTTCCTTGTTATTCAGCACTTTGGAAACCCTGTTTTTAAAGTTGTTATATGAATAAATACTATTATTTGTAATTATTACTATTATTATAGCCACTGTTAACAATTCAGGGGGTTCAGTATATTCTGTACATAGGCCTATATGAAAAAACGCACAATGATTTACGTGACCTGAAGTTATGTCATAAAAAATCGAGTAATTATGTAATGTTTCCTCATGTTTGTTACCATGACAATGTTCACAGAATCATGCACACATAACATATAAATATTATTTTAACTGATTTTCAGTTGTCCTATTAAAACAAGATGTCAGAGTTCCTGCGAAAATGAACTGCTGTTGAGATGAATTTATCCAGGAAGCCTCCAGTTCAGGTCTCCGTGAGTGACATTTCCTGACGCTCATTAAGCTTCTCTGGCATATAATTAAGAGCTTTAAGTGTTTGTAATGGTGGGCATACTTAATTTCTATAGAGGCTGAAGGTAAAGGCCATACACATCAGTCATGCAGAGGATTTATATAAGGATATAACCCCAAGGAGCTTGACCTTTATCTAAACTCTTCATTGCTGTTTGACATTTCAGAAATGAGAAATGTGATGGAGGCCTCACACTTGCTTGATGGTTTCCAGTAAACGATTTTTACAGCGTTTGTACTTCCACAGTCAAACTACTTATGAACACCTAAAGCTTTCAGTGTCGTGCAGCTGTCACAGCTGCAGAAAGATTCAACAAGTTCTACAACTACAACTGGTATTCAGCAACAGTTGTGATAATCTGTCGAGCTGTACAAGTTAATTTATAAATGAAGACATTTTTATTTCCTTCTCCTTCATGATTCTAACATGAAAATCTTTGTATTTTTTAACTTTTCTTTCAAAATAACTATTTTGCAGTTGTCACTTTGGTCTCACAGGAGAATACAAAATTTATATAATTTTATTTAGTAAATTATTCATTTGTCAACCAAAATGTTACATATATTAAAATTGGCATTTGTATTATTATATACATTTCATACAACCAGCAAATAAGAGCAAACACTAGCTTGTGTGACCACAAGCACGTTCTTATATCATAGAGCTAGGATACAATACAATGCTATTTCTCTACAGAAATTCAGTTACTATTACATTGGAAAAATTATAAATATTCACATGGCCAGAGGCAGCACATTTTGTGCACACTTAAAGGGTGGATCTAGATTCTTTCTGAATCAGGGGCAAAGAAGTGGCCACAATTTACACAAAGACGCAGATCTTATGTCCAACATTTATACACAATATTTGATTCAGTAAGGTGCACATCTAAGTAATTCTTTGTTTACTTAGAGCTCTATAATTTTGAGAAAAGCAACACATAATTGAATATATATTGAAAATGTTTCCTTGGTCAAGCACAATGTGTACTTAAAAAAAGATTAGATTCTTAACAAATGGTAATATTTGTTGTCAGTAAAAGGACACAGGGGCACTTCAGGGGGCCAATCAGATTTCTCCTGGGGCCCCTGCCCTGCAAATGGTTACATTATGGTTTTACAGACCCAGATTTAAGAATAATTCCCTCAGATTGATTCAAAATCGAAAGAGTCGCTTCTGGTTGAGTTATTTGTGCTTCTTCAAGGGCAGCTACAAAAATAAACAACACAACTCGAAATTCATAGAGTATGATAGAATTGCCAAATGTTTGTATTTATTCTTAAAAAATGTTACAAGAAAAAAAAATGTGATTGTTAAAATGTTTCCAAAAGGAACTTAAATGATTCATCTCTCATCAGGTAAGTTGGGCATCAACTTTCTGTCAGTTGACAAATCGATTAATCAAATAAATTCTTATTAGAGGCAGCACTTAATCAAGTGGGCGTTAGGACCCAGATCCTACAGCGGAAGGAGAAACGCCTTCCTCTCACATCATCCTCACCACCACCCTCCTCCTCCTCCTTCTCCTCCTCCATGATGCTGCCTCTCCTCCCTCAGGTCGTAATGCTAACAGTGTGTAGTAGTGTGTTAGTTAAAGGACACAATGAGGAGTCGGAAATAACCCAGAGAGCGTACGTGGTTCTACTGAAGCAGGATGTAGGTGAGCCTGAGAACTGAGGCCTGACAGTGATGCTGCTGCTGCTCATCCTGTAAACTGGTTGGAGTCTTTGTCTTTCCCATTGAAACGTGTTCATTCAAACCAGTGAGCAGTCGGTTGATCCATATTGCCTTTCAGTCTGTGATCGGTCTGTTGTCTCTGTCCCCGCAGTGACCATGAGCTGTGTCCTCTCTGTCCTGCTGCTGCTCATGATCCTCATGGCGATCTGCGTCTACAAGCCGCTGCCTGGACGGTGACACGGTGCAGAGGAGAGGAAGACACACCGGGGACAGAGGAGCTGTTGTCCCGGTACAACCTGCACCGAGCACCGGGGAGCTCATCGGCTGCAACCGGTCCAACAACAACAACAGACCGGAGCTGCCTGACTGAGGAGGAACCCTGCAAACTCTGCTACCTGCCGGCCATCAGCGGAAACACCCAGAGAACACTGTGACACACCAGCAGTGTTTCACTGATCATAGCAGGCTACTGAAGAATTATTCACCTGTTTTTGATATGTCATTTGTTTATTTAATTTGAAATGAGCCTACGTCTATGCACTGAATTATATTGTTGGTTTGACAAATGTTATTTGACAATAACATGAGCTAATGCAAACATAACACGTTACATTTTATTTATATTGGTTTGGACTTCACACCTTAAGGTTGTAACTAGTTTGATTTATTTGATTTTCCGAGAGTTGGTCTCATGTTTGTTTTGAAGGGAGAATAAGCCTGGAGGCCAAAAGCCTTTAAATAAACTAAGGGGGGATTTTTAAAGTGAGAGTTGTCATTACTCTAATCTCCGTTGTTCTAGTCCAGTTTATTTATGTATTTTATTCTGTAAATGGGGAAATCTGCTCATCAATTTTCTCAAATTAACTATTTGCGTATTGGGTCACTCATGAGAGATGATGCATTTATAATGTAAAGAGAATTATGTAAATTATTTTACTTTGCTGTTTCTGCCTTTTTAAAATGAACATTTTAAATATGACTGGACTCCTATTAAAAAACGATAAAAAAAAACTACAGCGCTGGAGAGGTCTCATTGTTTTTTATCTATATCAATGGAACCTGAGGTTTTGGTTAAATGAAATGTTTTAGCTTTGCAAAGTTTTTGGTACAGGCCCATAGATTATCACCATCATCGTGTTGTCACCATTTAGTGAGCTTGGCCTGTTTCCTGCTTCCTGCTTTTTGATTTTGGAATAAAATTGTTCTCCGAATGATTTGCTAACTGTGAACTAGGTTAATTAAACAAACAAAAAATATAAAGTAAAGATGAGTAAAATCCGATAAAGATACAGATGGAGTAAATTTAGAAACATTTTCATTGAAACTGTAAACAATTCCAAAACATTCTTTAGACAACAAAAGCTTCTGTTTTGTTATAACAGCAGATCCCTCCTACATTGTAGGAGTGCATCCTGACTTTGACTAACAACATTTACCTGCTAGCTAAACATAAAGAAAGATCGGCGTACTTGACCCGACAATGTCAACCTACTTCAACAAGACCACATGCAGTCCTCATGGAAATAAAGTGCTTTTATTTTAAAAACAACATTTTGAAAGCAACACGTTCCTAAAGTTTTATCATATTAAAAAACAACTTTGCAGCTCGAGCGGTGCATTACAAAGATCTGCATGTCATTAGCCAAAGCTAGCCAGTCTAGTGTTCAGCGGTTTGGCAATTTGATCGTTAAAGATTTCCAGCGGAAGCCCCTGCAAGTCAGACGCAGCACAAAGAGAGACGTGGCAAGAAAAAGTGAGGGAAACCCTGTGGAATAAGATGAGTTTTTGTGTCTTAAAATGTGGTCAGATCTTCATTAAAGTTACAATTACACCTGACATTTTTAGAATAAGTTTGAACTGAAACAGTTCTGTATGAGAAAATGATCTGGAATTCCTCCTGAATGTTGTGCAGGTCATATTATTCCTCCAGCACTCTGAATGTTTGGTGTGCATGTTCTATAAAGACACTAAACAAATATTTGTGTGTTATAACCTTAAGCACATTTTGTCTGCCTGTTATTGTGACAAATCATATCACGTTTTATGACAAATTACTGCAGAAAACGAGGTGATTCCAAAGGTTTTGCATATTTTTCTTGCCACTCCGAGTGGTTGGCTGTCAGTAAAATCAAGTACAGTGGTTAATGCATGTTAATCAGCAATACCCACAACACCTTGTTTCTAAGTTACAAAATTAACTCCTCAGAAAGTTCAGCAGGCGTCACTCAGAGCAAGCGATCCATTGGCACATGCTGAAAGAACCTGCAAGTGGCGGGCATGCTTGACCTTTGACCCTGTGCAATGTTCTGTTCTGCTCAGAGGTCGAAAGTTGTTCATGGCTACAAAAGGCTGGCTGCCTTCAGGAATCAGAAAAATCTCTGCAAGATTGGTCATGTGACGCTCCTGAGGCGCGTGACATCCACAGACAGACCGGTCTCAGCTATTGCATTTTGAACTGAGGTGAAAAATGCTTGAAGATGCTTGGTGACAGTTAACAGAAATATTTCCTGTCTGACAACAAAAATCAGAGAAAATGTACAAATGGAAGAAAAAAATAAATCAGGTAGGGAAAGTTAAACCCCCATCCTATGGCTACATCACTATGCAGCCAATATAAAGTTTCCCTCACAGCCACAAGATTTTGTTTAAACATCTGCAGAGGAGACATTCAGAGAGTACAAGAAACTAACCCTAACACCTTAATTATGAACTTTAATAACCAATCTCTCTGACTTAATGTTGGTATGGCATAGAGTGATATTCAGAATACCATTTTGCACCAAAGAAACGTTTACCAGGCAACAATTTACACGAGCTTAACAACTGATTAACAAACTACATTTCCAAAGTGATGGGAAAATGTGAACAATTTGAACCCTGAGATTTCTATTATTCAGTGAGCCTGTGGTCCTCAACTCTGCAGGAAAACTTCCCAGTGAAAACCCTGTGATCTGTCCCTTAAGGGCCACAGTAGGCGACAGGTACTAGGAAATTAAAAAACAATGCCACCTAAAGTGTCACATCTGAGTGTCAACACTACATGTAATCACCTAGAGTGGTCAAATGTTTAACTTCACAGAACCATAACTGCACTCAGGACGACGAGTCCACCGACACACCGTGGGTTGCTGCTCTGATTCTGAGTAGGAAAAAGAAAATAAATAAATAAAAAGCAGAACCCACTGGAATCTATCTCAACGAGTCCACAAATGAAGCTCGAGTGAGGAGACAAACTATGCTGAGATAGAAATATCATATAAAAAAGGAGTATGGTCTTACCAAAAATACCTTTTGGAAAATATCAGATATTGTGAGTTTGATATTGCCTGTGCAAGAACGATCTCTTACAGAGAGAATTCTGCAGTTGCATAGACAGTGGTTGGGAAGGTAAACTGAGGTGTGGTGGTTGTTGTTGTTTCTGGATCTGGAAAAGTTAAATTATTATTATTATTATTATTCCCTCTTATTCCTTTCACTTCTCAGTGAGCGACAGCTGCAGTATCTGCTCCAGCTCCTCTTCCTCTTGCTTTCTCGCCCTCTCCTCTTCCTCCTGAGCTCGGGCGGAGAGCTCCATGGCCAGGCGGAGGTCTGAGTCAGGGCTGGAGGCAGAGACGGAGCTGGTAGCGCTGGAGGTGTCTCCAAATTCCACTAGCACCCCCTCTGGGATACTCCTAGAATGACAGTGACAGGGCAAAGTAAGATCCAGCTCTGATCTGTGGCTTTTACTGACACATGCAGGTGGTGGATACAGAGTGGCCCCTGCAAGTATGAGGGACTGTTGCTTTTACCACATGTACTTATGTTACTACTATGCTTGCAACCTACCTGTCACTCTGGCTTCTGGGGATTGCATCCGTGAATTCCCCATCTGTCTCCTCACTGATCCCCTCCTACAAACACGTAAACATAAAGGGGAGGTAAGTAATGCAATAAACAGCTAAATCAAGGACAGCATGGGAGAATTGTAAGAAGAAATTTGTGTAACATAAGGCATTTGCGAGAGAGCTGAAAAAAAATTGTTGTGACCTGGCCCGGGACTCTGCGAGACTCCAGGAGACTCTGATGGATGGCATACTGCAAGAGCTCCTCGTCATTGTTTGACACGGGTGTGTGGCGTGTGCCTCCTCGGCGGAGGTAACCGACCGGCACCACAAACACTGAGGGGCACACCTTAAACAGAGGGAGTGCTGGGCGGGGGAGTACAACAAAATCAATAAATGAACTAAATTTGCAGACTGTCAATTTCTATTTTAATACAGTGGTGAGACTGGCTGCATTCGTACCTGCAGCTTCTTCCTCTCCCCCTGAAGATGTTGGCGTGGCTGCTGGTGTGGTGCTCCCTGGCGTGGTGCTCGCCGGAGATGTGCTTGCCTCCTCTGCAGTACTGCATGCATTTACACTACCAAATGTAATCTTGGCATTCAGCACATGAAACAGTGGAATCTCTGTCAGAGAAAAGACAAGCTGTGAACAAATAACTGAGGAGGAATGGAAGAGCCCCTGCAAAAGGTCAGTCTCTATAAACAACTCACTTACCGATTTTAACAGGGAATCCAGGAGGAAACTTTAAGGTTACAAAGTCCCTTAACCGTGCGAAATGGGAACTCGTCCGGGCCATGAGGTCAATTATGGGGGTCACCTGCTCCACCAGGGACAGGGGATGATCCTCACTCATCCACAATGTACCTTTGAATCTGCATGAGGAGAGATTGTGCACAACTTTAGCTTGTGATATAGATAACACACAGCTAGGAGGAATCAAGTATGAAGTTAATGTAAACTTAAAACGGCGTCTCTCACTTCTGGGTTCTAATGCTGAGTTCAATGGGTCGGCCGATGTCCCTGTTCCCGAGGTCAAAGTCGGGATCAAAATATTCCTCTGGAGTGATGGCAGTGGGATTGGTGGCAGTTGCATACTCAAGAGTTAGATCCTATGAAGTCAGAGCAGTCGTATCAGATGAGCCACCGGGTGGGAACAGAATTCTTTTGTAATTACTGAGTGCACGTCTTACCCCTTGTGCACTTATGTGCTGCTCCACAGTCCCCAGCAGAGACTCCAGGACGTTCCTCTCACCTTTTTATCAAAAAATC
Organism: Limanda limanda; assembly: GCF_963576545.1. Lineage (NCBI taxonomy): Eukaryota > Metazoa > Chordata > Actinopteri > Pleuronectiformes > Pleuronectidae > Limanda > Limanda limanda. The sequence continues at coordinate 14,277,950 of NC_083640.1, read as the reverse complement.
CAACTTTAATTCTCTCTGACTCTCAAAATGAATCATTCGACATGATCTAACATGAGTATAAAAACAGGAAAGTAACACATTAATATTTGCACTCACTTTTTATTCTGGCTTTCTCCTCGTCTGTGAGATGCTCTGTCCTCGTCCTGATTACCACATTTACATTGTTCACACTGAAAACCTGAGCAGACGACCAGAATCTGATGTCAGATACTGTTGTAACTGTTGTGCTGCAAAGCTTTCAGTGAAGAAAACTTTAAATATAATTCAAAAAACAAATGTATAGCTTCAGTGACCTTTGATTCAAATCCATCGACCAATTCTGTTCTGTCAGTTCTCCAGCCCCATATCCCAGACTTGTTCCTGTGAAAACACAAAACATCATTACAGGCAAAATCCAATGATATGTCCCTCAGTGGGTGTTCATATAACAATGGTAGAAAAACATCAGAAGTATGAAAATGCCATGAGTTGTGAACTCTGATGAAATACTGTCAGTGCTGCAGAGTGTGATGCATGTTGTGAATAAGGAGTTAGATTCTTGCCTCTCAAAAGCGATATCCTTGGTGTCCAGGAAGGTGTTGACAACGGGGGTCGTCAACCTTTTGGCAACTTCCTGCTCAGCTGGCTGCATTGACTCCAGTGTGACATCCTCAATTTCTTGGGAGATGTTGAAGCGCTCTGTGTCCACCACTTCATCATCGTGATTCACCTCCATCAGCTCGGCATGTGAATCTGTACAAATACAATTAGGGACAGTTTTAAATCACTTCTCAGAAAAAGGTACAAATCACAGTGACAGCTTCTCTGTGCAGGAGAGTTAAATCACACACCGTCCCCTCTGAAGATGTAGCTTCTGCGCCCTCTGATCCAGGTCATGTTTTCAAAGCCTAGAAGAGTGGCGTCCACTCGTAGGCTGGCGCCACTTTTCCAAATGCGACAAACGTCACTTGGACAAACTCGGGACAGAAGAGGGACTGCGAAGCAACAATAAATCAATGTTCCACAAAGGGGAAGAAAAGTATCCACACATGAAAAACAAGGTCATCTCAAACCGAATCAAATGCTTTACCTACAAAGAGGCAAGTATGTTGTTTTTCCTGTATGACCTAATGAAACCTCTCAACTTTATGCAAATACAATATTTAACCAGTGGTCTCTGCAGTAGAATGCACTTGCAGATACCTTCTTTTTACACAGTGAACTGCTGATAAACCAGCCTGTACATCATGAACACAAACACATACTTACTCCAACTGTTGAATTCCCATTTCATTTCCATGTAGAAGTCTGGCGACTGTGGATAGAAAAATCTCAAATAGATAAATTATTTATTTTATTTTTATGTTTCCATTGATATTTAAAGATGGATAATAAGATAATAAAAAAATATATGAAGTAAAACCTCTCGGATTTTGGCCAGCAGCTCAGGCACTCCTCCCAGGGCAGTCGAGGCTTTGAGGTAGTCTCTGCGTTGAAGCACTAACTGAACCATCTCTGGATCTCCGGTGCTGACCGCCTCCTGCAGCGCTGCAGAAAGACAGACATGTCTAAACAAACCACTAAATGTTTCACAGCAACCGCATCTGTTTGCAAGGAGAAGCAACTATCCATTAAAAACCTCAGAGGAGTGGATGGGCGTCGTGTTTTAACCAGAAAGCCCATTACTGGCAGACGATGTGTAGGTTAATGAACAAAGGGATCTAAGTGATCGAACAACCCATAAATCCTGGAAAAGCACATCTGCGAGGGAAGTGAGTGACACATGGAAAGTGTGATGGCATTCATTGAGTTTTCTGCAGCCGGCTTTATAACTGACCCGTCCAGTTGTTGGCATTTTCTTTTGTCACTTCAGCGCCGTGTCTCAGAAGGACTCTCACAGACTCCATGTGCCCGAGTGACACAGCCAAGTGCAGAGGGGTTCGACCTCGGGGATCCGCAGCCTCGATGGCATTCTGAGAAAAGCAAAGACAAAGTCACGCTTCACCTGCACATTTAGAATATTTCACATTTAATAATATAATGAGGTCACCTAGTTGGACAAAATACTGCAGTAAGGGCATAACCTGTTTTATGAGGAAAAGTGTGTGGTGTGCAGGCTACATAAAACTGCTCTCCTTAATATTATAACAAAGGTTTTCATTTAGGTCCACACTGACAACGACACAGGGTTGAAGGAAGTAGTCGGACTCGGGACAGTGAAAAGACTTGATGTCATGAGTGGTCATTACGTGAGTCATGATGCAGAGATAAGGGTGTTATTGGTCAACACTGTTGGGTAATAACAATTGAAGCATAGTAATGACAATACAACAATATACAGTATTAACTGTGGTGGATTAGTGTGAGGAAAAACAACAACAAAAGGAGAATTTGGAAGATGAGTAAAAACAAATTAGTGGCACTTTTGTTTAGACTGTGCCAATGATTTGATCCCTAGTATTAACTCTTCAAAGGAACAATGACACAATTTATGTAATGGTCTGGTAAGGCTGGGCAATAAAACACTAAATTGCCTTTCATCAATAGCAATATAACAAAAGTCCAATACATGGCAGTGTATTGCTTATATCTTGAGTAAGCACAGTCAGGGCGTAGAACACATAATTGATCGTTTGTAAAATGTCTTGCAGTTTATCAAATGTTTGTAGTAATGATTTCAACCACAGCCTTCACTCGGGGAGCAAACATCAGCCTTTACACTTTAACTAAATGTTAATTTAACGATGTTTATCTTGATAATTATCGATAAGGACCGATTAGAACATTGATATCTTGATAAAGCTTTAGGCCATCTCGCCCAGTCCTATGGTCAGGTGCACGCTAAAGAAGAAATGCATAGATTCACTAGGTAGAACCGTTCATCCGTTATTTGATCTACTCGTAGTGGACAGTCAGTGAATTCTAGGACAAGTGGAAACTGGCAATAATAAATGTTGTGTTTCGTAACTTTCAAACGCTGTAGTGTTCTCTTTGCTTTCCTAGTGATACTGAGCATCTGTCAACACGACCGGCCTACTGTGACTGGATCCCTCCGCAGCTTCACCCGCTCGACCCCGGCTCCCACTAGCTAACCAGCCCGCTAGCAGCTAGTTCCCGTCGCGGTGTCTGTGTTTACGAACCTCCGCTATCGTGACTTGCTCCTCCAGTCGCCTGTAGTCGTTCTCCCACACCGCGGAGTGCAGGGGGAACTTCCCACGGATGTCATCGCTAACGCTAGCCGTGGACATCTTCCTCTTTGCGGACACTCTCAGTGCAACGCTGGCCCGCTTGTGGTGGTCACAGCCATATGGGGAACCTGCGCTAGCGACATGTACGACGAGTGGGACCCATATTCACAAGGTTTGACCACAGCAGCGTCGAAAATCGTCCAGGACCGGTGACCAACTTTCGTATCAAAGCTTCCCCTAAATAAAACTTTTGAACACGGAAGTGCCAGCGGGATCAACCAATGAGGACAGGGGTGTCTCACAGAGAAGCGGACGCCCAATCTAATCAACTGCATCGAACTAACACATCTCACCGGCTCGTGTCTGATATCTGATATTTATTCAGTCATCATATAATAGAGATGTGTTTTGTATTAAAAAAAAAAGTAGAAAGAAAATTATAATAATAATCAGTTTCAGTCTGGACGAAACCATTCACCCTGTCCGCACGGGGGTGGACAAACATCTTTGGTTCCTACCTGAATACATTTGATTCCTTTAATTAATTGATTAAATATATGAAGTTAGTTACATTTGTGAACAACTGTGTTCTGCAAACATTAACCTAATATACATTTTGAACGTTTTGTCCATAACATGGATATGAATTAGCTCTTTTCACGCAGAGGTTGGTAGAAATTGAACTTTTTAACTTGTATTTACTACAAGGGGCAGTGTACATTAATTAATTAGTAGACTCATTATCATGGGCAGTCCCAAGCTTGTTGACTTTAAAAATAGAAGAGACAAACAAACAAACAGAAACAAATAAGAGACAAAACGGACAAAAAAGGTACATACAAAAAAAACATACACGCTGATACAAAAACATTTAGTTAATATTATACAATTAAAAGGGGACAAAATCATGTGAAGTTCCACCAGCACATCATTGTGTACTAGATCGTACAACTGGGAGCTCAAAGTCATATATGCTGCATATTATATCCACATAATAAAAGATTACAATGAATAACCTATGGCAGTCAGTTGTGTACATGTGCTGTGTAAAACATTTGAAGTGTTGATTGGTGAGATGTGTTTTAAACTATGGCCACTGTAACCAAGCATGCTCTGTCTTCATCATAGCTGTTAACACAACTTGTATTGATTACTACCGGATTCAAATGGTGAATAGATCAGAATCACCTCCTTTGCCTCTTCTTGTTTTTCTGCCCTCAGCCTTGTCTGTCAGGATGTGCAGTTTTCACACCACAGCAAAAACTAACATAGAAACAACCATACATTGAAGTGTTCACGTTTCACTCTTAAATGAAAGTGTAAAATCGGGGTCACACGGGAACTTGAGTATTATGTGTATTATTCTATCATCGCTGGGTGTGTGTCACCTGAGAGTCTTCACTTTGGGCACAGTGTACCTCTGGTAATGCTGCAGCTGCATGTCGCCCTGCTGCTTGTCTGACACTGACACACACACACACACACACTGAAGACTGGCAGGCGAATAGAGGCTAGTTAGCTAGTCAGGTGCTAACTCAGCTAAGTGGTAGCATTGTACCTTCCTCCTCCGGGCACCGTGATAATGGTGCTGACGTAAGACGCGAACCCGAAGTTAAACCCGGTGGCAGGTCGTAGTTCGGGTTGTTCGTAATTAGCTTAGCGAGGTGTTGCTAACACGGAAGGCGTCCACACACACACACACAGAGTAATCAATGGTTAGCTCAACACACAGCACAGGCTTCTCATTGTGAGGAGACATTTCCCCCTGAGCTGAGGACAGGATGTCTAAACGTCTGAGAAACACTGAGCTCTGCGCTGATTGTAATGTCCCAGGTAAGCTAACACACACACACAAACACACACCATCCCTAAACACTCGAGCTGTTAGCCTTTATTGATCCACTGAGGTTTGGCTCCTTCCAGCTCAGTAAGCCTCTTCTGATTTAAATCTGATTATGGGCGCTGGTTCAAGCTGTTTTCACACTGTAATGTAGATCATGAAGTTCCGTGTTGTTTTGACTGAGCAGGATGTCAGTGGTGTTTACAGATCAGTCACTAACTAACGTGGAGCCTCCCTGGACTCAGGTTTCAAGCAGACCTGTAGCAGCTATCTTCTTCTTTTCTGTTTCCATGCTTGGTTTTAAAATATATATTTTTTAAATGTGTACAGTTGTTTAATCCAGATTTGTCTTTAACAACAGACAACATGTTTACGGTAGTTTCTTATGCGACATTCAGAGGTTTCCAGCACATCTGAAATCGAATCTTCAATTCTGAAATCTCATCCCAGATCAGCAGCAGAAATCTGCGTTGTAAGTTCTGTGTCATGTCTGCAGAACAAGTAGGATGACAGCATCATTCTTTTACAAAGCCAGTGGGTACAGAGGACAACACACAAAGACATTGGTAGGAGAAAGGAAAGCCTGTCCTAGGCTGATCCAACTCTCATGGGGGATGCCTAAAAGAAAGGACTCTTCTCCACTTCAACATGAATTAAGGGTTTATAAAATCTGGATTGGTGTAAAGATACTGCAAATAAGTATAATTTTACATCTGGAATCTAAATTAAAAAAAAGAGAGATCGGACCCTTTCTCTATGATCCTGTTTTACCTACTATGCTATCTGCAGTGATGTAAGCAGATTTATTAGATAGCGATCATCTCCAGTGGAAATATTATAATGCTCAAAGCACCTTTTAAAAATAGCAATTAAAAAGTTGCTCACTAAGAGAACAAAAAAAGACAACATAAAAGACAACAAGCAAACTACAGGTACACTATAGCTTTTAAAATAAAATACAGAAAAAAAATCAATTACAAAATCTGAAATCAAAGACAACAAATCAAGTAATAGCATCAAAAACAATCTAGTCAAAGCCATGTTAGCCTCAAATTTAATACTGTGTCCATTATGTGGCCTCAGAGCATCAGCACCTTCTAGCAGATCTTTTTTGTTCTCAATAGCAAGCTAATAGGAAAGAAAGAAAAGTGGATTTAAGTTCTTACAATTTACTGTTTCTGTGACAGACGAACAAGTAGTAGCTGCATTGTGTCTGAGGTGCTTTCAGGAGTCCCATTTATATAGAAGTGACGTGATGTTTTTCAGCAGGCACAGGAAGCAAAACAGGATGCTGAGTGAATTGACCGCATGCTTTCAATGCAGACGATTTTTCTCATTATATAATGGCACCACAATGATTTGTGAATGTTGCACAATGTAAGAGAATGTTTTTAGTGAGGGTTAACCCAATGTATTTCCATTTCTGTTTGCCAGATCTTCAGGATTAGTCAAGTTTTAGTACCTTGTTCCTCATCAGGGCTTTTAAGTTACCCCCCCCCCCCCCCCCCAGGTCTCCACAGCAGCTGGCCCGGATTGCCCTTCCATACAACTGTCACCAGTTGTTGGGCAAGAATATTTATAGTTTCTAAGATGTGGTATTAAATTTAGCAGCACTTGTTGAGGAATGGGTAAAAGAGGCATGTCAGCACTAACACTAATGTCTTGGTGGCGTGTAAGTTTGGAGAAGCTGCTGAAAACTGTGGACCAGGCGCCAGAATCTGACCAGCAACTCCCGCGGCTGTTCATCCTACAACTCAGCTGCTGCTGAGGCACTTACAGTCTCACTGTCTGTGCTGTCACCGTGCCAGACACTCAATTTGCTCAACAGTTAATTGGCTTTCGGGCCAGTGGTGTATGAATTTACCATATTTTTGGTCTTGAGATGTTCGCTGCCACCAGCTTCTCGGTAGAGATGGGAGACAACACAACCCTGAGACATTTGTAGTAGATGAAGTATGCAAAATAGGTCAAGGTTAAGTACACATATTTATTTTGGGCACAGAGTATTCTGTATCTTCTGCACTCAGGTTCTAACGCCAGGCGTTGCCTGATTATGCAGCACTAGACCATATATCCTTGTTGAACAGTGTATTGAAAGGGGAAGCTGCTCGATCACTCAACAATAACGTTGACATGCTTCAACCGACAACTGTTAGTCTACACTTCCTTTTTTCAATGTGTGTGGCTTCACCTAAACCTATGTACAAAAATACCTTGAATCACTGTAGTGCAGAGTCTGTAATAATTGTACACTACTCAATGTACAACATATTAATATTAATTTCAAAAAAGCTCAGTTAGTTCCTAAAACAGCTAGTTACTTAGGCAGGTGGGAACAGTGTATTTGTTAGGAACTGTTTTTAGACATGAATTCATAAACATGAAGGAACATGAGTACAATGGTGTGGCTAACTGAGGCCTTTTGATCACTTTCCGATAACAATTGAGGTCAAAGGCACAGAACAATATGTAACATGAGGATTTGGCTACACAGAAAACACTTGTTTGTGGGATCTGTTAATTGCTGGTTGTGGCCTTTTCCATGTAAGTACCACTGTGTAATAGTCGGTTAAGAACATGATGAATAAAAGGTTATTGGGTTCATATTGTTCAATTAAAATCAGCATATAAGTGATGGGAATATTTGGCCCTCAGTGTGAGCAGTAGATGAACAGTAATACGTTTCTCATCCCTGTCAGAACCTCGTTGGGCCTCCGTGAACAGGGGCGTGTTGGTCTGCGATGAGTGCTGCAGTGTTCACCGAAGTCTTGGAAGACATAGCTCCCAAGTCCGCCACCTGACGCACACGCCGTGGCCTCCCACACAGCTTCAGGTAATAACAGCTCCGTGAGAATGTTTAGATTCTGTGGGATCTTTACACTCTCAGCTGTGACGTTTACTGTTCCTGTCAGAGGCTGCATTGTTTCTTAAAAGGCCTTGAGGTCATGTTATCTTTGCACAGTCTTTATTACTGTAGTTCTGATTTTAGCTTCCCCGTCTCTTTGCTCAAGATAAATCTGTTTGACAACCGACCCCACTGAGTTGTATTGATTTCTGTCCAAATATAGAAAGTATTTGTTAGGGAACAGAAATGTCAGTCAGTATTCTAAAGGTAAAATCCATTTCTTTTTGATTTCACTTAGATGGTTCAGACATTATACAGCAACGGTTCAAATTCAATATGGGAGCACTCCCTCCTGGACCCTGCATCTGTGATGAGCGGGAAACGCAAGGCCAACCCTCAGGACAAACTGCAGTGAGTCATACACGTCTGAAATAATTACAGAGCCTTTTGTTCTCTGGATGTTAAAATGATCATTACAATAAATAAATAGTGTTTATCTGTGCTGCTTGCTCATTCATTGTCTCTGTTTATCTATTTTTATCATTGTCCCAAAAGCCCAAACAAATCAGAATTTATAAGAGCCAAATATCAAATGCTGGCATTCGTCCATCGCATGCCTTGCCGAGAGGACGACAGCTCGACAGCCAAGGATCTAAGTAAGGTGAGGAGAAAAAGCTGCTCACACTGATTATGAGAAAAGTGTTTTGTATTAAGTGTTTTTATATTATTAACCGTTTCCAATTCATACTAAAAATGTTTTCTTTCTTCAGCAACTTCACTCCAGTGTACGCACAGGGAATCTGGAGACTTGTTTGAGGTTGCTATCCCTTGGAGCACAAGCAAACTTTTTTCACCCCGTAAGATTCACTTTATATACATTTATATACATTTTCATCTGTGCTTTTGCTTGTCTGTTGATATGAGGTCTTGAATCTGCTTCTACTCCAGGAAAGAGGAAACTCTCCCTTGCATGTAGCAGCAAAGGCAGGGCAAGTATCTCAGGCTGAGCTGTTAACTGTTTATGGGGCAGATCCTGGAGCCCCTGACAGCAATGGCAAAACGCCCATTGACTGTGCAAGGTTAGTTACTTTCCATAAACTAATTTCAACACAAAAAGATTAACAAAGTTTGAGTTATTTATCCAATTCGAAATGTTTTTTTTAAATATTTTTTTTAGGGAAGCTGGCCAACATGACCTGGCAGAAAGACTGGTGGAGATTCAATTTGAACTAACTGATCGACTGGCGTTCTACTTATGTGGGAGGAAACCAGGTGAGAAAGATCTGGAATTGAAATGAATGTGTTGTAAAAGCAAATGGGCTAAATAATACATGCATTTATTTTGGTGTGGTTGTTCTGCTAAATCCGAGAGGGGGGGTAGCTTTGACCCTGTACCTGCTTTCAAACTCAGGAAATTCTACTGAAATGATCCGGAGGAGCTGTATGCGAGAACGCATATGTCCTTGTCAGTTTATTTTGTCTCGTGAATACCAACTATGTAATGTGTTTCAAGTATAAGCAATGATTCTGTCAGTGATCCAGCACCTTCTTCTTCCTTTTAGATCATAAAAACAGCCAGCACTTCATTGTTCCACAAATGGCCGACAGGTAAGAGAGCCCGAGCTGTATATCAGCCTGATGTGAGTCATTATTCAGCGATTTAACTTTGATTGAACATGTGCATAACTGATAAGGTTTGACTTGGATGGAGCATGCAGAGCGAGAGCAGTGAGGCAGTTGTTTAGGATTGTGTTTTTGCTCTGAGGCCCGTTCTGACATGCTGTTGAGCTCCCTGCAGCATCTGTTATATGAGCTGAAGATAACAGACCCAGTGAGGTAGTAGAGTCAAAGTAAAAGCTCTGTAATTGCTGCAAATAATTCATTGAGAACAACTCTTTAGCTCTATTACCAAACAAGTATATTATGGCGGACAAAACAGGGTTTAACTTCTTAAACTGAAATGTTACATTTTATGTTTTTTCATTGCTTTCTTATGGTGAATAAGGAACATGTAAGTATTCATCAGATTAAAGTTTAAATCATGTTAATTTCTCAACAGCTTATAATGATGAGTTATTTCCTGTTCACAGCAGTTTAGACCTATCAGAACTGGCCAAAGCAGCAAAGAAGAAACTACAGTCTGTAAGTACTGTTGTAGTGTTCTCTTGTAGAATTTCAGTGTTCTGAGCTTTGCTCCATCCGATGACTCATGTGGGACTAAGTGTAGTTTCCTGACTTTGATGCAGCTCAGTAATCATTTATTCGAGGAGCTGGCCATGGACGTGTATGATGAGGTGGACCGACGAGAGACGGATGCAGGTAAAAGTCTTTTTGTCTTGTCTTGTATACCTGTGACCAATGATATGTTAGATGAGAGTAATTGAGAATAATTAAATGCTCATTAAAGGTCCAGTGTGTTTTAGAGATTTAGGTGGCATAAATTGATTATGAAATAGTCCTAGTGTATTTAATCTAAATTGTACAATTTTTAGTTTTCTTTACCCTGGAATGGGCCCTTTGTATTTAGATACGTTATATTTACATTAGGAGCGGGTCCTCTCTACGGACGCCACCATGTTTTTTTTTAACAGAAGCCCACACTTGACAAACTAAACAACTTTTGAGTTTTTATGACAACTGAAGGCTGCCACAGCTTCTTTAATGTTCAGAAGGGGAGGGTGAGGGGAGGGGTATTCAGCTGCAATATGCAACTTCACCTCCAGATATCAGTAAATTCTGCACACTGAACCTTTAAAATGGCAAAAGAGAATCTCTGGTTCCTATAAAGAGTTCCACCAACTAGAAATGTTAAAGAGACCATCAGTTTACACTACGCTTCTTTTGAAAATACAGCTCTTTTTCACAGCAGACATTCTGACTTGATCTGGACATTAGTTTACATTTCATTCTTCTGTTTCTTGCAGTGTGGTTGGTCACACAGAATCACAGCACCCTGGTGACAGAAACCACCGTGGTGCCTTTCCTGCCTGTGAATCCAGAGTATTCATCAACACGAAACCAGGCAAGTAACCCTCACAGAACCCTTTTACTAATGCTTTATTGTTTCTCTTTGTATGTATGGATTCATTTTGACAATAAATTTGCCTATTTGTTTTCATATTAGGGACGACAGAAACTTGCAAGATTTAATGCACATGAATTTGCAACTCTGGTGATCGACATACTAAGTGATGCTAAGCGCAGACAACAGGGGAACTCAGTGGCCAGTCCCAAAGGTCAGTTTCTTATGTGTATTTATTTCAAGGTCATGCTGGCACCGGACATTTCTCGCTTGTGCAGCAGAGATGTTAAGTGTTTGACTCTGTCCCTTCATTCCAGACAATATTGAACTCATCCTGAAGAGTGTGGCTATCAGGCACTGTAGCGACAGCCAGGACAACGACCAGCCTGACTATGATAGTGTGGCGTCGGACGAGGATACAGATCCAGAGCTCAACTCCAGCAAAGGAGACAGGACCAAGGTATCATAGTGTCACATTCGCAAATTACAACCGTGACAGACACTGTGTCTCTCTCTAGATGTCTTTACAGTTGTTGTTTCTTATCCCACAGAGTCTGGACTCTGACCTCTCAGACAGCCCCATTACTATGCAAGAATACTTGGAGGTGAAACACGCGCTCTCAGCCTCTGAAGCCAAGATTCAGCAGCTCATGAAAGCCAATAACAACCTGAGCGATGAGCTGAGGCTGATGCAGAAAAAGGTATCCACCGAGCTCCACCCTTAAGATCACTAACACCGGGGGCCAGCCTGAGGGGGGGGGCCACAGCGGTCAGCAGAGCTCTTCTCCTGCCCAGTGTGATCGCTGTGTGGAGGCCCAGCCTGTGGGTTGGAGTCAGGGCCGAGCTGCCCTGCTGGTCCACCCTCTGTTTTGGCCAGCATGTTCAATTTCATAGCTTGAATGTAAACAGCATTTGTTTTGTGTTGGTTTGTTTTAAAGATGTGAGAAGAACAAGTCCACCATTACTCCAGTTAATATCAAACACAGTTTAGTCACAATTTTTTTTTATCTGTAAATTAAAGTTATAGCTATGCTATTTCATGTTACTAACAAGCATGTTTCAAGAGCATGACAGGTTTTTTATCCCTTCATAGTCATAGTCACTAACTTAAATTGTATGTGTGTGCCTTGCTTCATCACAAGTGTTGACTGAATAGAATGTTTTTAGATGATTTCTAGCTGTTAACATCCGGATTTATTGTTGGACATGTTTTTCAAGCAGTTACATTTCATAGAAATTTCATAGAAAGCTAGCTCCTCAGCTGATTCAAGTCTGGAATAGTGTTACTGTACCAAAGTGCTGATTTGTAAGATATATTTATACATTATATATTTTTGACCACAGATGTTCTAAAACATGTTACAGCTACGTGTTTTGTCAAAATTAATCCTTGACATTGAGGTTACTCTTTTGTTTTACATGTGTTAAAGGGTTTTAATTTGGATGTTTGGAAGGAGGTTGCAGATTGTGTGTCTCTTATTTTCTGGGGGTAGACCGTAGACTGTATATAAAGATAGACGACGCGTCTCCACATCTCCCAGTTTTACAAAAATGAAGCTAAAATATTCGGGATATTGTTGCCACCATCTTGTGCTTTAGCCAGATTCTGCGCAGGATGGAGCTGAGCTGCAGTATCAAGGTCCTGTTGCTGCAATAGACCAATGGCAAGTTGGTCTCAGCACATTTATACCCGTTTTTATAGCATCAACTAATTTAATCCAAACTCATCGGGGAAATGATCACAAACCTCAGTGTGATAAGAATGAAACCATCCAGGAGGTTAGATTTATGACCTTTACTGCAGCCAGCCATCAAGGGTGATCGAGATGCTTTGGCTTCACTTTTGGGTGAACTGTCATGTCGTCCACCTTTATGCACAGTCTATGCATAGATACTAAGAACTGTAAGCACATGTCTTAATTTGTGGTTCGACCATATCTCAACAAAGAACATTCAGATAAAGATGCTGGACAGGACAGATACCAGTAACCATATTTGTAATGCAGGCTTCTCTTGTATTAGAACCCTGTTTCTGTAACAAATCAGCCTTTACCAAACACCAGCAGATGTTAGTAACTAAGTCCCTCTACATCTCAAGTTTCACTTTTAAACACCAGCAGACAAGTTCTTTCTCAGCATTGAATGCAAGTTGTTGCATTGATTAAGGCCAGTTAATCTTTGACAAAATCTTCTTGATTTTGTTCTTCTCAGTCTCTCTGTACTGTAGCTGCACCTCGACTTAAACTTCATCTGTGTTGCTGACCTGTGCAACAACCTTTTGCTTGCTTGTCACTTGCTTTGCATCTCTAGACAAAAAGCGAAAGTCTGGTTATTACTGTGATATTGGGTGGTTCAGAGCAGAGCATTTAAAAACGGGAAGCTGTTTCAGTAACAGTCACAAGCATGAGGAGCTGTGTGGATATTGTAGCACAATGGCACAGGTTTATTCTTAAAGGATAATGTACTAGTGTGGGGTAATATTATCACAGCAGCCTCCTCAGCAGATAAAGCAAATGATTGATAGAATATTTCTTTGAAGCTTAAGCAAGAAATCATTATAATTTAAACCGCTTCAGGTTATAAATATATATATACACACACATACACATGTACACACACATATTGGTGGTGACCAGTCAGAAACGTTTGTAGTTTTTTGTTCTTTTCTGTTTTTTTGTGAGAGCTGTATCCAAAGCTTGATTGAAACACTCCTGGGAATAAATATTTAGAGGAACAATGGGAGAGAAACTGAAATGCTGAATGGGTCAGGACAGGGAACAAAGCTTGCTTTGCTGAAAGCACCTCTTAGTCTGTTGCTGACCGTCTCTTCCAGCTTCAATCTCTGCAAAGCGACAACTCGTCTCTCAGGCGGCAGGTCACACCCAATATCTATCAGATCCCCAGCGGTTCAGACTACCCTGACCCTTCCAGTCCCTCAGCCCTGAAACGCCGGCAGTCTGCACAGGCCAGTCGGCCCATGTCTATGTATGAGACCGGCTCAGGCCTGAAGCCCTATCTCCCTAAAGGGGAAACTTCCTACCCTGAGGAGGGTATCCCCACCATGCAACCCTTCCCACCTCATGTAAGTAAGAATGTAAGTAAGACCTGTTCCCTGCTCTCCTTTGCCATTTCCTCTCCTCTGCTATGTTTCCATGACTTTCCCTCATGTATTCACCTTGTCTGCAAACCTTTCTTCAAAATGTTTCCTCACTCATTTACCACTGGGTAGTTTTCTGCTGCATCAGAGACAGAGTCCTCAAAAAGCATAGTTTCATGCATTTCAATTAGAGTCAGTCACATTTCATTATGTCCAGATTTGAAGTATACACAGGACTGTTGTGTGTGTGTGTGTGTGTGTCTGTATACAGCTGTTGTTTACTGGAGTGCTGCTTGTTCCTCAGTCAGAACGTAGCTGTACAAACAAAGAGATGCTGTTATTCTGATAAACTCTGAAGGTTTTTTGTATTGTGTTTTATGTTGATGAAGCATTAAAACTACCATACAAATACTCTGTGTTCTTGTAATGCATGATGAATCCACACACTCACTAAAACCTTCTCACCTGTTTGACTTCTCTTTGATTTGTCTGCAGTTAAATTTGAGCTGATGAATTGTAGTTTTCTGGTTCTTTTCTTCTGATGAATTAACTCTTCGCTCTCAGGGCTTAAATGTAGGAGAATGATCTGTGAAATCAACCAAGCTATTTTAAAGTTACCACATAACATTAATTGCTATCCCTTCTAAAACAACAGGATTTTCTAATCTTGATCATGCTCATATTCATTGCACTGTTTCCATCAGCTCCTTTCTCAATATACATTATGTGATAAAGCCGCAACCGCCTTGAAGAGGTTTGTGGGACGTCCTCACGTCATCTCGCTACACCTTTCATTCTGAAACTGAAGAAATGTGTCCTTAAAATGTGATTTGAACCCTGTCTTTAGACGGAAAGAGGCGCTTTTGTGACCGCCTCTTCATCCCTCCCCTCATTTCCATCAACCATGTCATGGTCGAAGGACGAAAGTGCTCAAAAGGTTAAGTACATCCGCACTCGGTCCACACCTCGTGGGACACAGCAAAATCTACCAGGAGCCTTTTACCATTCCTACCTCTTTCTGGTCCCTTTACATTCCTGTCTCTCCCCAAATGCCGCCCCCTCTCTGCGCTGCTGCATGAGCCAACCCTCCACTGGCTGCCCTTCACCGCCAGACACCTTCCTCCATCAGCGTCATCCTCACTGTGCGGCTACACAAGTGGAATTGTGTGGTTTGGTGAAGGAGAATACCTCAGCCTGAACCCTGAGCAGAAAGTTGTGCTTGTGACGCAGCAACTGATCATTTTAACGCTTTCCGTTTGATGCAGAATCCTGTGTAGCAGATGATGTAGAATTTTGATTGATTGGACAAAGTTTGTTTTTAGTGTTTGTTGAATTTTTTCACAACCACCTGTAAGAATGAGGGAAATTAATTGAGTATTAAGTAAATTAGATTTAGTGAGTACAATGTATTTTTTATACATCTTAAGTTCTTCAATTCCTGGATTTTTCTCATTTCAAATCCTCTGCTTATCAAGAAAAAAATCTTATTTTGACTGTCTAACAAATGCTTGTCCACTTTGCACAGTGAGCTTTCAGCAGCATGCTCTCAACACAGGTCATCCCTGAGTGTTTACAGTCTATACAGATTGATCCTCTCTTCAGGTAGAACACAGACTAATCTAAACATGTATGAACTAATCGCTTTTCCTCAGGCAAGCTTACACGTGCAGCATTTCATTTTGTACTGCGTGTATTTGGCGGATGTACTGAAAGGTTATGAACATTCTGTACGTTCCGGCTGTGTGGCGTGAGTGTAACTTGTCTGTCTCTGCTTCCTGTTTATAAATATAGTTTTCAGTCTGATAGTGAGACTGCGTGATGTGAAGCTACAATGAACATATCAGATCATAGTGAACACTTTGTGTCACACACTTCATATTTGTGCTGCGTGACATTTCGTTTTATTTATGAACTCGTCCAGACACTGACTTCCCGTCCTCATGTAAAAACCTCTTGCGTTCACTTCTCTATAATTCGGAGAAAGCTTGTGTGTCATGGTTCAGATCCCTAGAGCCATGTGTTGAAAATCTGTCTTTTTGTTTGTTCAATCTTTACTTCAGGAGTTCAAAAGTTTTCATAGACAAACTGGAATGTCACTCATTTGAGCACATACCTCGGCTAAGGACCAACAATCTGCTTCTAATCGATTAAGCTGCATCAAATTTCACACCCTCGTAGATATCAGTTTCCCTAAATGTGACCAGATTTGTACCTTTTTCTTCAGAATCTTTGAATTATTTCCTGGTAAATTTGTGAAGATGTGAAAAACAAAACAAACATCCTGTCTTGCAATGTTAAAGAGGACGACTATCCTGGATTGTACCTTTTTGTTCAGATCCACTTCAAAATGTAATCATTTCTGTCTTGGCCGACACCCCATCCAGGTTTCTTTGAAATCCACACTGTAGTTTTTGTGTAATCCTTTTTATAAAGAAGCAAACAAATGCAGATGTAAACATAACCCCTCTTTTAGTAGCTATCACACTGAAAGGAGGAAATGATCTAAACTCATAATCTGTTTTACTAATATTTATACAAATGCTGTAAATGTATTGTGATGTGCTCTTGCTTCACAGCTGTACTGGCTTACTGCAGTCGTCTGCATCACATGTTTATACTCCAGTTTGAAGTTGGCACAACAAACAGAAAAATGTAAATTCTTGCTCATTGTGGATGAATTTGACCTGTAGCATTGAAGAATGGGATTCTTTCTGTCCTCAATCTTCCTTCTAGGCCTCGAGGTTTGAGAAGCAGAGCAGCATGCCGGAAAGTGACTATGACAACACGTTCTACGACTCTGAGCTGGATGATTCAGGGTGAGAGTAAATAAGTTGTCAAGTGAACCATAATAACCGTGTTTTATGGCTCCTGATATGGTTCAAATGGGGTCTTCAGTAACATTATGAGCTGTTATGTCTGCCGAGAAAAAACAATAAATACTTTTTTTTTCTTGTGACTTTTACTGCTGCAGCTTGTGCAGGAGAGGGAGGCTGAGGAGCAGTGGCTGGCTGGGGGAGGGCAGCTCCATCCCCGAGCTGGACGCTCTGGAGACGGAGTCGGACCCCACGCTTCCCAGCACGGAGGACGTCATCCGCAAAACCGAGCAGATCACCAAGAACATCCAGGAGCTGCTGCGTGCTGCTCAGGAGAACAAACACGACAGGTCAGAATCTAAAATGGAATTCTTTTTTTTAGATCAGAGACGCTGTCGAGCTTTAACTTCCCTGCTTTCATTTTTACATCCCAAGTTCCTCTTCCTTTCATTATAATTCTGTTCTGTTTAGTTGTGTTTATTTTCTTTAATTTCCTCTTTTGTTTCTGTAATCTTCACCCCCCCTACCCCCCATTCTACTTCCACTCTGCTGCTGCTGTTATGTTGTTGTGTTGCGGTTCCGCCCCCCCTCCCTCGCTCCTGTGAGCAGACCATGTGAGCGGGAAGGTGTGCGTCGGCTCAGGCACAGTCTGGGATGCTTCAGCACTCTGGTACCCTGGGCTGACAAGGCCCCCCCTCCCCTGCAGCCGCTCAGCCTCCGGTCCCCTGACCCCACCTCCTGGTACTCTGGCCTCTGTCCCTGCCTCCCAGGCACAGTTTCATTCTCCTCTCCCTCCCTCCTTTTCTTCTCTCACCCACTAACAAGCTAATGTCTCTTTTCCAATGCCAATGTGTGCTGATGAAAGCTTGAATCTGTTCAGTGTAAAATGGAGCCTGATCATTATATGTGTCAGCTGATATGAGCCTCTCACAGACATGTGGGTATTGACGTTTATCCGTGCCGATTCGTGTTGATATAAGAACCTTTATTTTTCATAATAACAATGCAGAGAAGATGTGCATTTCTGATCACATTTTATTTTTAAAAAGTGTGTTAATTTTCTTTATTCCAGCTCCACATATTTGGTTTTATTTGTTTTCTTTTTATAGTTTATGGCTAACTGTAAAATGTCAAGCCTCATTTACATTTCTTTTACATAAGGGTTCTATAACGACATCTTAGGAATAATTGACCTTTTTTTATATTATATTTCGGCTGATATATCTATTACAAAAACAAATTCACTCCCTGAAATATGGCATCGCCCCCAAAAATCGGCCGGGCTCTAGTTTATTACTTGATTGTCGATGATATGTTTTCTCACTCACTCTAACTCAAGATAGTTGATGGAAAGTTACAAATTACAATACATCTGTGTAGTGACTTGCATTTAACAGATGTAGCCCAGAGTGTGATTAATGTTTTAAGATTTTCATATTTGTCAGGTTTGTTTGTTTGTGTCAGGTGTTGTTGTTTTTTCGATTATATAAAATCTCACAGGACTAATAGTGTGTTCAGTAACATGTTATTAGTTCATGTCAGCCTGACGTGAACTGAACATGCATGATGTGTTGTGGATATGACGGAGTTCTTTGCATGTAATAACTTTTGGTGAAGTTCTTCTACATTAATATTAATGTAGAAATTCGAAAGATATGATATCAATACATTGAACTATCTGACACACGTCTTCTCCTCACAGCTTCATACCCTGCTCAGAAAGAATATATGTGGCTGTAACAGAAATGGCTGCCCTCTTTCCCAAGGTATGGAAACAACCTCGTACATATATTTAGTCAGAGGGAGTGGATCAGTTATTATTTACTTATAAAGGCAGCAAAAATAGAATTAGATGTTTCAAGTTCAAATACAGCAATATTATCACCTGTACCAATAACCAATGTACTAAATATTATTAAATGTGTGTGTTTAGTGTGGTGAAAAGTAAAGTAGACAAACCAACTAAGGTTTTAGGCCAAGAAGTCAATCTGCACTGAATTCATCCTGCACCTTTAACACCGTTCTGCTGAATTTTGAAAGGACACAAAATAAAGACAGTCCCATGATATTTTCACCGTCCTCTGCAGAGGCCACGCTCGGAGACCGTGAGAAGCTCCCTGCGCCTGTTGACCTCCAGCGCGTACCGGCTCCAGGGCGAGTGCAGGAAGGCGGTGCCCTCAGAGGGCTGCCCGGCACCGGACATGCAGCTGGTCACTCAGCAGGTCATCCAATGTGCTTATGACATCGCCAAGGCCGCCAAGCAGCTCGTCACCATCACCACAAAGGAGAACACCAACTAACAGCACTTACAAGGCTGCAAAGCCGCTCAGCATCTCAGTTCTTTTTAATATATATTTTTTCCAAATCCTTTTGCTGATTTTTGTTTTTGTGGTATATGCATGCATTTGTTTGTTTTTTAACTTATGAATAGGTATTGACATTATTTAAAGCCAGCTCTGAGTTTCAAGGGAAAAAGTCAGCAGCTGTTTTTTGGGATATTCAGCGGTTGTAATAGCACAATTTCTCTTGAGGTGAAGATGACATGCAGCAAGTCAGGGAAATACAGAGGCTTCTAGATTTGTCGCTGAAACTTAGAGTAAAAGTTGCTCTAACTTACAAATAGTCTTCAAGCACATTACATTGAACTTATATGGTGATACAGGTATATGTTATCGGTCCAAAGCAAGGCACAGATTTTTAAAAACCACAAATGTCATTGAATGCTGTTGTTAACACTCTTGTACTAAAGGAGCTTCCTCTGATTAATTAAACTGGAAGCATCATCATCGTACTGTTAAGTTTAATCTTCAGAAACAGAATAATTAGGTAACTTCCATTAAATATTGGGAACTTCATTACATCACACATTGCAATGCTAATGTTTGTTGCATTAAAAAAAGCCATTTACACAGTGTGTCCCCTGTCCCAGTGTAACCCAGTGTGCAGTGCACTTATCACAGAGAAATTTGCCCTGTTAGTGAACTTGTTTAGGAGGCAGGTTGTGATCTTAACCAAAGCCAGGATGTTGTCATGATTTAGTGTGTCTCCAACAGGCTATAGACTGCACTGTATTCTGGGCTTCCATGTACCATTGCAGTGTTGGTGATGTTACAGCATATATAGAGCTAAGAGCCATACTGTACGTACGTCCATGTGTTTTCTGCTCTGTTCCGTTGCTGCTAGTTTTTGTATTAATGTGCAACATGTGGGATCGAGCTGTAGACACCTGCCCTGATAATGTGCTTCCCATCATTCATCCTCACTCAAGTGTTTCATCGTCGTTCTGAAATCGGATCAAGGTTATTTCATTGAATGCAGTTCAAAGTCGGACTTTGGAAAAATAACTATTTTCTAAATAAACTTAATTTATAACTACACACTGTTTTATCATGTTTGGTTCCTTGACAGAAAACACTGGACTGATTTGTTTGGAACATTTTAGTTTTATTTATCAAAAGTCAAAAAAATTCAGGATATAAAATATACATATTCCTTGAAGAGCTCCAAAAGTGCAAATGAAAATCTGTTCTTTGCTACAAATGCAAACAACCGGCCCTGGATTCTTAACATCAGGATGGAACAATGGCCTCACAATCTACATGAATGTTTCACTTGTTTAAAAGCCATTCAAGGAGAGATTCACTGTTTTATACAAACATGTTCATGTGTTTATCAAAACAGTTACAGGTTGATATAGTTGTTTATCTTCTCCATTCTGGTGCTTAGTTTATATGGAGACAATAGGTGTGAGTGATTGTCTCTGTATGTTGGTCCTGTGATCCGCTGGCATCGAGATACCCCACCTCTCGCCCAATGTCAGCATTAACTGTTATAGTTTTCAATTTGGCATTTGAGATTTGTTTTGAGACACGCATAAAAAAACAATTTGAACAAATCCTATCAGGATATTATCATCTGGAAAAATAGATCATCTGTTTTAATTTCATACTCTCACGTTGCTCATGTCCAGGCGGATCGAGGTCTGCTGTGAACCTAAAAGACAGTTTCCAAGCTATTTTAGTACCGATAACTTTACAGATCATTTAGAAATCTGGAACCTCAACATTCAAAGTCATTGTTATATAATGTTTACCTTCTCCTGGTACCCTTTCTTGGACATCCTCAGCATCTCCAGCCTCAGATCTTCCTCTTGGATTCGCAGGGCTTCCCTCTCTCTCTCCTCATCCTTCTCTTTCTGGCACTGCTCCTCCCAACGCTCCTGACGCTGCTGCTCCACCTACAGTGTAAACACATAAACAGCTTTAGGCCTGCTTTATTACAAATGGCATCTTGTCCTAGGGTGTGCTGTGAGTTGTGAGCTGAGCTACTGTGGGAACTCCGAAATTGTTTTAAGTTCTCGATGATAAAAGAAACCACTGCAGCATGAACCAACCTGAGCATTTAACTCTTGTATCCTTGCTGTCCTGCGACCCTCTTCACTGTCCTTCTCCTGACGTCTGATGTCCTTCTCCAGCTCCAGCTCCTGGATCAACTCTTCTCGTCTCCACACCAGCTCCTCCTGAGCCTCGCGGTTCTTCTGCACCTTCTGCTCCAACTGCTGCTGTCGGCCCACAAGCACCTTTCCAAGAAAAATACAGGAAAGTTAGTCTGTCATCAAATCGTCACGTGTCAGAGTCTTTTCGGTCTTTTACAACTTTACCTCGTGCATGAGCCGTTCTCTGGCTTTCCTCTCCTTCTCCCACTCGGCCTCTCGTTTCTCCCATACACGCTGAGCTTCCTCTCTAAAATGGATGAAGTACAGTGGTTTATATTGGAAGGGAAACAGGGGTCCCTGCCTGCGGAGTCAGAGGTTGCTTGAGTCTTGCTGCTCACCTGTGCAAGACGTCAAACTCCGCCTCCCGTTCTTGCTCCAACTGCAGTTGCTCTTCAATCACTTCTTTCATCCAGGCAGCATCAGCGACAGCCCTCTCCCTTCGTGCGCTCTCCATTCTACTGTCCTCGTGCTCTCCTTCCAGCAAGGCTGCCAGGATCTGACGGTCGGCCTCCTGGAAGGCACATAGGTATTCAAAGAAGAAGATGTCTAAACCCAGAAATATAAATACATATCTGGAGTACACTCACTAAACTTACCAGTTCCTCCTGCACTTGCTGCGCTCTTCTCTTCAACTGAGCTCGATATTGACGGATCAAGAAATACCTGGTGGAACATGAATTCAATGAATCTAAGACCTCTCGTGTATGATCACACGTGTGATGAGTCATCTACTGAAAGATCTTCCCTCACCCCATCTCAGACTTCTTTCGTCTTGCCTCCACCTTCCTTCTCTCCTCCTCCAAGTTCTCCAGCTCCCACTGCTGCACCAGCAGAGCCTCTTGCTCCTTCTTTAGACGAGTGGCCTGAGCGAGAGAGAGAGAGAGAGAGAGAGAGAGAGAGAGGGGGGGAGGATGATGCTTAACCTCCAAAATCCCTTTTCACAGAAGAAAAATATTGTCCAAGATCTTTATACCTCTTCTTCCCTCAGCTTCAGTTCTTCCATCTGTTTGCAAAGTCCTTCTCCTCTCTTGCGCTCCTCTGCTTTCCTTTTCTCCTCCACCTGTCTCATCCGCTCCAGAGCCTCTTTCCGGGTGCGCTCATACTCATTTTTGAAGCGCCTTGTCTCCTCCTGCTCTGCCACTTCGTGCTGCATGTATAAAAAGACATGAGTCATTTACAATAGGTGTCTAAACTTTCTAAATTATGTAGCAGGTTGAGGGGATTAACCTGAGTAGATCTCAGACCTGATACTGTGGTCACAGATGACATGAGCTCTGTTTAATTAAAAATTGATTTGTTACCTAAATCAGTCACATAAAAGGATAATGACAGTTTAATGACTTGTGGGTCCTCTGTGTCATCACAGGTAATACTTCAGAGAACTGGGGAGCAATTTATCCACTGTTTGGTTTGATTAAAATGGAATATTGCACACAAACTCCTGGAGGTGAAAAAACACGTCTTATCCTTAAACTGTTCTAAAAGAGCTGTGATGAATTTCCTACCTGTGTCTTCTCAGATATCTGCTCCTGCCATCGTCTGACAACATGATCTTTATGTAATGCTGACTCGACCTGTGGACGGATTAAAAGAGCAAGTTCTGACACAGGCGCGACAGAGATACTGATGAACCTGACCCCTGGCGGAAGGGACACCCGGACATTTTATTCTCCCGAGTCGACACTGCGCTCAGGTTAACAGAAAGTCATGGAATAGCTGCATCACCAGACCTATTCGTTTCCAGATCAAATGGACATCTTGAAAAAAAAGTGTCTGTTTTCTCCACTTGCTGTGTTCTGCAGACGTATAGGATGGTCACTAGATTCCTTTAGGCCATTTCTCTGTTCATCAACGGTCAGACCTCGAGGTAACAAGTTTGGCACGTGTCACCTTTGCGTTAATAGTTAAAAATTGCCTACCTCTCGCAACTCTGGGTTGTTTTTCTTCCAGTGCTCCCTCAACAGCTCTTGTGCAAGCTAGGGATACAAAAACAGAAATAACAGGGATTATACACTGTGTTGTAAAAAAAATATGCACCTAAAACAAAGCAGCTACCTTTTTTCTTCTTTCATCTCTGGCTGTGCGAAGCTCCTCGGCTTTTTGCACCAGCTGACTTGCCAGCGTTGCCCTGTCAGGTCCCACTTCTCTGAGCTCGGCCTCCAGCTGCTCTTGTTCCTTTTGAAGCATGGCCCTCAGCAGGTTCCTGCGCCGCTCCAGGCTGACCTGGTTCTCCTCCTTCACTCTCTGCTTATGGTATGACGACATACTGGGAAAAAGAGAGTGAAAAAACGTGTGTTTTCTTTCTCTGACATGTTTCCCTTTCATGCGTTGCTGATGATGAAACTGGCAGACACTCATGCACATATTCAATCACAGCATATAAATAGACCATAAACCATAAACGGATTTAAAGGAAGAGTATTGCTCTACACACCTAAAGAATAATCAACAAGCACCCAAATGCTGTAAAGGAGGTAATGAGTAGTGCACTAATACCTTGCTTATATGATTTGTGTGTATTTTTCTAATCAATGTTGTAAATACTGTTATTTGGCTGGTTATAGTCCCCCTCCCCCTGTTAATAGTTGTTGTTGTTTCCTTACTCTTGTTGAAGGTCAAGGAAACAGGATGTCGCTCATTGTTAAAGCCCTATGAGACAACTTGTGATTTGTGAATTTGGGCTATTCAAATAAAATTTGATTGATTGATTGATTTAAGATATTTAGTTGAAAGATCTTTTTTGTAAGGTGTAATTAGTTTTGTGTGTATAATCTAGAATAACCACTTCTGTACAGTGGAAGAGTGACTCTCTGTTGCTTTGCACCCCTGGATGTTTTTTATCTCTGATGCTCCAGCCTGGTGTGAGGCTGCTGGTGCTGGGCAGCTCTGGTGGATGGGTTACCTCTGCTGGTGGGACTGGCCGGAGCTCCAGGCCTCCTGCCTCTGGCTGCGGACACTCTGCTCTCTGAGGTACCGGGCATGCTGCTCCCACTGCTGCCGACACCGGGCCTCCTGCTCCCGCTGCCGGGCCATCCGGCTGGCCAGGGCCCGGGAGCGGCCGGGGACATGGGCCTGGAGCGTCGGCAGAGCCATGGACCTGGATCAGGACGAATCAAGAGCAGGAGAAATAACCTGAAAAGAGCTGCATGTTTCATAATGGCCACCTGCAGTGTCTGAACCAGGCGCTAGCTGTGTGTGAGGATAAAAAACACTCACTCACACAAACACTAGATATTATCCAATAGATGTTATGTCGCTGCTTGTTTAACACGTGTTGTTGTGCATTTGACGTGTTTACTCTCATGAAACACACACAGGAACAAAGCGTCCCACCGCTCAGCAGCTGCTCCTCACTGCCGGAGCCGAGTCGAGGCTTTAAAGACTCGACTCACAACACGGACTCACCGGGTCGGAGGTGAAGTCTGCTGCCGTCACTCGGTGTTTGTTCAAATCACTCGATGGTTTGTGTTTCAAAGCAGAAAACTCGCCTTTGCTCGTCCCCCCCGTTTCCCCTAGTAACCGACATCACTTCCTAGTTACTCCCACGCTAAGGGACGAGGTGAAGGTCAAAATTAAGAGAAAACCGGAAGGAAAACGCGAAAATATCTACCGTCAAATGTCGGTGCAAACATTGCAAACATTTTTTTCCACCAAGTGGAATTTATTATGACAAATAAATAGTTGAGAGCCTTCAAGACGTTTCAAGACCGACATTAATCTATAAGGAAAATACAGCCGTGATGAGTATCGATAATGTGATGTATTTATTTGGTCAACACAAATGTTCTTCCCAATAATTATAATAATAATAACGATAGTTAATAATAATAATAATAATGATAATAACTATAATAATAATAATAATAATAATAATAATAATACCCCAAAGCTTTTATTATTATTTTTATAACTGGTCTATGAAGTAATAAAAGCCTAAATGATTTATTGAACATTAATCACAGATTATGGATTTAAAAAGCGACTTATCAAAAAGTTTTGCCCAGCTTTATTTTCTATGTGATGTTGTTTTAGATTAGGATAATATAGGAATAATGTTTCATAATGATGTATAATGTGTTTCCAATCCTTTCAGTCATCGTATTCATTTGGTCATTCACAAAGTAATTTACAAAAAAAATTGTTATTTATTATTAGATTTAATATAGTGTAACTATGTTTTTTTTTATAGCCTTAATACCAGGCTCCCATTAGGTCAGCGTGACTGTATTTCCAGATAATTCCACTAGTTGTCAGTAAAGCATCATGTGTGATAAAACGCAGAGGAAGTCAATAGAATAAGTTGATTGGAAAACATCAGGCTGTTGTCATGTTTTTCTTCTGGACTGAAGGTCTCAACAAGTTGAAATGAGTGTTGAACCCGTGTGTGTGTGTGTGTGTGTGTGTGTGTGTGTGTGTGTGTGTGTGTGTGTGTGTGTGTGTGTGTGTGTGTGTGTGTGTGTGTGTGTGTGTGTGTGTGTGTGTGAGATCACAGTTCCCGTTAAGTTGGGGATATTTCAAATACATTTTCCTAATTACTACTGGCCTAACCCCTAACCTTTACCAAATTTAAGATAACCTAATTCAAACCCAAATGTATACATAACCTAACCTAAACTTAACCTAGCCGACAGCTAAATAAAACCTAAACTAATACCTAACCTTAACCCACCAATCTAAACCAAACCATAACTAAAGCTTTCCCTAACCTATTCCTAAACCTAACTTGACCTAACCTACGCCTATAAGGCTAGACTTTAAACATTAACTTACCAATAACCAATAACCTATTCAACTGAGGGCTCAGCTTTTGTTCCATCATAACCCATCATAACCCATCCTCAATTAATTGCGCTGTAGTCTGACATTTGTTCCCAAAAGTGGCTCATGACAACAACGCATAAACATGCACACACACAGACTCTCTCTCTCTCACTGTATCTCTCTCTCTCTCTCTCTCTCTCTCTCTCTCTCTCTCTCTCTCTCTCTCTCTCTCTCTCTCCCTCTCTCTCTCTCACACACATACACACACACACACAATCACAATCAGACTCACAAGCACACACTCAGAGTTTCCCTCCTCTCCCCTGGTGTCAGTGTAACTCTGCAGTGCCGGGTTGACAGCCTGTTCATTTCAGGTAAAGCGAGTGTCCGGACTCAAGCGATGGCTCTGCTAATGGAGCACCAGTTCAGGCAGCTGCCAGCCGACAGACAGGTGGAAACAAGACCGTTTCTGGAGGCTGTGTCATACCTTCCACCGTTCTTTGGTAAGTAAAGTTTCCACTGTGTGACACAGCTGAGGCTATGTGACAGCCCTGGATATGAAGTTGTGTGGAAATAAATGTGAAAACCTTATTCTGAGTTGTCACTGCCTGCAGAGAGATGATGCTCCTCCAGACGAAAGTTTATTTCTATTCAGCTTATTATAATGACTAAGTTGTCAGAGGCTTGTAGTTGTATAGGCCAGATGGATGGCACTGACAAAGCGATAATAATAATTCTACGCGTGTGGATTTATGAAGTTGTATAACCAGTATAGGCCCAGAAATGCCTGGAACAATGTCTCTTTTTAGCAGGTGGCCCTCTGCAATGGACCTTTTTGCACTATTGTTATTTTTTCTCTTGAGCTTTGTTCAACTTTTAGTAACGGATACAAAACGTGTTGTGAGACAAATCTGTCACAACTCTTCTGCCAGACCCAACGAGACGATCTTGATCTGTCCGAATGATAATCTTTTTTTGGGGAGATCGTATTTCTCTCCACCCAGCTGTCCACAATCCGTTATCATGCATAATTTAATCCACTGGCCTGGATTTTAAGTTGTGAAAATTGATTAGTCTGGTGTTGAGTTCCCGTTGCCCATTCACTGGTGGCATGGTGCACCAGGGCATCTTTGTGCGACTTCATTCTGTATTAATATGCCAAAGGTCCTCTATTGAATTCGCCATGTGAAACCCTTGAGGGAAACCAAGTCTGATGGTGACATTAAGCTCTTCCTCCTTGTCACCATTGTTTTTTATGACCTAGAAATCTCTTGGCCAACTTTCCTACGAGCCATTAAAGTACACCCACTCATAGTACTGTATATTCAGTACTTGATTGACAAATGTAAAAGAATTACAACATATATTTTGTATCTTTATTTTAAGTCTGTGTGGCAAAGTCCCACCATGACTGTGTCAAACTATTCATTTACCCAGGATAATGAACTCATGTGTGGGTGTTCACGGCTGTTCCCAAGCATCACATCAGCACGACAGAGTTGATTTTGTCACGAGTAGTTTCCACTAACGGCTCAGGGGCTGAAAGCTGTGTGTTGTGTCAGTGGGTCAGCCAGGAGCCGCGTGTGGTCGCCACTCGAGATGTCTCTTTGTTCACAGGCCCGTCACCAAATACTCAGATCTTTCAGCCGACTAATTAAAAGACACCTAATAATAATACTCGGATGATAGGCCTAATGAGGCCTGATAAGGTACATTGGGTTTACCTGCCAGTGTTTTTTTCAGCTCCAAGAGTTTTAACTACCCGAGCCAAATGTGCCATATATGTCATATTGGAATTTACACACAATCCAGATCTGCTTGGTCCAGATTTTTGCTGCAGCTACAGTATATGATCATATTTTGAACAGAATTAAATGACACAAACTACATAACTGCAATAGTGCTTTTTATAAAAATAGAAATACCTCTCTAATGAGGCCTCTAATATTAGGATTTTTTGAAGCTCTGGGATTTTAAATAGAACGTGTGCGACAGAGTTTTAGGGCAACACTGAAGAAAGAATACTTGAGATTTTGAGAATTGAGACGTAAATCGAAACGAAATTCGTTATATTTAAATAGTAAGGAAAGGCAGTGTGAAGTAAAGGAAAATATAGTACCTTGTTCTCTGATATGATGTCATCCTACTGTCACTCTTTCAGTTCTCGGTCACATCCTGTGTCAATATTTCTCCTCAGACTGCCTTGGCTCCGCTGTCTTTGCACCAATTAAAGCTGACATATCTGGCAACATCGCAGTAAGTACAGTCATTATTTAATGTGGCTTTGGATGAATGTGTATGTGTTTATACTCATTTTTTGTACTTTCGAAACTATTGTTTCTACTACTAGAAAATCAAAGCGGTTTTTGATACCAACCCTGGACGGTTCAAGACGCTGCAGCAGATTTTGGAGGCAGAGAAGGAAATGCACGGAGCAGGATGGCCCAAATCTGGAGCGACCTTGGCTCTCATGTGGCTGAGAAGGTTTGAGTAATTTGACATTTGTGGTGTGTTTTTTTTTTTTTGTGTGTTATGAAGCCGTGCGTTCATAATCTTGTTTTTCAACAGGAGTTTACGATTTATCCAAGTTTTCCTGCAGAGCCTAGTGGACGGGGAGAAGGATGAAATCAACCCAAACCTCATCCGAGTCAATATCGCCAAAGCCTATGAAATAGCCCTGAAGAAATACCATGGCTGGTTTGTGCAGCAGCTTTTCAAGGTCAGTACCTCCTTACGTGTTTTTTGTATTGATGACTTGTGTAGCTGTTTTCAGACATGTTCAGTGGAGGATCTCCGGAGAATTGGGTTCGGACTTCCTCTGCAGTTTTCCTTTACACATGAACAACAGCCGTGTTCACAACAGAAACAAATCCTCTGCAGGATTCAGGTGAGGGGTGGGGCAGCCGGAAGAGGCAGGATGTCACGTGTTAATGCTGCTATGGTGATCATGTGATTTAGTTTTCTTATCACCACAAACCCTCTCTTCTACGTGTATGACACCACTTTTTCCTCAAGAGATATTTATTAATTTTTTTTTGCGTCTGTCGTGTGTCAGAAGCATCATCACCCATCACACACACATCCCTCGGTGTGCGGAGGATCTTCGGTGCTCACTGCCTGTCTGAAAGCAGCTTATGTTAGAGAGTGGAGAGTTTGTTGAAAAATACATGTGGTGTATGAATTTGAAATTTTTGTGTGGCTTTCAGGCGGCTCTTTACGCTGCTCCATACAAGTCCGATTTCCTGAAGGCGCTCTCCAAGGGTCGGGAAGTAAAGGACGAGGAGTGCTTGGAGAAAATCCGGAAATTCCTCATCAACTTCACTGCCACCGTTGATGCTATTTATGAGATGTACAGTAAGATGAATGCCGACCTTGAATACTCAGTGTGACGTTCCTCTTCCCTCTAGTGATCTGTATAGTTTACAGAGTCATTTACATGATGCAGTCAGGATTGTGCAGACTACATATTGACTCGGCTCCCTGCAGGCCATCTGACGGTTCACTGGGAGAGTGTATTTGTTATACTTTTGAGTCGTCTTTGCCGCCTCTGGCTTTCTCTTTGTGCCTTTTCCTCACTGTTTTTTTTCGATTCTGGGGCAAAGTTTCCATCTTCACATTTAAATGCAGTATTTCATTATTTTTCATTTGTAGAGTCACGTCTCTTCAGACAATAACTTCCAGGCATTTATGTTCATGATCATGAGTCCTCTCTCTCTCAGATAGGAGAAGGTTTTACCAGAAAAGTCCTTCTCACTCAACAAGTGTTTTAAATCCAGCATTGTTACAGAAGAATTAAGAGGACATGTGAAGTGTCTGATACCAAACAACTAATCCCAATTCAAATCATCTGTTTCAGTAATTATAGTTATAGAGTTTTATAGTGTGTACTGAAAAAACTGTGTGAAAAATGTCTGTGTTAAAATCCGTCCACTTACGTATGTGTAAGAAACAGTATATATTACATCATAAAGAAGAGGATCATGAATTTTCTTTATTTATAAAATATTTAAATATCTCACTGACACATAGAGCTATGGCTTATATTTTGAAGTCAATTAATCAATATGCAATACACAACTCATAATTTGATTAAAGAAGCCATATGTGTCATCTTATTCAATACAAGCTGTTTTGTCACCTTTACTACAACTTACACAGAACATGGCCAGTTCAACCAGTACCTTTGCTACATTTTATCATTTCAAATGACCATGTAAACTTCTGTGCCTTTAATCGTGTGTATTCCTCTACACATCCCCTTGTGTAAACCATGCAGACCAGTGCAGAACAAAATGTAAATTATTTCTGAGGGTCTGATCTGCCTCTGTTTATGTCTTTGCTAAGCAAATATTGTTTATCTTTTCTATTTTTACCAAAGTACTGCTTCATTAAATGTCTTTTACTCTGTCAGGTAATGAATGTGTCTTTTCTTTTTACCTAATTATTAAGGAAATATATATTTAAAATGTTCACGGACAGAAAGCTGGAATACAGTTGGATATGTTGATGACCTGTGGTTAGTTTAAACAGTTCTGAAATGTCTGTCTGGTGATTGTCTTGGGGCTGAAAGTTGCAGTGTTTATACAGTGCAAAGCAACAAATTGTGTATTTTCAACTCAAGTGCAATATGCAATAAAGATATGTGCATCAAAGTCATGTGGTTTTCATTTGGTTTTCTTGTAGAATTTTTTCTTTAAGTTTTGCTGTGATGGGGAGTAAATAAATACATTTATACCAGCTCTGTACAATGTTGAGGTATTTGAACTCATTTATATTTATTTGTCGCACCTTATATTTGTACTCCACTAAAAGCCAATACAAATATTTTACTCCACTGCAAATGTCACCATGAATTGTGCCTTAATATTTTAAATCATAGGGATTAAATATGATGATTGTTATGAAGTAAATTACCTAATAGCATCTGATTTAGTTTAGATTATCGTCACCTTGACCAAAGGGGGTAATTTCTTATGTTATATATGCATCAGTATATGCATCAGTAATATTAACCCAATGTAATATTAATCCAATGTCTTGACAAAGGCCATCCGGCTGTTTAATGAGTTCTTCAGTTTAAACCTAAAGTACATCTTGCAGATATTACTTTTGTATCTTTGCCTGATTTAAAAAAAAAATGAATACCAAGCTTTTAATTGTTATTAAGTGTTTACACCAAATAAATTGGATATTTGTTTTTTGTGTGCATCATCCCGTGTTGTTGGACTCACCACAACCTGCTCCAGTGAGATCGATAGAGTTGTTTGAATTAAATTGAATTGAATCCTGTTTAGACCACATGAATATATATGATCTGTAGCCACAAACTTGTCTGTGCTTCCTGGAATGAGCAAAATATACATGGATGTTGCATTTCTTTCTCAATAAACTTTATTATCCAAAATGCACAAAATAAAGGTATAAACAAGGAAGCAGGATGATCAAAATTCATTCATTCGATTTGACATCACAGTACCATTAAATTACACACAGGAGAGCACTCAGGGACGAATGAATGAATGAATGAATCTCTGTTGAATCAGCAGAGCCCCCAGTGGCCATCCGAGGAACTGTGTGTTTTTTTTCCGCTTGGAGGCAGGAGTTTTCTGCCAAGCTTGTCCGGTCCCACCCGTCCACCCAAAATGTGTGAAAGCATCCGTTGTTCTGGTGGAGCTCTCCGGACACATGGAGCAGAGGGAACCTGCTGCAGCTCAATGAAGATTTTCCAGGCTGGAGACACATTGATCTTGTAGAGAAGAGAGAGGAACTCAGTCTGAGGCGTTTTCAAACTATGGAGCAAACTGCGACCCTGATAATCTGAGAGAATAGAGAGAATAGATTCAACTGATCACATCAAGGTAAGAAACTCCTCTGTTTCTTATGGTTCTTTATTCTTCTGCTCACAAAGTTTTTCAATCTATCTCATCTATTAGTTAGGAATAAGCCTAAACTTTTTTAATTAACCCAGTACCCAACTTCAGGAATTGTATATGACATAGTTTCTTAAGTTTGTCAGAACTTAAATAGCATGCTATTCATCAAAAAAGTATCTCTATTTATTCAATTATTTTCTTTCTCTTTATAGTAAAGACGAATATCCATATGTTGATCAGATAGTACCACCATAGAATCCTCTTTTAAAACCGTTTTAAAAACGTTTTCATTACATGGCTTTTAACTTTTGTTTGTTTCACAGCTTTATTTTAACAACTGTCTTGACTCTACTTGTATGAATTTGGGTGTATATATATGTATATATTTGATATTTCATGATTCCAGTCTGTCAGTCTGACAGGTTTTATACACAGCAGGTCCTCTCTCACCACTAAGCAACTTAATCCTTTGTTCTAGGTCTGTTATAATAGTTTAGAGAGGGCATACTCTTCTTTGTTCCTCTGTCTTTTTTACTATCAGATGCCTGCTGAAGTGTTAAGGTATGAAAATCCCCTTGTTTCAGACAGGCTGTGAGTCACCCCTCTCCCTCAGCAGGACCCCATCTCCTCTGTTTGTGTTGCTCCTTTACAGCTCACTCTGGCCTAGATAAGTTGCCTATGTCATGGACAAACTCAGGAAAGAGCTCCATTCTAAAGGAAGCTGTGGAGGGACGTGAGGAAGTTGTGTTGAACTTATGTGATAGCCTACTGTGGCTTTACGGTTTGTGTTGGTGGGTGCTGAGAGGCTGGGACATGTATAAGAGGTTCTTCTGACAAGGGACAGGAAACAGACTTATACTGGTTTTAGCATCAGCGCTTTGCTGTGTTTTCCTCAAACTTCAGAGCTCCTATTGTGACACTTACAACACTGATTGCTTTGGTCTGTACTTCTGTGTCAGTAATTCTTATGATGCAAACTCTGTTTCTTCAGGGTGTCCACATGCTTCAGCATCATTTCCAGTTTCCCCTGAAGAGGAATTTGGCACATCACTGTAAAAGGCATGAATGAGGTACAAAGGGGGTTAACTGTCAACTGTCAACTTATAAATCTGTTTTACACTCCCAGGATCCCTTTGGTACTTCTAGTATTAAAATTTAAAATTCTAAAAATGTTTTGTACATTTAGCTCCTGTCACTATTACTCTGTCTCATGAGCAGAGTTGGGCCACCTTGATTACAACAAACATGACACCTTCTCAGATCCCAACATTGAATTACCTTTTATTAAATAAAACTTAAATGCTTAGGTTAAAGAGCGGAGAAAAAATTGTCATGACAAATGCCACATAAGTGATTTGAATGTTTAAAGGCTTCTAGTAAAAAATAAACTAGGAGAGGATTTCTGCAAGGATCTGATTGTTTTTTTGGTTCGAACCCCTTTTCAAAAAATCTCTTTAACTCTGAGTAAAAATGGTGTCATAATATTAAATATCAAAATGAATGGGCAGCCATCTTTATGTACATCTCAACTCTCTTAATACTGCTATAAAATGCATGTAGGAAATTCAATACAAATGAACCACAAATTGTATGAAATTCTTGAACCGATGCACCACATCTAGAGTACATCAAGTTTATCTTGAAAAATTAACGGTTGGATGATTTATATTTTCCATTTAATTTTTTGTTTTATTGCTCTCTCCTCTGTATCGTCTGTCTTATTCGTCATGTTTGAGATACAATAACCTAAACCCTGTATTCAGGATTTCTTCTTTTATAAATCCTTTGAATACAAATATTTGAAACATGAAATACAAATTATAGTTATTGGGATGCAGCTATTCAAAACAGAAGTAAATGCCTAAATGTTGGAGATGACAGAAGATGATAGGTCAACTGTTTTAACCTGACAGTTTCTAAGTTATGAAATATGTTCCAATGGAATCACTATCATAGATGTCTGATTGAATTTAAACTGATTAAAACCTTTGTTTTGCATTTGAACAATCTCGCCCGACCAGTTGAGGCTGTGCACCTCACTCAGAAGCTGTCTCGTGCTTTTTATTTCAGGGTCGCTCTGCTCTCTTCAGAAGGTGCCACCTTGTCTTGTCCAAGTCTGACAGCCTCACCTCTGCTCCTGCCAAAGCTGTTCTCTCTGTGGACGCAGGCGATGGCGAGGCCGCCCAGCCTGAGGCCGATGCTGCTTTTCCCCTCTCTGACCTCTCGCACTTGTTTGAGAGCGAAGATGCCCCCCCATCGACTCAGGACACGAGCCAGGATTCAGCCGCTGGAGCGCTGGAGGTGGTTCAGCCCGGCCAGCCTATGGACAGCAGACCGAACCTGCGGATGAAGTTCCAGGGGGCTTTCAAAAAGGGCATTTCCAACCCCATGGACCTGCTGGAGTCCACCATATATGAGTCTAATGTGGTTCAGGGACCCAAGAAAGCCCCCATGGACTCGCTCTTTGACTACGGCACCTACAGCCACATGAGCAACCAAAAGAAACGCAGGAAGAAGCTTCCAAGAGGGTGAGAAGGAGCCTCCCTGTCTCGAAACTATAATTCATGTATTTCCAGGATTTAAAAGTTGGGCATTTCTTTAAACGTCTTGGTTTTAGCTTTTACTTCTTTTTTTTTTTTTACCACTAAAGGGCTAGTTTGGAAAAATGTTGTCATAAAAACAAAAAACCTCCCACTACTGCCACTCTGTAGACAGAGGTGTGCCACATGAGGAAGTATGTACACACACACACACACACACACACACACACACACACACACACACACACACACACACACACACACACACACACACACACACACACACTAACACATACACACTAACACACACTGCAGTCCTTCATTCAGCCTATTCACTGATCTAACAGAGAGGATTTTGTTAGTTGCTCTGCAGCCATTGAGGTAATATTTAGGTGGCTGCCTTTTTTTGGGCTACCTGTCCCATACACACAGAGGTCTATTTATTTAAGCTCTGGAGTAGTGGTTCACTACCTTTTTTCAGTGAAGTACTCCCGAGTACCCTTGGTTGAAAGAAAGGTGTAATACACAGTGCTGTGCCATTAGTGTCTGAGTTATTAAACCTTGTAACTAGACACTTTCAAATTTAAAACTCCCTCAATGTCCATGACATTGCTCATGTGTAGTGGTCTCTCTTGAACTATTTGGAAATAAAATGATTTAAGAATCACTAAAGACTTATTAAAAAATAAATAATTATCTCAATTATAAATAAAGATTTGTGGACATAAAATAATTATCAACTTAAAGTGACCTCGTTTGGGATCATAATAAAAATGTTCTCAAACTGAACTCATGAATTGAATTATAGATTAACACTTCTTCACAAAAAATAGATCATTAACTTAATATTAAATGAAAGATTAAAAATTCAAATATTTATCATCTTAAAATATCTTCTTTAAGGATCGAACAGAATACTGATGTTAAATTTACAAACTATCAACACTGAAGATTACATTGTTGCATTGAGCTGAGTGAGTGCTTTTGCATTTACATTTTAGTGAGAAACTTGTGCTTGTGCTTCACTGAGGATCTTTGTCAGTCTTGGTGGCAGGGAGGAAACTGCTTTGACCAACTCTACTGTTTTGATCACAGTCTTTGAAGAAAAGTAGGCCTCACATAAATATGTGGAGGCAAAGGGTAGTAGCTGCTCCAAAGCTTTCTGTCCCAGGAGATGGTGCTCCTGCTTCACACACACCCAAAACTGTGCGAGTGTGGCAAACTTCATCTGGAGGCCACGGTCAGATGACACTTCCAGGAGTTTTTCCTTATAAGCGACAGGTAGCTTGTTTACGTTCGCTTCGGGGAGGCTTTTCCCATCCTGTCTTGAAATGACCTGAATTCAGAAAGTTTCCTCTCAGGCAGTTTACCAACATGACTTTCATGTTCTGTCTGGAGATACCGATGCAGATGTGCTAATCTCTCCCCACAGAAAAAAAACACAAAGTGTCAATAACCCAATCTATGTTATTGTAAATATTGTTGAAGTGTCTTTCTGTTATTTTATTGTGAAATATTTGCTTGGTCAGACAATTTCATTTTACGTTTTTGTATTACATGCTTTTATTTTGAAAGTTTTCCGGTAGAGACGCGGACTTCCTGTTATGGAGACAGGTGATGACAGGTGGCGTGTGCCAGGTTGGGTCAAACCATCGGTATGGGGGAGATCTAGGTTTTTAGGATAATTAAATTGAAAAGCCTACTGAATATAAAATTCAGTTCATGAACTTACACTCACATATTTTATTGAATATTTATTTAATAACCATTTTTTAAGGATTTTTGAATGGACGCTAATTTTAAATATATTTTAAAATAGGGGAGTACCTTCAAGTACCTCCAGGGGTACGCGGACCCCCATTTCAGAACAATGTGACGTGTATCCGGGTTGTTCCCGAGTCTGGGGGGTGCAGCTGATCGAGTAAAAGATGGTTTATCCACCAAAAAAAGAAGTAATCGATTGTAAGACAATCCCAGATTGAATCTCTTTGTATCCCACTGTAACACCATGTCATGTTTGTGTGTGTCCTCAGTAAAACGGAGACGTCCTGTGATGAAGGTCAAACAGATCCACCAAAGGTCCTGAAGACATTCACCCGCTCCCTGCTGTTTGACGCTGTGTCCCGTGGAGACCCCGGGGCCCTCGAAGGCCTGTTAGAGTTCCTGCAGAGTCATGACAAGAGGTTAACTGATGAGGATTTCAGAGGTAAGACTTAAATATGTAGATATCTGTCTACTGAGTCAAACCGATAAGTGATCCGGAATAAAACAGGTTTAATGTACAAAAGTTTAGTTTTCTTCCTCTTTTACTCCATTTCTGTTGAATATCTCGACTCTGCCTTTGTTCCAAAACAAAGGCATTTCTGTATGGAAAGACTTCTCCCTCTAGATTATTTTTTGCTCAGAGGATGTGAGAAGGAAAAGGTGGAGTGAGTCTTTGTCCCGCTGAAGGCTGGTCCAAACAAAGCTTCTGTCTCAGGAGGTTTTCAGGCTCATAACAAGGAGCAGAGAAAACTAACAGCAAACTGTGGAGTCTCACAGAGTTGACCAGGGCCTTTAGTCTTTACAGAAATGGCTAAAAATAGTGAATGGCTGCTTTGACCCCTGTCTTTAACAGTTTGTTCTCATGACCCTGAAAAACTCCATGTGACAACTCCCCAAACTCTCATTTAATGTGTATCTTCATTCCCAGTTCAGTCACATTTTACATGGCTTGACATGATTACCAGGAATGTTTCAGTTACCAGGGGTAAGTGGAGGATCTCAGTTAATTAAAAAAAGGAAATTACTATTTGGAAAAAAAAAAAAAAATCCTTCTACCCTGTCATTGTGACATGTGAGCACCACAGGTTGTAATTAAGAGTGTATGAAAAGTAATCAACATTAGCAGGCCAGCAGTTAATAATCAACAAAATAATGGATTAAGAGAAATATTTTTGCTTGAAGTTGAAAGAATAAACAGTTAAATACTCTTAGCTGAAACCACTGGATAATTGAGATACCGCAAACAAATTATCAAATCATTCTACTCAATAGTTAAATTAAATAGATTTATGTTTGATATTTAGCCAAAAGTAGTGGATAGACAATTTAAATACAGCTGAAATGAATGGATGCATGGTAGAAATGACAAAAAGCTGCTTTCAATTAAATAATGATATAAATAGCTTAGAGTAGCACATGGATGGACAGAAATGTTGATGAAGGTTTATCTGACCTAATCTGATTAGACTGTGGGGAAATGATTAGGAGACACTGTCTGACACTGACATGGGTCTAACCTCTTTTAACAACACTGTCTAAATCTCAAAAACATTCTTTGTCTTTTATCATTTGTTTCTACCAGAGCCATCAACAGGTAAGACCTGTCTGCCTAAAGCTCTGTTGAACCTTTACGCCGGTCAGAACGACACCATCCCACTGCTGGTCGACATCGCAGAGAAGACTGGAAACCTCAGGGAGTTCATCAACTCACCCTTCAGGGATCTTTACTACAGAGGTACGGAAGTAAACCAGTACTGTCTGAGAACATGAACTTCCGTAAAACTAAGCCGTTATCAGACATAAACTCCACAACAACAGAAAATTATGTGAAAAATCATGGCAGGAATCACAGGACCTTAGCGTCAAAATCAGAACGTCAACTTGGAAAGATGAGATTATTTGTCCGCGTCTTCTACATGTATGACTCCTCTTATTTTGTATCCTGAGATATATATATTCTTTTTTTCAGTTTTGCGTCTGTTGCGTGTCAGAAACGTCATTAACACGCCCACTCCCTCACCTTGAGTTCTCCGGACCTTTTCCTGCTGTATTCTCACACGGGCTCACTGACATTTTTTCCGGACATGTCACCAGGGGGGCTGGCAGGAGACACTCAAAAATCTGCCTTTTCCAGACAGTTTATGTCTGAAAGCAGGTTTATTTCGTGCAGTTTGTTAGACTACATTCGTCCTCGTCTGCCTCGGAGTTGAAGCTGACAGAGGTTGTTGTTGGTTACTCTGCGTTTGACAGGCTGCTCCTGGAGGTGAGGCCCAATTAGAGGGAAGAGCAACATTTTGTAGCGACTATGCAGCTCAGCTACACGGCTTTGTTTGGATTTCACCTTTCACATTATTAGTAATGAGAACACAGTGACAGGAGCCTTTTCAATATCCAATAGCTTGTAACACAAAATCAGATGTTACTATTCATTTGGATGTTTACCTAATCTTCTGTACTTTTTAAGTATGGTAGTTGGATCAAAACATTATTTTCTTTTTCACGCAGGACATGCTTTTTATGTGACACCATAAAAATGTTTAAGGGCTCAGTTTCTATTGGTGTTGATCTCCCAAAAAGTAAACCGGCACATAAATTTGACCACTTCACAGCTTTTTGTATGACCTTCGCCCTCATGTTCATAATTGGGCATCGGATTCACAAAAGGAAAAATTCTTTATGCAAAAAGAAAGTTTCAACACTGTTTGTCTTGTGTAACTTTCCTATTTGCCTGTCAACAGTGTTAAACTCCACACACTTCAGTTGCGTAATTACTTCACATATAAATTGAGCAAACAGGGCTTGAGCTAATGTTTGTGTTGTTTTGTTGTGTTGTCAGGACAAACAGCGCTCCACATTGCCATAGAGCGACGCTGTAAACAGTATGTTGAGCTGCTGGTGGAGAATGGGGCCGACGTTCATGCCCAGGCCAGAGGTCGCTTCTTTCAGCCGAAAGATGAAGGGGGCTACTTCTACTTTGGTAATTACCATTGTCAGCTCATTTCAAATTCATAAATCTGTATTTCTACTTATACTCTGAAGCAGTCATAGATAGAGTTGAGCAAAACTGTATTTTCTGCCTCATACTGTTCTAATGATGTGGTGCGTCTGATGTTTCCCCCACAAGCACCTATTCTGTCTTTTACACCTTGGAGTTTGCGATGTGTATTAAAGCAGCTGCCAAGATAAAACAGTTAAACCAGTGCTACATTTTCCTGGCAATAGCAAATCTCCTTTGCCGTGCAGACATGAGGTGACATGAGACCCCACCCTTCCTCTTTTTTAACCTTACAGCAAAATGTTTTTCTGGAGCGTGGCACGTTAAACCACCGGCAGCAAAGCGCCAAAAACACATCAAAAGAAAAGCATTAGGTCATATGTTCAAGAGGTACATCCAGTGAAAGGTGTCTGTGTTCTGCAGTGAGGAAAAGTAAACATCCTCTGCGGGTGGGACGGGCTTCACTGACCTTTAAGACCAGGAGGAGAATGAATAAATCAGAGCCTGTAAATTTAACTCAACACTGCCCTCTGCTGGCTCCTGCTCAGGCACTACCTCCTCCAATGAGTACAGTGCCCAGAGAGATATATGTTGTTATTTGTGACCTTTTGATGATAATTATAGCATTTATAATTGATTTCCACCTCACTCTTCACAAACATTAAAAGAAGGGTAGCTGTTTTGGACTGATGTTACTTTTTTTTCTTTTTTACACAACCCAATTTTAAGAAATTGCTTATTTGATTACATTCTATGTTATATTCCCCTCTCGTCGCAGAGGAGGTGATTTCTATTTGCACTTAGCACGGTTGTCATTCCCAAATCCCAGCGTGTCCGGGCACAGTGTGAGTAATTTGCCGCGGAGCTTTGCAGCGAGGTGAACAGGAACCTGGCAGGGCTGATGGCTAATGGGATTTAGACTCACGCTAACACTCTGCATGCACCCGTGCAAATCCATGAAGAGGAGCGTTTCTATGTGAGGTGACAAAGTAATCTGTCACCCATGGCAACGGCTCATTTTCAGCAGCTGCTTTTGGCACTCTGGCCTCATTGCGCCCCTCCCTCCAACAACTGCTAATTGTGCTGTTTTCATAGCGGGGATTTAAGTCACATCTTTGATCCATGTTTAGTATGCTTTGCAGAAACATACAGATGCCAGCTACAGTTCTTAATTAACCCTCCTGTTGATATGCTTATTTTTAATGTGAGGTGCCATGCTCTTGATCTCCTGTGAATTTACCATGAAGTGACTGCTCCCTCCTTTCTCTGTGTGTGTTTGCCCAGGTGAGCTGCCTCTTTCGCTGGCTGCATGCACTAACCAGCCTGACATAGTGCACTACCTGACTGAGAACCCACACAAGAAAGCTGACCTGCGGCGCCAGGACTCCCGCGGCAACACGGTGCTGCACGCCCTGGTGCACATCGGAGACAACACCAAGGACAACACACGTTTCCTCACCAAGATGTACGACCTGCTGCTGATCAAGAGCGCTAAGCTCTACCCAGAATGCAGCCTGGAGACGGTGCTCAACAGCGATGGCATGTCACCTCTCATGATGGCGGCCAAACTGGGCAAGATAGGGGTGAGCTAGGGACCATAATGCATCAACGGTCAAGCAGCATCACGATAATAAAAGGTTTTACCGTCACATTTCCACATCATTATCTCCATAATCCTTCAGGTTTTTCAGCACATTATCCGACGAGAGATCAAAGATGAAGAAGTTCGTCACCTTTCTCGAAAGTTTAAGGACTGGGCGTACGGTCCGGTGTACTCATCTCTCTACGATCTATCATCGCTGGATACATGTGGGGAGGAGCCATCTGTGCTGGAAATCCTCGTCTACAACAGTCGCAACGAGGTGAGTACTGACAGTTTTATTCAAGTTTGCCTTGTTATTCCAAAAGCCGGAATTAAATGCTGTTTCTCTGTATTATTATCAAAGAAAACATCAAGATAAAACATAAAAATGTCTAAAATGTCTGAGTGCAAATACCTGAGTGCAATAAAAAATGTGAGTGTGTTAACGGATCAGCATTTGATTGTATTACGCTGTAGCAGCTTCATGTTTCTGGTCTCTTTGTCAGAACCGTCATGAGATGTTGGCAGTGGAGCCAATCAACGAGCTGCTCCGGGCCAAATGGCAGAAGTTTGGTGCAGTCACCTTTTACATCAGTGTGGTTTCCTACCTCATCACCATGATCATCTTCACACTCGTGGCGTATTACCACCCAACACAGGAAGAGGTGGGTGTGAACCAACTGGAAATGTGGATTGTTTTCACAGCATGGCTTAATATATGTTCTAGGTTTCTGCCATACTAGCCTGTAGCTCATTTATTACCGTTATAATAGTAATCCATCATGTACCGGAGCAGCAAAATAGTTTTTTTTACATCAAATTACCATTTCAGAATTGAATGAATATTACGTATTTGGGGAAATACACTTGCCTGCTTTCTTGCCAAGAGTTTGCCGAGAAGATTGATACCATATTGAAACCTGGGAAGCCTGACTCTGTCCAAAATCCTCCTAGTAGCACCACTAAATGTTTAATATGATCTAGTTGTTTAATCTGTTCGCCATTTAAAAACAGTTGGAGGTTTATTTGCTATTACTAAACTAAGCTAATCAGCGGCTATCTGGCTAGCATCTTTATATCTAATACATAAATATTGATTACAGTCATATCTAACTCCACAACTAACAAACTGACTGATGACTGTCAGCAAGTCAATTTTCTAAAAAGTCCAAATAATTCATAAACAAATTAAGTCTTAAAGACTGATATTTCTCATTAGGGTGTTTCTCTGCATACTGTATTGAAAATGTTTTAGTCTTAGGACATTGAGATTGAATTTAATCTAAAGTCCTTCCTTCCTTATTTCCTGCTTTTCTTGCTTCCTTCCAGCCTCCGTACCCGTACAAAACCTCTTCTGACTACGTGCGGATGGCGGGGGAGGTCGTCACCTTGGCATCAGGAATCTTCTTCTTTCTCACCAATGTGAGTCAACGAGGCTCTGACACACATTCACAGATTGGTCATTAGTTGTTTCACCATTGTTCCCCAGATCAAGCTGAGCACTGTCAGAATAGTGTTGTTGTCATGATGGAAATGTTTCTCCTGCTTTTTGCAGATTAAAGACGTCTTCATGAAGAAGTGTCCTGGGGTGAAGTCTTTATTAATTGATGGATCCTTTCAGCTGCTGTAGTAAGTCCCCCTCCTCCCTCCTCTTCCTCATCTGCAGCTCTTGCTGACTTTTACCCAAGGCAAATTTTGTATCCTCCTTAATGGAGTCATCTAATTAATATCTCAACCTCCTCCCTGGCATGTTTTATAGTTTGCATCTTTAATTAAATCCATGATCCAAACAAAGAGCAGATAATGTCGAGTGCCTCTGAACTGTGTTGCTTTAGATCATTAGCAACATGGCTGTGATGTCTACATTCTCTTGCAGTGCGAAACACCAGCAGTCAGGCCTTTGTGCCTTTAATTATAACTGAAAAGTTCAATTATTTGACAAAGTTGTCCTCTTTCCTCTCTAGTTTCATCTATTCGGTGCTGATTGTAGTCACAGCTGCTCTCTACCTGTCGGGCATTAAGGCCTATGTGGCTGTGATGGTGTTTGCACTTGTCCTCGGCTGGATGAACACCCTTTACTTCACCAGAGGCCTGAAGCTCACTGGCACCTACAGTATAATGATACAGAAGGTGAGATATGGGACAGATGATTAATTCACTGTAAAAATCACACTCCGTGCCTTTAACTTCCTTTTTTTTGTTCTCAGATTCTTTTCAAAGACCTTTTCAGGTTCCTGTTGGTGTATGTGCTCTTCATGATTGGATATGCATCAGGTAGGCTTATGTTCGTCCGATTTTACCAGTATGTCAGCATTAACTCCTACAGATAGACGGCAGTTTGCTGATACAGACAGAGCCCCTAAGGGACGTCAAAATGTATTTAAAATGATGTTCAGAGACAATTTCATACGACTTGCAAGCAAAGCATCAAAGTCCAAGGTTAAAATATAATACAACTAACTCCTGTAACTCTTAAAGCTAACACAGTGTTGACCTATCCTGTTTC
Source organism: Limanda limanda (assembly GCF_963576545.1). Classification (NCBI taxonomy): domain Eukaryota; kingdom Metazoa; phylum Chordata; class Actinopteri; order Pleuronectiformes; family Pleuronectidae; genus Limanda; species Limanda limanda. The sequence goes on along the minus strand of NC_083640.1, from coordinate 14,234,650 downwards.
CAGTGTTGAGGTTTGAGCGAACTATCCCAGCCTAAATTCAAAACCACTTACTACTGTAGTACCTGAAGCTGATAGGTCTACTCAACATGTTATTTCTGTTTGATCCACAAAACCGTCAACGTCATGAGGCTGACTATTCCAGCCAGCTTGTATTCTTCACTCCTGACTGTTTTTTTTTTTTACATTTAATGGACAAGAACAAGGGTTTTGTGGATTAAGTGTATTTCTCAGAATGTTGAACTATGTCTTGTCTCTTCCTTTTAGTGCTCACACAAATCTATAACCCAACCTCCTCTGTTCCCACCCCACAGCCCTGGTGACCCTGCTGACCATGTGTCCTCCACCAGGATCTGAGTGTGACGGGGACTGCCCCACCTACCCAAAGTGCAGGGACCCCGACACGTTCAGCAACTTCCTGCTGGACCTTTTCAAGCTGACAATTGGGATGGGAGAACTGGACATGATCAGCAGTGCACAGTATCCCGCTGTCTTCCTCATCCTGCTGGTTACTTACATCATCCTCACGTTTGTGCTGCTGCTCAACATGTTGATCGCTTTAATGGGGGAGACGGTGGGGCAGGTGTCCAAGGAAAGCAAGAACATCTGGAAGCTTCAGGTGAGCTACTTGTTGCTGGAGGGCGGTGACAAAGGAGTCTGTATTCAATCTCGTTATAATTTAGTCTTGATCAGATAGATTTGGCTTCATTTACACAAGTTTTCATTTTGTGTACGAGATTTTGATCTGAAAATTGTACCTGGCTAGATAAAAAAAATGTTGCGGAATTTTTTCTAATCACCTCCACCAAGGAGGTTTTCTCTGTTTGTAACGAAGATTACACAAAAACAACGGAATGAATCGCCACAAAATTTGGTGAAAGGATCTGGTATTTGTCAAGGAAGAACCCATTAAAGTTTGAAGCTGATCTTGAAAAAAAGTCAGACACATTTAGGGAAATTATACTTATGAGTGCGTACAATTTGGTGCAGCTTATTTTAATAAAATGTGACTGTTGGGCCTGGAAGGGGAGGGATCCACTATTCTAATTCAAACAGTGGCTGCTGTGAATGTTTGTACCAAATGTCATGCTAATCTGAGAAATAGATGTTGAGATATTTCCCTCAAAACCACAAATGTCAAACTTAGACACGAGCAGAGGATCAGCAAAATCACACATGCCATAAATTTTGTTCAAAAAGATTTATTTTGATGCTTTATTCATGACGTGTTTCTGTAGTTTGATGGAATAAATACATGTTTAAATATTGTATATTCACAGTGGGCAACGACCATCTTGGACATCGAGCGCTCATTCCCAGTCTGCCTGCGCAGGTCTTTTCGAGCCGGGGAGATGGTGACTGTGGGGAAGAACTGGGACGGCACACCTGACCGACGCTGGTGCTTCAGGTATTTTGCATGATTCATATTCACTGTCACTCTGCAGCGCCAATGCCACTTCAGAGAAAACTGTCAAAGCCCGCATTGTCCTCATGTATCAGAGTGGACGAGGTTCGCTGGTGTCACTGGAATCAAAACCTGGCGATAATCAGCGAGGACCCAGGCCAAGTCAACGTGCAGCAGCAGGGCGTTGGAGTCTTGAGGAGAGGTGAGATTTCACACTGCACTCTCATGAATAAATGCACAGACAAACACAGAAGGAGCATCATATATATTCATTCACACAGATTAAATAAATTCCTTATTCTTTGTTATCCCCGTCCAGATCGCTGGTCCACAGTAGTCCCACGAGTGGTGGAGTTAAATAAGGGTCGTGAGGCAGTGGTGGAGATGGAGCCTCTGACACGCAGGCGCTGACACCGCCAGAGGACTAGTACTGTCCTTCTTCTAAAGAGACAGGAGAGCCATCAGCGTCAGTGACATGACTCTGCTGGGGACACTTTGCCAATAAGTGTTTCTAATTTGCACAAATCTCACGTGCCTTTTGTTCACACAGAGTATAGTAGATATTACAGTGAGACGGTCAGTATTGGACAGAGGACTGAGAGCACAGAGACACTGGATTTACAATGTCCTAAAAATAACTCAAGTATGATCTAAAGAACACTAGAGAAATTAATTTGTCAATATCAATAAGTATCACAATGAATGTCACATTATTAGTTCTCTTGAGAATAAGGAAAATTTGGCATTAATGACACAGTGAGCTGTTAAATATAATTTTTTTATTCAAAAAGAAACATGAAAGGGTAAATGTACTGTATATCCACATGTAAGACATCAAAACCTGAACACTCAGGGATTTAAGAGTTACAATATGTCACCATTTCCAGTCATTATATTGTTATAGAAAATTATATCAAAGGTTTTATAGAAGCATGAACTATCATTTCTGCTTCAGTGTATATTAGCAGTGTAACTAAAAGCTTTGAACCATTTACACATAATAAAATATTTTTTCAAGACAACATTGGAGTAAATATTTATAAATGTATACAATAGAATTCAGCTTAAGGTTGCGTGTTATTATTATAAATATATATATTAGAGCTGTGAGAAATAACTCGTTAACACGTTATGATTAAATTACAGGATTATTTAGTTGTTTTTTTACGCATTTAACGCATCTCAGAATGAGCTTCCAATATACCCACAATTCCACCCAATCTGCACTAGTGGCCGCTCTTTTGCAGTCAGATGGCAGCTGCTATCCAAACAAACAAACAACATGGATAATTCTGATGAACCTGAGGACCTTCTGGATGGGAAGTTTGTGTTCCAAAAAAACAAAGATGGAACATTCAATAAAACCAAGTTGAAATGAACACTCTGCGGGAAGACGTTATCGTTTTTATTGTAGCAATACCAGCCTAAAGTACAAACCTCAAAGCAAAGCATGCGTTGGTTTGTGTGGGGCGTTCAAGTGAAATGCGCCAAACCACCCTCACTGAACAACGTAGGCCCCTCACTAAGTCTGCCTGTGACAAGTTGACTAGCACAGTTGCCAAATGGATTGCAAAAAGCTGTAGACCAATTAATATTGTTGAGGACGAGGGGTTCAACGAAATTTTGTGAGTGGCAACGGGGGACTCGAGCATCAAAGCACTGCAAAGACGCACAATAATGACAAATCCAAAAACTGAATGAAGCTGAAAAGAAAAAAAAGGAAAATGACTTGGCTGCTACGAAACATGTGGAGCTGACAGGGGATCACTGGACCTCTGAGTAACGATAACTATCTGGTTGTAACTGCACATTAATCACAGACGAATGGAAGTTAAAGTCGTTTACACTAACGTGCATGAAAACAGAAGAGTGCCACTTTGCAGAGGCATGTGCTGAACAGTTTCAAACTGTTGCAAGCAACTGGGCAATTGAAGACAAAACGACCACTATGGGGACAGACAGTGCACGCAATATGATAGCTGTGGCTAGACTCCTGTCATATGAACACATACTGTCCTTGGACATCGAGCACTCATTCCCAGTCTGCCTGCGCAGGTCTTTTTCAAAATCAGGCAGCTGGTCCTGGGTAATGATGTGGTTATGCAGGATACGACATTACAATTGTTTGAGGTCAATCAAACTACCCTCATCCAATGGCACAACAAGCGCCTGAAGAGGCAGGAATGCCGTATTCTGCTGCAAGGGGTCAACTTGCGCCCCACTATTCCCGGTGCTACGGTGCCTCTCCCACCTATGCAGTCACCCCCCACTGCTTGTCTCTCAACATCCTTACCACAGAGTACAGTAGGAAAGGCAGTGGACAAGAGGAAATCTGTTCGTCCACCCCAACGAGTCAACTTGCCTCCCACTATTCCCGTTGCTCCAAGGCCTCTCGCACCTATGCAGTCATGAAGCTGCTCCACTGAGCCGGGGAGATGGTGACTGTGGGGAAGAACTGGGACGGCAAACCTGACCGACGCTCGTGCTTCAGGTATTTTGCGTGATTCATATTCACTGTCACTCTGCAGCGCCAATGCCACTTCAGAGAAAACTGTCAAAGCCAGCATTGTCCTCATGTATCAGAGTGGACGAGGTTTGCTGGTGTCACTGGAATCAAAACCTGGCGATAATCAGCTCATAATCACACAGAGTATAGTAAATATTACAGTGAGACAGTCAGTATTGGACAGAGGACTGAGAGCACAGAGATTTACAATGTCATAAAAATAAATAAGGCAATAAGGATGCAGTGACAGCAGCCCTGGACCAGCAGAACCACAGTGGGCAACGACCATCTTGGCAACTAACCAGCCTGACATAGTGCACTACCTGACTGAGAGCCCACACAAGAAAGCTGACCTGCGGCGCCAGGACTCCCACAGCCACACGGTGCTGCACGCCCTGGTGCACATCGGAGACAACACCAAGGACAACGAGTGGAGCCCAACATGAGCTGCTCCGGTCCAAATGGCAGAAGTTTGGTGCAGTCACCTTTTACATCAGTGTGGTTTCCTACCTCATCACCATGATCATCTTCACACTCGTGGCGTATTACCACCCAACACAGGAAGAGGTGGGTGTGAACCAACTGGAAATGTGGATTGTTTTCACAGCATGGCTTAATATATGTTCTAGGTTTCTACCATACTAGCCTGTAGCTAATTTATTACCGTTATAATGGTAATCCAACATGTACCGGCAAAATAGTTTTTTTACTTCAAATTACCATTTCAGTATTGAAGGAATATTACGAATTTGGGGAAATACACTTTCCTGCTTTCTTGCCAAGAGTTTGCCGAGAAGATTGATACCATATTAAAACCTAGGAAGCCTGACTCCGTCCAAAATCCTCCTAGTAGCACCACTAAATATTTAAAATGACTAGTTGTATAATCTGTTGACTGATTGTAGTCACAGCTGCTCTATACCTGTCGGGCATCAAGGCCTATGTGGCTGTGATGGCGTTTGCACTTGTCCTGGGCTGGATGAACACCCTTTACTTCACCAGAGGCCTGAAGCTCACTGGCACCTACAGTATAATGATACAGAAGGTGAGATAAGGGACAGATGATTAATTCACTGTTAATATCACACTCCGTGCCTTTTAACTTCCTTTATTTCCATTCTCAGATTATTTTCAAAGTGGAAAGCGCCAAACCACCCTCACTGCTGTCAGACTGTATAACCAGCTGTGACCCCATTAACACACAACACAATATTTGCAATTTAATTAATTTAATTTAATTTAATTATCTAATTATTTAATTGTATTGGTCAGTTGTTCTACTACTTACTATTTATTTGCTTATTTGACTGTTTACTTTTTCTTTTTGCTCATTGTTGTTTTTTGTTTCTTACTTTGTTGTTTTGCTCTTTCGTTTGTTCTTGTTGCACTGTGCCTGCGCTGCTGATGTAAAACCCTCAAATTTCCCCACTGTGGGACTAATAAAGGATTCTATCTATCTATATCTGAACAAAATAGGCCCCTCACTAAGTCTGCCTTGTGACGATCTTACTAGCACAGGCAGACTTAGCAACGGGGGACTCAAGCATCAAAGCACCGCAAAGACGCACAATAATGACAAAAGTCCACGAGCTGTATGAAGCTTAAAAGAAAAAAAAGGACAATGACTTGGCTGCTACAAATTATGTGGCGCTGACAGGGGATCACTGGACCTCTGAGTAACGATAAATACCTTGTTGTAACTGCACATCTAATCCCAGACGAATGGAAGTTAAAGTCGTTTACACTAACGTGCATGGAAACAGAAGCGCGCCACTTTGCAGAGGTATGTGCTGAACAGTTCCAAACTGTTGCAAGCAACTGGGCAATTGAAGACACAACGACCACTATGGGGACAGACAGGGCACGCAATATGATAGCTGTGGCTAGACTCCTGTCATATGAACACATGCCGTGCATTGCTCACATCTTGCAGAGAAGCATCAACGTGAGCCTCGCTGACAGCGGATTTGTGAATAGGTTGTCTAAGTGTCGCAAAATTGTTGGCCACTTCAAACACAGCTTCGCAAACATGTCAGAGCTCAACGCAGAGCAAGAGAACCGCAAGCAGGTGCAACAGCCGCTGATAGAAGACGTCCCAACACGCTGGAACTCAACGCTGGACATGGTTAAGCATCTGATCCGCAATAAGGATGCAGTGACAGCAGCCCTGGACCAGCAGAACCACAGTGGGCAACGACCATCTTGGACATCGAGCGCTCATTCCCAGTCTGCCTGCGCAGGTCTTTTCGAGCCGGGGAGATAATGACTGTGGGGAAGAATTGAGACGACACACCTGACCGACGCTGGTGCTTCAGGTATTTTGCATGATTCATATTCACTGTTACTCTGCAGCGCCAATGCCACTTCAGAGAAAACTGTCAAAGCAAGCATTGTAGTATCAGAACACACCATCTCGGAACTCATCCATAAAGCCAAAACCACCACCTGTCAGCTCGATCCTCTTCCCACCTCCCTTGTCAAAGCCTGTCTGCCATCCATTTCCCCCATGATCACCAATATAATTAACTCCTCCCTCACCACTGGTACTGTACCCCCCACTCTCAAACTGGCTGCCATCACACCTATCCTGAAAAAACCCGGTGCTGATCCTGCTGTCCTTAACCATTACCGGCCCATCCCCAACCTCCCCTTCATCTCTAAAACACTTGAAAGGGTGGTTGCCGCACAACTACAGTCCCACCTTGACACAAACAACCTCCATGAACCCTTCCAATCCGGCTTTCATCCAAAACTTAGCACTGAAACATCCCTGGTCAAAAACACCAACGACCTCCTCTGTGCAGCTGACTCCGAACTCCTTACAATTCTCATCCTCCTCGACCTCAGCGCAGCATTTGATACCATCTCGCACCCTCTGCTCCTGGACCGCCTGGCTGGCATTGGAATCACTGGCGCTGCACTCTCCTGGTTCACATCGTACCTCACTGACCGCCAACAATTCGTGCAACTAAGGAACCACAAGTCTTGGTGATCGGGTGTTTCACTGGGAGTGCCCCAGGGGTCAGTCTTGGGTCCCCTTCTTTTCACCATTTACCTCCTCCACCTGGGCACACTCCTCCGTCACCATGGGGTCCATTTTCATTGCTACGCCGATGACACACAGGTCTACATCTCCTCTAAACCGACCACTGCCATCCCTCCTACCTCCCTCATCACCTGCCTTGATGACATCCGGAGCTGGATGAGCAGGAACTTCCTAAAGCTAAATGGCAATAAAACTGAGGCCCTGCTCATCGGCTCCAAATCCACCATCACCAAATCCCAACACACCCCTGCTCCACCCATCATCGTCGACGGATTCCCTGTACCCTTCTCCCCTCAAGTGGAAACCCTCGGCGTCATTCTGGACAGCACCCTTTCATTTGCACCCCATATTGAAAAGATCACCCGGACTGCATTCTTCCACCTCCGCAACATCTCCAGACTCCGCCCATCACTGACCCAGTCCAGCACCGAAATCCTGGTCCTCTCATTTGTCACATCCCGCATCGACTACTGCAATGCCCTTCTCACCGGACTCCCCACCAAACTCATCAGACTGCAAATCATTCAGAACTCGGCTGTCCGGATCATCACCTGTACCAAATCATTGGATCACAACACTCCTGTACTCATCCAACTTCACTGGCTCCCTGTACAACACCGCATCGACTCCAAAAACCTTCTCCTCACCTATAAAGCTCTCCACAATATAGCCCCCACTTACCTCTACGACTTCCTTCAGGAATACACTCCCTCCCGCACCCTCCACTCATCCTCTTCTGGACTGCTAACCATCCCCACGTCACGCCTCAGTACCATGGGTGCCCAAGCCTTCAGCTTCTCAGCACCCAGGCTCTGGAACTCCCTCCCCCCACACATAAGACAATCAGACTCCATCACATCATTCAAGTCTCAACTCAAAACTCACCTGTTCAAACTGGCATACTCTTTATAACTGGACCCTGTGCACATCACTTGTTTTTATGTTGATGTTCTGTTTTAATGTTGTTTCTATCTTTCATGCTTTTATCTTTTATCCTGTGTTATTTTATTGTAAGGTGACCTTGGGTGACTTGAAAGGCACCTCCAAATAAAATGTATTATTATTATTATTATTACTGTCCTCATGTATCAGAGTGGACGAGGTTTGCTGGTGTCACTGGAATCAAAACCTGGCGATAATCAGCTCATACTCACACAGAGTATAGTAGATATTACAGTGAGACAGTCAGTATTGGACAGATGACTGAGAGCACAGAGACAGTGGATTTACAATGTCCTAAAATAAAAATAAATAAGGCAATAAGGATGCAGTGACAGCAGCCCTGGACCAGCAGAACAACAGTGGGCAACGACCATCTTGGCAACTAACCAGCCTGACATAGTGCACTACCTGACTGAGAGCCCACACAAGAAAGCTGACCTGCGTCGCCAGGACTCCCGCGGCAACACGGTGCTGCACGCCCTGGTGCACATCGGAGACAACACCAAGGACAACACACGTTTCCTCACGAAGATGTACGACCTGCTGCTGATCAAGAGCGCTAAGCTCTACCCAGAATGCAGATTGCATGTCAACTCTCATGATGGCGGCCAAACTGGGCAAGATAGGGGTGAGCTAGGGACCATAATGCATCAACGGTCAAGCAGCATCACGATAATAAAAGGTTTTACCGGCACATTTCTACATCATTATCTCCAAAATCCTTCAGGTTTTTCAGCACATTATCTGACGAGAGATTCAGGAGCCCATGAGCAGTTGGCCTCACTAGCTCGCAAATATCTAGCCACTCCTTCATCCACGGTTCCGTATGAAAGACTGTTCTCAGTCGCAGGACACATTGTGCAAAAGAAGCAGTCAGCTTTACTGTCAGAGAATGTGAACAAGTTAGTTTGCCTCACCAACTGGCTAAAAGAAGACTAGCTAAGAGGGCCTTTAGACGCATTACATTGTGTCATGGTGTGGTTAATGGTTGTTTGACAAAGAGAAAAATGTTCAACCATCCTATAAAAACAATGGCTAAGAAGCCTTAATAATTTCTGTTTGATTTAAAAAGAAAAGGAAAAATGTTTTATTCAACCATATGAATAAAAAAAGAAAGTGTTTAATGTATATATCCGTCTTGTCAGAAATCGTTTTTGTTCTCACAAAACCGAGAAAATCGGTAATATGTGATTAATCATGATTAATCCACAGAAACCTGTGATTAATTTGATTATAAATGTAATCATTTCACAGCCCTAATATATATATATATACACACATATATTGTGTGCATAAGTAATTATATGTATATGCTGGTTTGTATAGAGGATGTTTTATACAATATTTTGTCTTTTCTGTATTGTATCAGTCAAATAGTTTTAAATCTATGAAAGTCTCAGGCTTGGACTGGCGGAGCAGGCAGCTCTCATTTGAACTGAAACAATGCACTGTGCCAATTTCTGATGTGTCCATTATTATATGAATACAAAGACATTGTTCCGAACAAGATGGGCATGATGAGCAGGTTGTACTTGTCAAGCAAATGTGCAAATATGAGACAATAGCCTTCCGTGTTACGGTTTGTCTTTGAATTTCCAGAGTTATTGTTCCTATGCAGCTGGGGTATTTGCATAATCAACTCTCAGGCCTCGCCATTATGTACTTTCCTCTATTTGCTGCAGTGTTTTGGTTGCTCTTGGCTCAATGCCCTATACAGCAGCTCTCTTTTTCTATTTGTCTCTACTGAATGTATGCATCTATACGTGTTAATGCACATTGATGAGGAGCAGAGAGACAATACATTTCATTTAGACCAATTCAATACTGTTGAAGGTCGCAGGTCATTGTTCACTATGTTTACTTTGAGACACGTCTATGCATTATATTTGGTTTGTACCTTGCTGCACAAAACAATAAACTGAATTTATTTATTAATTTATAAATGCACACAAGAGTCTGTATTGCAATTTCTGCATTCAAAGATTTGAGATTTTCTAATCAGTATTTGTACTGAGAACAGTTTGCATGTAAAGAAACAAGGATGCAAGTTTGTGTTCAACTGTAGAACTGTCTGCAGGCTCTATGTATGAGCTGCTATCTACTTCAAAAGGACCAACAGAAGCCTGTAGATCAGGGGTCAGTAACCTTAGATTGATTCTATTGGCACGCAGCGCCATAACCATTGGGACACAAGCGATTTCTTATTAAAGAAATGTTCAAAGGTTTTGCCGTCATGCAGCCTGTATTATTTAGCTTGATCGTGTTAACACCTCCCAGCCACTAGGTGCCAGTAATGCGGCACAGGTTGGATGCCAATCGCCAATAAATAATAATAATAAATCTCCCAGACGGTTTCCCCACATGAATCGTGTGTTAAGCGCCACTTTGAGACAAAGCACGGAAGAAGTTTAAAAGATCAGGCAGACAAGGGATAATCAATCAAACGTGCAGTGTCAAGGTATGAGAAGCAAGTTAAGTCTTTGCCACTGCCAGAAACCACGGGACTGAAGCAAGCTTTCGCAAATCTGAATATGAGTGTGGTCGGTGGGGTTAATGACAAACTTATTATTATATACTTATCATAATGAGATAAACATGTTTCTTTAGTGTTGTTCAATATATAGCCAATATGGATGGAATAAAATGAAAATTCTGTAGGAAATATGTGGTTCAATAATAAAACTTAATATTAAAAAAAATGTTGATATGGAGATAAGACATTTTCCCATTGGCACTTATTGTCAAAAAGGTTGCCGACCCCTGCTGTAGATCATTGATCTCAGGTGGAAATTCTTCATCTTGATCTGATGGATCAGTTGGTTGAGGTGTTGAGGATGTTACAGATGATGGAAAATCACTACGGTTGTATGATTTGTGCCTCCTGCTTATATGACTACCGAAGGTTGAAAGGACAGTACTTGTGAATTCAGTCTTTGAAAGGACAAAAAAAAGTCACATGCTGCCTCAAATGAGTCCTTAGATGGGCTATGTATTTCTCTAGGGCACAGATATCTTTAAAATCACACAATTGACAAAAAAATGTGACTTCTACTTCAGTTTTTCTGGACTGTCTATATACTCTTGAAAGGTGGCATTTTAACCCACCGCTTGTCTTGAAAGTGCAGCAGCAGTCTGTGTACAGGCACGGCAGTAACCAGAACCGTCCCTGGTAATGTGGTAATGGCAAAGTCGGTTGTGCCTCCAGAGAATATCCCGATTAGGGTGAGAGAACTTGCACTCCTTGCACTGCATCCAAATCCTGTGAAACAAAGAAAACGCATTTAGTTTTTAATTTTAACAGTTTAACACCACCCAAATGAACAAACTCAATTTGGCTAAGGCAGGGGTAGGCAACCTTTACTATCAAAAGAGCCATTTTGCCCCCTCTTCCCGCAAATAAAATTTGTTTTGAGCCGCAAAACATATTTGATAACAAAGCTAATAAAGTTTTATATAAATGTAGCACTTGTCTGGGGCTAGTATTAGAAAAAGCACTAAATAGCTACCTAGATTCGAAGGGGAGGTAGGCTTGAGACACAGAACAAGTTGAACAAATGACCAGTTTATTGCTTCACAATCGGTTGTGTAACAATCACAATATAAAACAGTATAAAATAAAAAGAACAGTAGATTGTTTGGAAATTATATGATTCTTGTAAAATAATTCAGTCCTTTCAGTGTATGTTTATGTACAGTTCCCAGGATATAGTCTGTTCAGTCCATGAATAGTGTGTGCTTGAAGGTTCCACCCTTCTTTATGTGTACTGTATCTCTAAACTCACCTGTCTACCTGACAGGCAGGACTGGGGTCTGATGTCTTCTTGATATGCAAATCCGGTTCAGTCTGGATCATACGGTAGGCCACACCGCATCCACGATCTGGGTTTAGCTTGCCATCTCAGCATTCAGATTCACAGGATTCATATTCTTCTTGTATGCATAAAAAAAAACAATCTACACAGTGCAGAATAATCAGTGTCTGTTTTCTAACTCTATTTCTTACACGAGATCTCATTAACTTCTTTCATTTATGTGTAACCATTACCTGGGTGCACTCAGATTACATCGAAATGATAGAACAACATCACAGTAATCATCAGTATAACATTAGTTTCACTTGCTTGGAAGCTTGTATTTTCAATGTGCTTCATTAATTAATAATGTACAAATCAAAACAATAAAGTATTTCACATCACTAAGCAAAGGGCTTATCTGTTTGAAAAACATCATTTTTCAGTTATATGACAACATCAGTACGATATCATGTCACTATACTTGACTTAAACATGAGAATAATTTACAGTGTAACTTGAACTTCATTTAAGATATGCATTGGCTATTCAGCTCATATGTACCTGCAATGCACTTGCATAGTAAACCATTACTCTTTCTGTCGATAACCTTAAACATGGTGTTAACTATGATAACAGGCTGCTAAAGTTCGTTGAAAACATTGATAATCACTATTTTTGTACCACAATTGGTTCTAAAGAGGTAATCTTTCAATAGCAACTTAACAGCAGTACAAGTTCTCTCCCAAGTTTGCTAGCATGATGCTAGTAGTGACTAGCAGTGACTAGATAACCGCTAACTCACCGGAGTTTCCAGGATCAGATTACTCTATGGAATCACTTCAGTTGACACGCTCAAGTTGGACATCTATTTGGAAAATAACCTTATTAGTATAATTACATGTAGACTAGGTGAATATTTCGCGTGTTTTAATGTTATTTCATACCGTAATCTGGGAGCATCTTCCCAACAGGTGTCATGAGAAAATCTGCGGAGGAAAAGGGATTTCTTATTCGTGGGGAGTTTCCTTCAACGAAACGCCTAGTGCCCCCTGTTGGTCGGTAGTTCTTTTGAAAGGAACACATAGTGCGCACCCTTTGGCAATAACTTCTACTACTCCTGAGGTTAGTAGCCTTAATTTCATGGGGGTTACATAAAGTTATACTATACTAAACTATAGTTTGTTGCATTTATGAAATTATAGAACTACAATAAAGAAAGCTGTTGACATTTTATTGCTATTTTTACCTGTTACAAACAAAGGAAAACACCAAACTCTTATGAAGAGAAGAAAATATACAGGCAAGTGTAGGACTACTTTGAAATTAATTAAACAGGGCTAGGAGCCCCGGGGTCGTGTATGTGCGCTATCTGGGGCCTGATACAATGATGTTTACGATGATTTAAAAAAAAATGATATGATATATATATTTATATATTTATTAGAGCTGTTAATCAATTCAAAAAATTAATCAAGTTAATCACGTCAATAGGCTGGGATAAATCATGATTAATCACACTATTAATATTAATGACAAACTGGTTAGGGCTTTTTAAAACTTTGTCACATCTCAGCCAATTAGAATATCTTACTTCACGGAGCAACAATACCCATAAAATGCAAACTTAATTAGCAGACAACCAGATAAAGTACAAAAATAACTGCTTGCCTGTAAATCATTTGTAAAATGACATTTTACCCACATCAATTTTACATTGAGTAGGCTTAAGGTTTAAAAAGAAAATGAATACCAAGTAAACAGTCCCTTTTCAAACTCTACAATGAAAAGCATCACTTGATACTTGTGAACTTGTGTCAAATGACTCCAGTCATCAAGTTTTCCTTTTCTTTTAACCTGCTCATCACAGGCACCTGTGTGCTACTGTAGTAAACACACCTCTGAAACTGGGCTCTACTCTATGACTGCACAGAGGTTGAACTGATTAAAGTGCCTCATCATTAGAATGAATACAACGTCTCATGGAGTGCTTGCCCACAACTTGTGTTATGGTTGCCTACTGATGTCCAGTGGTCTCCTGTCAGTGCCAGCTGCTCCACTGTCGTTGCCTTTTCACTTCCATAAAGTTCATGGATTCATGAGACAATAGTTCCCCTCGAAGGCGTTTTGTAGGATGAGTCCCCAGAGACGATCTGGATAATGTCTCGAAGCCTCTTGTCTTCAACGATGTTGATGGGTCTGCAGTCTATTGCGACTCATTTAGCGATAGCATTAGTTAGCTTAGTTGTTGTGTTGTTGACGGAGCTCTGCTGCACTCCGCCAGTGTAGCTTGACGAGCATGGCTTGATCTCGTCTCGGTGTTAGCGTCTCGGTGTTAGCTGTGGTTTGCACGACGATGCTGCTTCAGACTCGTTGTACTACGGTGGAAAGACAGTTCATCACTGCAGTATGTACACACAACTTTGGTTTTATCTAAACTCCCATTCCGAAGCTTTTTAAATCTATATTTTCCGTTAAGCTCCTCACCTATGCTCCTCACTCGTCACTTGACTACTTCTTCACCCGCAGGCACGCCAGGAAGGTAAACATCCGCGCTGGAGGACTACGGCAGGACATTGTGGTCAGACTTGGTGATGTGATTAATTTGGGTTAAAAAAAAAAAAAAATAACGCGTTAAGGTTTCCAGATACATAAATATATATATATGTATATGTATATATATATATATGTGTGTGTGTGTGTGTGTGTGTGTGTGTGTGTGTGTGTGTGTGTGTGTATATATATATATATATATATATATATATATGTATATGTGTGTGTGTGTGTGTGTGTGTGTGTGTGTGTGTGTGTGTGTGTGTGTATATAAATATATAAATATAGATATATTCAATTTATAAATGCATTCATATCCTTCAATGTGAACTTAGTTGCCTCCCGGAGCTGGCTAAGCAATATTTAAAGTTTCCTCACCTTAAAATTTCAGTGGACTGCACTACTAATTTGTAAACTTGAAGCTTTGGGTTCTCTCAACATTAAAAAAAATATTTTTGCTCACTCAACTTTGAAAACAAAGTTAGACCTAGGATTTTGAAGTTGGGCTTTTTTGGGCTAATCAAAATCAACCAGACATGGAAGTTCAGTGCACGATCATGTCACAATGATTTATACACAATGAAAAGAGAGGGAAAGAAAGAATGGTTTCATATAATATTTCACTTGGCTTCCTTTTATATTTTTAAGAGCAATATGAGTTTATAAACAGTTAAACATTAGTTATGTTCGTAGGACTGTAATCACACTGTTGTTCTGTTATTCTTTGGATGACATTTTTTTTAATCTTTGATTAACAAACTGAATTTCAAGAACTACTTGGTGGGTAACCACCTTCCTAATCTGTCCCAGAAGGTTGTGATGCCATTACAGATGGGAAATGGATGTTCCTTGGATTTTCTCGAGACCCCATCCCCCTGATTATTTAAAATAGCACTTTTTGTGATTATGCAGAGTGTTGCTTTGTACCAACACATTCATTTAAACCCAATTCTCAATTACTCATTGCAAAGATTTCGATTCCTGATCTGTCTTCCTCTTCAAATGATCAACTGTAGTTCCTGGTCTGGCCTGCTGATGGCTGCAGAGATCTAAATTCCTCTGCCGTGTCTTCCACATCCCAGATGAGGGTCTTCTCCTGCAGATGCTGTTGGGCACATTTTCTGTTTTTTATTACAGCTGCATGTAATGCATTGTCAGAGTTAACTGTTATTACCATAATAGGTTATAGTTTGTAGAAAGCCGTCCACTTATATTTTCTCTCCCGTGGATCTCAGGTCTCGTTGACCCTACTCCAACGCCTGCTACATAATTATGGGCTTTTGCCATCGTAATGAAACCACAAGCTAGCAACAATTCATAAAGTGCTTCCCTGCTTTTCACCTTCCGTCGTTACGCCTCACCTTTGGTTTTCCATTTTAAAACGTGGTGATTCTCCCTCACGTTAAAAATAGGGCCTCACCCCTTCGCTTCCCACCCTCCTCCTCCCCCTCCCACTCATCTCTCTCTCTCTGAGGCCAGCAGCACTGAAGGACACAGGGAATCTCTCGCCACCTCAGAGAAGAGGCTAATCCTCTTTGCCCCCAACTTTAACTGGGCCACTAATCCTCCAGGTTTATCTAAGCAGTGAGCACCTAGCGCTGCTGACAACTTGGCCTGCCCTCCTCCCTGCAGCCTGTTAAGTAGGGCAGGGCTCGGTCCTGCAAGTGTCACTGTCAGCAACTCTGGAACCCCACACTCGCCCAGGAAGTGTGAGCAGTTAACAAAAAGGCCTGCTTGCTTGCTCGCTTGCAGCACGTGTGTGACTGCTCGCCGCCACAAATGTGTCTCAACCAGCCGAAGCGAAGGCCAAGCAGGATCTATCGTAACGACCCTCATTTGGCAAGCGCACATGAGGGAAAGTTGAGGTCTTAACGGAAACAGACTAGCTTAGATATTGGCTGCACAAATTCTTCAGCTATTGACCAGCCAGTTAAGCTTCAAGCTGTTAAGGGTTGATGAGACTGGAGGGGATACTGGGCTGGATTTGGGCCAACTCATTCTTTATTCACTAAACAACACTTCCAACTGTCTGATGGCTTCAAACGGAACATTCATTGTTTTCCTGAGGTCTAGCAGCCCAATGCAGGGGAGGAAACCATATTGGTCACAATCTAACTAACATTCCACAAGCAAGATATTGTCAAAGACATCAATGGGTAGAAAGATCACTGAATCATTCTTTGAACTAAAGGTTAAAATCAGGCTCAGACCTAAATGATAAATCCACATAGTTTAAAGTCAGTCCTAATTCTCCTCCTTGAAATAATTCCTTGATATCCCGTCCATGAGCCCCAGAGTGACATATTTCACTGAGGTGCGTTATTTCTAAATGGAATGAGCAATCACTGGAAGCACTGGGAGATGAGGCGCCAGAGACATATTGGTTAGGTGGCGTACGAGATGACCTTTCAGTTCATCTTAGATGAAACGAGGCTGCTGAACCCGAAATGATTCAGAGTGTCTAAACTGACAGCCGAGGGCACGGCCGCGGCTGAGCGTCAGCCCGCTGCCCCGGCCTCCGTAGGCATCGCTCATGATTTATTGTGAAATTGCCAGGGACTCAATGTGGCGTGCAGGTGAATGAGTTTTGCTAATAAGAGAAGCATTTCTGCTCCACAGAGCTCTTTTTCTGTCTGAGCGAGCGTGTATGAAATCAGTGTGCAGTCTCCCAGTACCACACGCTCTGATGGAGGCGGCTGGCTCATCAGTCTACGGCTTATCTGATGTTTTAGGTGGGTGGAGAGGTTGGGAGTGAGAAGAGAAAAAAGAAGGGAAAGTGTCAGTCTCAAATTCTTTACTGTGTTGTTAAACATTTAGATTTGGTGGATGTTGTGTTCCCTTCCTTCAGGAAGTTTTTCGTAAGGCTGTACTATGCTGGCGACAAACCTACCAATAAATAGACAAGTAAAGAATATAGACTATATCAATAAGGAACTTCAAACACAATACAGGACTAGAATGACACTCAGCTGAGTGCATACCTCATCTTAGGCTCCACAGTCCCCTGATGAAGCCACATTTAAGTTCACTAGTTTCCAAATTTCACAAGTTCATAAATATCAGTCTCCTAAATATGTCTGAATTTTTTTCTCTCAGGATCAATGAATTATTCTCTGACAAGTCTGATCGTGGTGGTGAATCGTGGATCATGGTGGCTTCTGATGGTGGTGGCAGCTGATCGTTGACTAAGACTAAGACTGCTTGACATACAATATGCCTCCTCACATACTAACTATAACTGACTTGACACAATTCTCCATAATGTTACAAACTGTTTCTTCTAATCATTGTTATTGCTGATGTTCTAAATTACACGCTGAATCTATTGCACGTCTGTCCGTTCTGGGAGATGGATCCCTCACATGTGGCTCTCTCTGAGGTTTCTACATATTTTTCCCTGTCAAAAGGGTTTTTGTTTTTTTGAAGATGTTCCTTACTCTAGTTGCGGGTTAAGCACACTGAAGGTTGCATCTTGTTAAGCCCTATGAGGCAAATTGTGATTTGCGAATACGGGCTGTACAAATTTGATTGATTGATTGATTGAAGTCCAAGAAAATTTGAAATCATACCTTGCTAAAGAAAGTGAAATAAATTTCAGAATCAACACCAAAATTCAGGGAGTTCTTCCTCGGGTCATGTGCCACCCCTCCACAGAATATTTCATAGAAATAGGTTGAGTAGTTTTTACGTAACTCTTATAACATACAAACAAACAAACAAACGATAAACAAATGCAGACAAAAACAATAACTTCCTTGAAGGAGGAAACTAAAGCATTCATATTGTGGTCATCTCTGGTGGTTTTGGAGGGGTTTGGAGCAAAAAGAGTGTGATCTGCTGTAAGTGATAAAGATCAGTGTCAGCTTGATGATTTGTAACAAACAAGGTTCAGAAAAACGACCAATGTTCCCTGTTATTGTGTGGCTGAATTATCAATGCTTCACAGGAGGACACCTTGTCTGGGCCACTTTGGTAAATTGTGTGTAAAGAGTCTTAGCTCGCCTTTGCCTCTGCGCTTAAGAGCAAATCCTCCTCCCGGAAAAATGTCAATCATTCCCATGTTATATTTTCTTTCTCTCTCGAGCGTTCGCTTATCCAAGGTGAGGTTGTTTTTCCCTGTGATGACACAAAAACACTGTGTGTTCTGTGAGGTCTTACAGTGATGCCACTATGTACCGCTGCACAAGGTGAAAAAGGTCAAGTGAACAACAGGATTGAAGAGGGCCAGCATATGGTGGTGATGTGCAAAGTGAATCCTGAGACTAATATGCTTACCATCATTACAGTGAGGTCTTAAAAAATATCTAAGAAGGTGAGTGCCGCGAGGAAGACTGAAAGACAGAAAGAAAAAAACAACAAACAAAAAACAAGTATACCATGGAGAACTATGGCACCAGGACATGCTTGGATGAGTTATTAGAAAGAAAGAAAGAAAGAAAGAGTTCATTTGTTTACTGCCTGCTTTTATACAGCCTCCAACATGAGCAATACAAAGTAGAAATAATAAGTAGAAAGAAAGAAAGAAAGAAAGAAAGAAAGAAAGAAAGAACGAAAGAACGAAAGAAGAAGTATACTATGGACGAGTATATAGAACCAGGACAAGTGTAGAAGTCATCTGCTTTATTTACTTATTTCAAACAATAATACATAAGAGAGGAGAGGTCAAATGAAAACCAACCATCTACATTAAAATAAAGAAATTTCAGTCCTGAGATTGACAAAAAGGAGGAACAGACAAAGATCTACTGTGGTCGTCGGGATGGAGGAGGGACAGTGGCAGTTTCAGCAAATTGAAGATGATGGTTGTGGGGAGATTGCAGAAGTGGAGAGGGAGTAGAAGGTATAAGCAATCACTGGGATGCTTGGCTGTAGGCACATTCAAAGTTGAAAACCCCACGACTAAAGGATTTTACAGCTTTTATTTTTTTTAATATTCAGACTTCTTTTTCGAAATCTAAGACTCATATAATCTCGTTTTTTTCTTAAAAAAAAAAAAAAAAGCAAGGAATCTTTTACATTTTTTCATCCTGAGGAGACAAAATCTTTTTTGAACATAAATACAACACTGCAGGGAGAACAATAAGAGAGATGCTTTATAGATTTCCCATTTCCATATATATTATTTTCTCAAGGTTGCAGCACCCTCAGACTTTGGCAGCGTCGGTGCATTTGAGATCATTCGGGGAAAGAAAAACCCAGGCCTGTTTGTCCACAGCAACATTCTGAGAGCCACACAAACAGTGGAAGGAAACAGGAAGAAGAAAAAAGAAAAATCCCCAGACTTTTGTGTTTAGCTTGGATACAGTGATATACCCACCACGTAGACTAAATGAATATTTGGAGGCCATAAGCTTTTTCAGCTGAACATACATGGTTTCGATGCCGAGGAAATAAAACGCTGTAAGGATTCCGACCTGCTGCATTGCCTGTTAAAAAAGAAAGAACTCTGTGGCTGTGCCTTTGGAAAAAACAGATCCTGATTTATTGTGTCTGTGCTGATTGTTTACCTTGTGTTGCGTTAAATTAATGTTATTTTAATTACGACACAGTTAAATTGTGTGATGTCGACAATAAACCCATTCGGTTTTGTTCAGTAGCACTCACGAGCTGCTGATGTGCTCCAACTGTGGCAAAACACAGCGAATCTTGCCATGATATTGTGGAACACATCTATAGGGCTCACGGGTTAACTATACAAGCGTCCTCATGACCATGTGAATTATTGATTAAAGTATTTTCTTGCTAGGTAGGAGCCCAATGGAGAGGACTGGCCCCTTGAGTTTTTTTTCTCTTCTCTTTGACGCTAAGGAGGGATGCTGGGAAGAAGTCTGAGACGAGGGCCCCAAGGGTCCAAGGGCAGCCAGGGGACATGGTGGAGGATGACCAAAGCAGCGTGGAGGGGATGTCCACCCCCACGCCGCTGCCCCCCCCTCCACCCCCCTCTGTCATCTGTAGGTTAGAGCAGCGCCAAGACTCCACAGAGCGAGCAGCTGCCTTTATTTTCTCTCACCCTCCCTCCCCTCACGTCCCCTCTGTTTTGAGAGTGAAAGAGCCGAGCCTCCTTTGAACAGGTCCGTCCGTCTCTCCTTCCCCCTCAGAAGTATTTACAGGTGCATAATATACAACCAGACCTTTGCACTGGGTTAAGGTCCTCATGGACTTATTGGGATTTACTAAGGGATTTTTACGGACAGCCCGAGTCAGCTCCCCCTCCACTTTTCCCTCGGGCTGTCCTCGTGAGTGTCTCATTGCCCTTGAAAGCACGTTAACAGTCAATAGTATGTAGCCACACAGAGACCACAGAGGGATAGATCCGAGCGTCCTCATTCTCATCGGCTTTGAATGGCGTAATTTATCACTTTCATGGGCAACACAGATTAAAATATTTTCCCGAGCATTTAAAACCTAATTACAAATGAGGATCTTACTGGCTGAGATTTTCATAAATGGAGGCACAATACGTCTTTGAGTGAGACGGTGATTTCCTCAGAGCTTGGATCTGAATGTGCGGCTGCAGAGCCAAAGAGGGGAGGCTAAGACCAGCACCAGGAACATGGCAATTATCCTGATTACTGATGCTTCGAGGCTTCTCTGACCCCAAAATCCCTCCCTGTATCTTTCTCGCCCTTTTTTTTTCTCTTCTTCACTGAGATCTGTCACATTGCACAGGGCCCCTCAGCCAGGCAGGGAGCAACCATGTATAATCCAACAGAAAACAAATCCCCTCGATCAAACACAGCCCAGCTTTTAAAGCAGGCCTCTGAGCCCAGGCGCCATGGTGTGGTGCTGAGGCCCTCCGAGATGCTGCGGAGGCTGTGATTTTGCAACCCCCACTTCGCCACCCCTCCACCACCGCCGCCTACAAACCCTGCTGTCCTCCCCTTCAACGCCAGCCCGTCCTAACCTTCAGTTTGTTTAAGCACTGCTGAACCCTGTTGGCCCCGGACAGGGGGAGGGTGGGCTTAGATAATGACATGCCATATGCCACTCTGCCTCTGCAGCTGAGTGAGCCACGCACGGATCAGCTCAGGCACAAATCTATTTGAAATTTAATTCTATTATCCTAATATGGGCTAAGCGTCCATTGTCCAAAACGGGAATAGTGGAATGGAGCAGAAATACAGGGGCTAAGATGCATCGCATCAATAGGAGCTCAATTAATGTGTGTTGAGGACCAGGGGGGGACAGACAGTTTGGAGCCAGTACAGTAGAAACTGTGGCCACAATGGAAAGATGTCAAAAATATCCAAACACCACTCTGGATTTTTAAAAACTGCTTTGAAACTGACATTTTTCTTTTCTTTATTTAGTGTCACCTTTTTGAATGTTTTATTCAGTTGAACTTTTCTCAAAGGGGTCAGATTCCTCCCTGTGTCGAATAGGAAATCCCTTGCTCTTTAAAAAGGGTTTGATTTCAACCCTTAGAGTGAATGATTACTCACTACTGGCTTTGTCCAGCAGCAGGCGTCACCCAATAGTCCCATTAGCAGCGAGGCCTGGTGCCTCAGACGTCCACCGGTGGGAAAGGCCAGACACCAGAAACTCCACCGCCTCAAGTGTCTCTTCTTCACTTCAACATCATGTGACAGGGTTTAATGCTCGGATGCAGGCGCCAAGCGGTGGGGATTTAGGGATGGGATGTATCTGTAAATCTGTCAAAATATTTCTACAAGACAGAAAATATGCTGGAATCAGACTGTGGCTGGGGTATTAAGCTGTTGAAACAACATGAGAAATTTCAGTGGAATGTTAAGGAGGCTTACTGTGCAAATTTAAGCCAAGGGGCTTGGTTTTCTTTAGACTGCAATCTTTGTCAGCCTTCAAAGACAGTGGCTTGTCTAGAAATTCCAGTAGCCCAGAAAATGTAAGGCTCATAGTTAAGACTAGGTGAGGGTTGTCTTCAGGGGGAAGAGAAATATTAAATAATCCGTCTCCTTAAAAATAATCTTCAATGTTGATGGATCATTTCAAATCTTCTGTTTGCTGTTTGCCCTTTATCTTTGGATGGCCAAAGTGTAAACATTAAAATATGATTAATTCAAAAAGGTTTTATCGGGGCTGTATAAAACAGAACCTACGTCACACATCACGCTCCACTCTGGAGCTACTGAAACAAGGGGCCCAATTTCCCACTTTCTTCTAGAGGACATCGGTAAAAAGAATAATGACAGACTTCAAAGCCAAGATGTGGCCTTCTGAATATATTCTTAAAGAAATTTATTTTACACCTCAAAACAAAAATAAAAAGAATAGGGATTAGGGATGTGGTACATTGGGAATGTTTTGACAACTGTAGTTTACATTTTTTTGGTGTAAGCTCAGAGAAAAAATGTTAATACAGTCATAATAATTGCACTTCATAAATCTAGACTGATGCCAGTGTTTCCCAACAACAAAGCGGCGTCTCTCTCGCTCTCTCTCTCTCTCTCCAGTTAATAAATTCAATTTACCATAGAAATTTGACTGACAAAAGAAATGCTAATTTAAGACCAGAGGACTGCGGCACTGATCCAATTTTTCTCTTTCACTTGAGTCCCACAAGGCAGTGAAACATCGCAGTAATTTAAGTGCAGTACATTCAAGGGAATCTCACAGTCATTATAAATATTTCACTGCTCTGAATCATCAAGTTAAGACTGGCCCGGGCTAAATGCATCCCTACCATGGGGCTGAAATGGACAAGGAGGAGCAAGTGGGCATCGTCTCATTTCGTCTGACACCAGAGGGTAGGGCTTGATTGTTTTCATTTTGTTCTCCTTTGCAAGATTGAGGGTTGAAGAAGAGTAGGATTTTACATGTGTGTCTGCCTCTCTCTGTCATTCTGATAACCCCTGACGGAGGAAGGGCCTACAGTACTACAGTTATAAAGGAGTCAGGTGAGAACTTGATTTTTCTACTTCCTCCAGTGAATTTCAAAAGCCTTCAATAAAAAGGGAGTGAGATTTACAAAAGATCTCCTGTACATTACTCAGATATGATGTTCATGGGACTGCTGAATCCTTTTGTCTCAGTCATGGTGGTAAAAAAATTTGTAATGACCTGATAAAAATAAAGAAAGTCTGAGGATTTTGAAGAACACAAACTAAAATGAACACACGCGCATGCACTCAGCCACATACACGCATTAACATACACATGAGGTTCTGTCGATAACCCCCCGATCACATTCTTCATTGTAACATTTCTTTTTTTGTAGGTTTTTGTGACATTTTCCATTTAAATAAGTATTTCAAGATTTATTGTAGATTCCAGTGTTGGTTAGGATAAAACAGAAGAGCTCTCCAACCAGGTTCTTACAGAACCAATGCAGGGACTATGTCTCACACCAGGACATAAGCACCTGCACATCAGCTCAAAGAGGAATTATTAAATCAAAAAACAAAAGTGGAAAACAAAAGAAAAAATAAAAGCATTTGAGACACTTTTCCCCATAGCAGCCAATGCATATAATAAACCTACAAATATATAAAACAACAAAAATAGGTTCAAGTTTTTCAAGTTTCTTAAATATATCATATTCAAACTACCCAATTCCAAACTTCAAAGTTAACAAGATTCAAGCAGTGCAATTTATGTATCAATTATAACAGCAATAATAACTAATATTGTACTAATTCAACCTTATGATCCTTGTACACAACACCCGAGTACTGCCTATAATCATATTCGTCTTGCGTATAGGTAAATGTATGCGTGTGTGTGCGTGTGTGTGTGTGTGTGTGTGAGCACTGTTACAGAGTTTTGGATTTTGAGAGCAGCCCTAAACGTTGGCCCTTTTAAGACCATTTCAGTGACAACCTACACAGTAGCTTCATCCTTAGTATTTGGAAGGGGGGTACAAGTGGCGTATGCACTTCATGTCAAGCTATGATTCTTGTCAAAAATGTTCAGGCAAGTTAAACAACCAAATAATAATTAAAAAACACAAAAAACAAGAAAAAAAAAAGAATCAATCCAAAATTCCTATTGGCAAACCACACAATGGAACATCTGGAGAATCTTGAAATCCCTTTTCTCTCCCACTGGCAGTCACTCTCACCTCTCATATTTGGGATTCCCACTGCCTGCCTTGAAACCACCGAACCACAGGGTCACACAGCACAACTGCTCTGGTCTAAGCTCCCACGCTAGTTAAAGCCGAGTCACTCATAATAACTCCGTACCCCCCACAAAAAAAACATCTTGTTGTTTTTTTTTAAAACTTTGATTTCTTCACAAATTCACAACTCTTGATTCGTCTCCTCTCGTCTCCTTCTTCCTCCTCTATCTGTAAACAGGGAGGCGGATGTGTGCATGCTGGTGGTCCAACAGACGCGGCACCGACACAGTCTCGTAGCCTTTGCCGAGCATCTGCTCCTTGATGCAGGGTGGGTGGATATCGTTGATCAGGTACTCCAGAGACTGCAAGCTGCTGCTCAGCACAGATGTGTTGCACATGCTCTTACTGGGCAGGCTGCAGCACATGCCTCCCCCGCTGTCCACAGCCGGGTGTTGGTGGTGGTGGTGGTAGTGGTGATGGTGGTGTGGGTAGCCCATCTCTCTGTGCCCTGTGGCAGGTCCTCCTGCGGAGATGCCCAAGAGCTCCTGGGGGTTGTAGCAGTCACTGTCAGGTGTCACCAGCACACTGTTCCATGGCGGGGCAAAGTATTGACCCACTGAGAAATTTCCATGCATACCCACGCAGTTCAAAGGGGAAGAGTTGACTTTGTCCAACCCGCCTCCTCCGCTGGCACTGGCTGTCATGTGATAAGGTCTGGAGGAAGAGGAGGACACTTGGCCGGCCATAATCCCTCCCCCTGGAACACAAGTTTCGGGGGACTTGCTGATGGCGCCCCCTCCTCCACTTCCTCCGCTGTACATGCGGAGCACAGCCTGTTGTTGCTGCTGATGCTGCTGCTGTTGATGTTGATGTTGATGTTGATGTTGTTGTTGCTGTTTCTGCCAAAGGATGTAGTCTATACCTTCTGCGTACACACCAGTCTTCATCGCCTCAGCATTTTGAGCCGGCAGTCCTGTCCCTGTGTACACCATGTTAGCCTGGGGACCCATTCCGACCACATAGCCTCCACTTGAGGAGCTAGAAGAGACGCCCATGCCGTTTGTTCCCTGCTTGGAGGGGCTGGAGTTTGATGATCCAGCGCCAGCCCCTTGACACACCTGCTGCAGAGCCTGGGCCTGGCAATGCTGGTTGATCTGGTAAATGATGCTCTGGATGGAGGGGAGGTTGGACTGTGTGGGCAGGGCCAGGGCTCGGCCCCCTGTTACTGGAATCACTGAGCCAGCTACAGTGACATTTGGGGGTACCGACAGTCCAGGTCCTTCTGGAGGCTTCGAGGGCCCAGTGTGGTATACCATTTGGCCGTGGCCACTGGCTAAAGTGCTATTATTAGGGGGTGGGTATGGAGCAATAGCTATGTGGGCTGGAGAGAGTTTAGTCCGTCTGCCTTCAGAGTTCTTGAGAACGCCTTTTGAAGGGACAAAGGTGGAAGTTGATGAGGGTGAGGAGGCCCTGACGGTGGCGAGCAGGCCATTGTAGCCCCCTGTGTTAATATTTGGGTAGGGGGTGTAGCGTTGCCCTGTGGTGTCATATCCATTCACAGTCCGGTTAAGGTGCTTGTGCTGGGGAACCCTGATGTTGGTGGGGAAGATCTTGATGGCCAGAGGGTTGTTGGCCGTCCTCTGAGCGAAGGCATCAAGTTCTGCCGCAGTGGGGTAGCGGGGGGAATGCGCGGGCACCAAAAGCTCACCTACGAGACAAACAGAGAGAAAAGCATGAGTGAAATGGATGAGTAAGATGTCTAATAGAAGCAGACCAGGAGTTTAATTACCAGAAACATCTAAGGAGCTGGCAGCATGGCAGTCACAGAGTCAGATCAATCAATCAATTGCAATAATCCTGACTTCACTGCAGTGGTTAAAACCTGGCAACATCCCAGTGACTTCATATAAAACCCACTGAAAACTGTCAGTGTTTCCACAAGAGCAGGTGAATAAAACCAGATGTAGACCAAGGCAAGAGTTTGCAAAGCCTAAGTCAGGACTGACATTCATTTCTGTTCCATCACTCCCCTCATCCATGTGAGATTTCTCTCCATCTAATTTTCACACCCTCCTGTGGAAGTTCATCCCTAGACAAATGGATCTTTTTAAAAACTCATTCTGTCAAAGCCTGGTACCTTAGGCGCTGTTAAATCAGTGCATTGTGAAATTAATTCAGACTCTCTTTAGCATTGAATTGGGTTAGCCTTGGATACCAGGCAAGGAGGGATGAAGGGGAGGGGATAAAAGCCTGTTTAATTGCAGTGGCACAGTTGAGATTTATAAGTGGTATCACTTACTGGGTCTTACCCTTGGCCACAGAATTTCCACATTTATTCAATCTAGGAGAACGTGAAGAGAGACGCTCACCAAAAAAAACTATTAAATATCTACAGGGAATTACTAGCCTGGTTAAGGTGAACTATATCAGAACAGAGCCAAGTCAAAAAGGGCTGCAATTTGCAAACCTGTAAGGATAAGACCAAAAAACGGTTTGTCGATGACATTAAACAAGACACATATATGTTCAAAATAAAATTTAGGACAAGCCGATGGTGTGTTATTTTTCTTATGAACAAATCTATACATGACGGAAGAGACAAAAGGCAGGTGCACGCTATTAACATACATATAAATGCGTTGTTTTACTGTTTGGCCTAATGAAACCAACCCAGTTCCAAAATTCGATTCAGCAGTGCACATGTGGCCACCGAGACTAGCTATAGCCTTCGCTAAATGAACCAGGGCTTCACCATTGTGAATTGAGGTGGCAAACAGGAAAATGGCAATTTCTAAAAACCCCACCATGTGTCATTGTTTGGGGGCTGGGCATAGAGGTGAGGGGCTGCGGTGAGATTGGATTTAAACAACATTATTCAGGCAATTTCATGGCTACTTAGCTCAGTGCAACAAAAAGGGTGGGGGGCTGGAAAAAGAACTCAATATACAAGCAATATATCAGCTGCCACAAATGACTTGCAACCCCTTCAAAAATGTCATTTTTATGCAAAAGCTGACAAAATACTCAAAAATGTACTGCCATAACTGTGCCGTCAGCAAATGTCCTGGCGACACAAGGAGTCTGCAGGGTGCAGCCTGTGACTAGGACTCACTTCATTTCCATTGCAAAATAAGTCACATCTCTTATTTTTCAGCTCCCATTACAGATAGCGCTTGGTTCTCATTTCAACAACCCCATGGGTCACCCACTGTACAACTGATTACATATACAAGATCCATATCATGGAAATTGGGAATTTAACGACTGAGAGACTGAATTTCCCAGAAACCAGATTTAGTGCGAGACCTATTCCGGTAAGTTTGGCTACTTCCGCAGACAACATACTTTCTAAATTAGAAACATTTCAGCTCAAATTAGGATTTATATTTCTAAAATAAATCAATGAATAGCCTGAATTTAATGTCTTAGTCCTATAAACAGTAAGCCAACCTAGTGCCATCCTAATGGTTTAGGGAGAGAGTGCCAGGCCAGCCTATCTGAGATCTAACCAACCTTACTGAGGCAAAGCTGCTTCCCTGGTGACAGCAGTGCCATTCGCTTTGATGTTCTGACTCGCACTGGAAAACTGACAGAAGACTTATTTCATTTGCTCAAAAGAGAAAAACAAGCTCATTTCAAAGCACATTGCTGGTCCACATGCAAATGGAATGGCACATTTTTTTCTGATCTTCTTTACATGGGGGCAAAAAAACATCTTTGATCATCACATGGTCTAAATGAGGAGAGATAGTTGGCTTTCAGGCATATCAAGGGCCTCTGCCCTGCCGCCCCTACACGCTTCCAGCTGCAATATGCCCATCATTCCACCTAATTACTGCCACATGAGGAATAAAACCTATAAAAACAGCCTGGAAATTCATTAAAGGGTGGCTAATTCTATTCCTTCTCACTGGCTGAGTCCATATTTTCCATGCCTGAGCCTGCATTTCTTCTGAGAGAGAGGAGGAAGCCCTCGCCCTCCGTCTCTTCCCGGCTTGGCCCTTGTTTGTCAATAGGCAGAGCCTTTGGCACACCAACCTGGCATCAAAGGGTTTCACACTTCACAGGCCACAGGGATTAGAGGCCTTTCAGGCCTACAAAACCCATCTCAGCTCCACAAAAGCTTCCGGTTATTAGAACCCACAGGCATAAAGGAAGAAGAGGAGGAGGAGGAGGCAAATGAGCATCTGGATGCTTCTGATTCCAGCTTCTTCTTTAAAAAGTTCCATGGTATAAATTTTTATAGCAAAGTTGATTACAGTAAGTATGGCCTCAGACCGGGGTGTAATTTCCCTCTCAAACACACTGTGTGTTTGATGTGCAGGGGTCTCCACATCTCTCTCCTCCAGAGCAGTAAGTCTATAAGTGAGGACATGGAGGTTAAAGGAAAGAGTCTCTTTTGGGCTGACGCTCTGTGACTTATTGGTTTCGGCTGCAGTAGATCATAGCTATGAGCAGCAGCATACAGATGGTGCTGGCTGATAAACACCCACTGAGGCAGCCGGCACTGCCCCCTTTGTGTGAGCCCTCACCTTCTCATAAGGTAGGGGGTTTCCTGCACCTGTGCACACTCTCCAGCGTGCATCGTGCCTGCAAACACAATGTCTAAAAACAGAAAAGAAGGCAGGCATGCACACCCACCCACACACACACGCACGCACACACACATGCACGCACACACACAAAACCTGATCTGCAGATGTGTGTCTCATTTGCCATCAGTGAAGCATGTTGTTATCCTCTGCTCAGCGCTCTCTCATGAAATGTAGGGCAGGGACAACAACAGGTGCCTGTGCGGGCGACAGCCTGCAATGCCTCCTGGGCTAAATGCTTCACACTCGCTTCATTTCGACATACGACAGCCTTGTAAGGATTAATTATTTCCCCTGGGGATGGAAGAATATGCTTTTTTCCCTTCCTGAGAGCAGGAGGCTATGTGCACTCACAAGCACATGAAACAGCTTATAGTAAATGAACAGGGAAACCTGGGCGAGCACTGCTTTTGCAATAAGTGAGAAAAGAAAACTTTCAACATGAAAGGAATGTAAACAAACCAAGCATATGATTGAAGCGCATTGGAGATGAGATAAAAGCTCAGGCAAACACATGCATTCGGTCTGGGAGATCACGCGCCAGGGAGCGGAGATGGCAGGGAGGCAATTAATGGGTTGACCTTCGTCCTTAATCACCCAGTGCCTGGCACACAATGCCCATGTGTCAGAGCAGCACATCTCTAAATGCCACCCCTCATTAGCACGATGCACGCAGTGAGAGAGGCTATCTGTGGAGTGTTACACTCTCCAGCGGTCAGACAGAGATAGTGGGGCTGGGGTAGGAGAACGTGGCAGCACAGACCCAGACTGAGCTGCAGCAGGCCATGATATGATCTAGAAATCCCATTTCACTCACAGGATGGGCACTCTCCTCTCTCTCCATTTTTGATTGGCATGAAACTCCCCAAGCGCAACGTCCTTGGTGTACCCGGTGCTGTCACTGTGAGTGTGTGTGTGTGTGTGTGTGTGTGTGATCGCATGTGTGTATCTGTGTGCATTTCGTGGTGAGGGGGGGTGCCCAATTCTGAACACTCAATTAACACTACTTTAATTAGCCAGCAGTACACTTTGAATTCTGATGAACTAATTTCCTTGGTGTGTGTGTGTGAAAGGGGGGGTTTCTGGTAAAGATGAGGTCCACTGGGTACAAAACAGCAATAAAGAGGGAACTGGTTAGATTAGACTGTAAAAAAAAAAAAAAAAAAAAATCCATTAAATTTTGTGCACTTCTTCCAAGTGAGAGGTCAAATTGTGTTGATCACTATAAGCCAGACGAGAGAGAGAGAGAGAGAGAGAGAGAGAGAGAGAGAGAGAGAGAGAGAGAGAGAGAGAGAGAGAGAGAGAGAGAGAGAGAGAGAGAGAGAGAGAGAGAGAGCAGGCAGTGAGGTGAGGTGGAGGAGGGGGGGGGGCTGGAGAGTCAGAGGCTGTGCGAGAGTACGCCACCGAGTCCGGAAGACCCTGAGAATGCTTTGCACTTTAATTAGAGGTTTAAATGAATAAGGAGAGCAAAAAGTTGGGGGAGAACTCCCCGGAATGCCCATTTATTAGTGTTCCCGAGTGTTAATATTATGAGCAGGTTGGAGAAGTTTTCTTCTTATTAGTGAAGAAAACGGTCCGGCACATCAAAAAGACCCTCAGCCTTTCCTTACTCACTCCTGCAAGGCTGGATCCCTTTGATCCCCTCAGACCATGTTCGCCGGCAAGCAGGAGGAAACGACTGCTTGTTTAGATGAAGGGAGACGAGTGTTCGGTTGAACTGCAATTAAGTTTTCAGAATAATGTGACGATAATAAACATAAACTTTGGCCAAACAAAGAGAGCAGACTGTGATGAGGTTAGGGCAACAAGAAAAAAAGAAAAAAACGGATTTGAGATTACAAGAAAGATGAAGGAAAATAATGAGCTTCAGTCCAACATCAACCACAATCTCTGACAGACGTGTCCCCGTTTTCAGACATGAATATCTGGACAATTGGGTCCGGACATTATCCATAGTTTGCCTTTTACCTACGGAATGCACCAGGACAGAAGCGTTAACAACAACAAGGAAATCTCTCCGGAAGGGTTCAGGTGAGGGGTTCATGGTGCAGCATGCAGGAGACAGGACATGTCGTATTAATTCTGCAGCACAACATTCTCATCCTCTTCATTCTTTTGTTTTTTTTTCAGTTTTGCATCTGTCACCTTTTAGAAACGCCCGCGACATACCCACTTGCTCGCTGTGAATTCTTTCTGGACAATATTCAGCTGTTTTCTCAAATGTGCTCCTTCATTAGAGTTTCTACAAGTCGGCTGACAGAAATACGTCTCAAACATTTGAGTTCTCATGTAAAACCCCTCTAGATAGAGTTCAGTGCATGTCTGACAGTCCGTGTTAATGTGTGTGAGCAAAGGGACATGTGGGCTTTGCTGGGTCTACTTTTAATCTTTACTATTTCAAAGTTGGAGATAGTGTCTGTTCAGACATAGCCCGTCTTGTGCCACATTCCCCCACTAAAGGACACTCCGACCCTACCCTCATTGTAACAAAGTTAATCAGATTAATAATTCATGGCCCTGGCAGTCTTCAAATCCTTCACGTCAGAATCCCTTGGCTTGGAAACAGTTTGACCTGTCAAATGCGTTGCAGCTTAAGATTCAACGGCATTGTTCCCGGGAGGGACCCTTGACCCGAGGCTATTGTTCAGCTCTTAGCAGATAGGATCATTGTCTATGACGTCCTCTCCCCACCTCGGTTAGTCTGCCGTCAAAAGGATGGGCATGCGGGGTGGAGAGGGGTGGGGGGGCCGAGGCGGCGTCGCGTCCTGAACAATACCTGCCTTGTGCTAATGGAGGTGTCATCTGGCGCAGGGCTGATTAGTCAGCGATTACAGCCAGGCCTCAATTGCCGTGACAACTGCTGCAAACACAATGGGGCCTGATAGAGCCAGCTGTTTGGTCCTCTGCAATTAACCCTGCATCCCACTCGTCTCCGGCAGTGCGCTGCCTCTAATTGACTATCGGGCTCACAAAGCAGGGGCTGTCGGCCAGGCCCCCTGGACGTAGCCCCCCCGCCCCTCTGCCAAGGTAGAGATGATAATAATAGAGGCGTCCCGTGGACTCGGCTGCCACTCAATCAAAGCCTCGCTCCCCCACAGGAGCTTCCTGAGGAGAGAGCGCATGTATGAGCCAGCGATCAACAGGGTAGAGCAGCCTTGCAGGGGGCAGACATGTTGAATATGCCCTCAGCCAGAGTACTAATCAATTCAAGTGCACGTGAGGGGAAAGGGAACCCTGCTGCTTGCTTGATATCAGAAAAGCCATTTTTAGGAACACTCATCTCCCTCTGTTCATCTCAGGGCTGATTTTCTGTGCAACAACACGGGGAGGGAGAAAAAAAAAATCAAGGCAATTATTTGTCAGGCCTTCGCTATCTATAATTGCAAAGATAAAAATCAAACTGCAATGATTTCTCCGAGGATAGAGCTGTCTGGATTCCCGGCTGCTTGTGTCATCATAATCATCAAACAAATGCATATTCTAAGGCAGAGGAAAAGAAAATGGGCTGCTCGCCCAACTTCTCTCTGTCGCTCATAATTCTTCATGTTTATTATTAATCACTTGGCTTATTGCTATGTATTTTACACCAAACTAGATCCGCAAAAATAAACCTTAAACAAGTTTTATTCTTCAGTTGCATATGGTTACTTTTTTTTATCAAGATCAGACACTTAATAAGAAGAAAACTACACATTTAATAAAATGAATCACTGTGTAAATACAAGCTGTGGCTTTTCAACAGGGGGTGCCATACTGCAATCCCTTATTGGGTCTTTAAACCTGCCGACATGTTGCACAAACAGCAAAGAGGATAATGAGAAGGTTAAAGAAATCTGCACGCTGATCCTCACCAGGCACGCAGACAGGGTGCTTGTCAAAAAATGGATTTAATCGTTAAAAGAGATTTAAATAGAAAAACTTAGACAAAACTCCCAAATCTAATCCTTCATTTCATTAGAGCTAATCTTATCTGAGATTTAATCTCCCTATTTCCTGCACAAGCAGCTAGAAGAAATAGCAAATTGAGAGCCTAATTCTGGCGTCCTCTGTGCACAGACTGCAGCGGGAGGTCACTGATCCAGGCTGCAATCAGGCGATAGATGCGTCTGTGTTAATACAGTATGAGATAAGGTCCACAGCTCCAGATGACACTGGGAAGGAGCTGAAGAAAAACAAGATTCACTTTCTGCACAGTGTTTACAGCCTCACATATGTGTATAACTCCATGCTGGACAATGGCTCCAATCAGAAGCTGCTAATTAGGTTTCAAGTACGAAGGTTTCCGCGCTAGAAATGTGAAATATTGCACCAGCAGAACACTGTCATGTTTACATTTTCTCGTTAGAATTTATCTCTAAAGCCAGATGTTACTGAATCAGCCATGAAAATTAATTAGCTGGTCCAATGTGGCAACCTCGTGCCCCTTCCAGACAGACCTGGCTTTTATGGGCTGTAGGGGAAATTACTGTGAATTGATTGATCCTGAAGGACTCCTCTGTACACAGGGACTAGCAGACACACACACCCACATGGAAACACACACACACACACACACACACAGAAACACACACCCACAGATCCTGCCAATAACAGCTGATTTAAACATTTTACCATCCACATGAGCCTGACATCCTTTTCTTTCAGTACCTACAACATCAATAACCAGGAAATGTTAAAATCTATAAATATAAAACAAACTGCAAACCCGTTCTTTGTTTCTTATTTGTGCTTATTGTTTTTAAAAGCAGGTGGATTTTTTAGGATGCACACTTAAAACCAGGTCCAGTCAGAAGGACAAATCTCTGAACATCCACCCATCCTCTCAGACGACAGTTGCACCCTCTGACCCATAAAAACATGGAAATTACAAATGGATGTATTCCCTCTGCATGCCTCCTTGATCTTTTTTTGCCCCTTTCTCTCTTTTCCATCCTCTTCACCTCCTCTCCCTTTTTTCCCTTTGTGCTCTTCCTTTGCTACATAACCCTTTCTGTCTCTTCATTCCCCCCTCTCTGTCTCTTCCGTCTCCCTCTCTGAGTAAGTGAGTTTCATCTGGGGTGCTTGCCGGGCGAAATCACCTCGGGGCGAACACTTTATTATCTGTAGTCAAAGCGTCACCACAAATACCATTCTACACACACAAGTGTCACTTTCCATTTGTCTGCACTCTGGCTGCATTAGCAGAGCCTCGCCGGCCCAGAGCCTCGTCTCCAACACGCCCGGCAGAGGAAAACTAACAGCGTGGGAAAGCACTCGTCCTGCATTCCTCGCCCATTAACACCACTGGCACCACCGGAGCAGACCCACTGCCTCCCTGGGGAATTAATAAAATTTTCATCCGCAATAACCTTGGTGAAGATCTCTTATGAAACGACCAAAAAAGGAAGATATTTAGCTAGATATCTTAGAGTGTTTTGTGTTATGTTTAGTGCAAAATATCACAATTGAACCAAACATGCGCAGGATCTCCTTTTAATTCAAATCAGTGCACTTGTTAATTACTGATGATGCATCTCAGTGTCCAGCAGAAACAACACCAGCGGGTAGACTATGTCCCATCTGAGCAACAAAGGAATGCAGGCCAGCAGCACCCATGTCTTTTGTGGGACACCCCATCACCAAACAAACACCGGAACTGGGGCAACATGTTTCCCTCACACTACACACTGCACCCCATAAACAAAAAGGGCCCAAAACAAGAACCAGTTCAATGTTGGCTCCCATGACAGCCAACCCCACCTCCTCCTAGAAAAAAGGGAATTTCACTAGAAAAATATAAAAATCTGAAAACTGTTATACTGCGATCAGAGCCACAACCTCATTTCAGAGTTTCACTTAGGCACTTTCCATTTCTAATAATTTATCGGCCTGGAAAGGCGACATAATAGATAATAAATGGGGGAAAGAAATTACTATATTCATCACAAAACTGCTCTCTGTTTAATAATCAAGTTTGGCTGAAGGGCTTTAGAGGAGAGTTGGTGTATAGATGAGGGGAGCGGTCCTGGTTTGTGGGCTGCCTGTGATGAGCCAGCCCGCGGGCCTGCCTGGGCCACCCTCATTGTGCATACAGCATGGTCTAGAAAGCAGAGCTTTATCAGCAAATACCCCGAGTCAGCACAAGCAGCGGGGTGGTTATGCGTTGCGACTGGCACACCAGCTGATATTGTCATGTGCGATTAGGCCTGTGCTCATGAGCCTGTGAACTCATTCCTATGGCATCAAAGTCAACCCCACCCCCTACCACCCTCCATTTATATCCCTGCCTCTCCGCTGCCCTCTCCTCCTCCTTCTCCAGCCTTTTTTTTTCCATTTTACACTCAGCCCTGTCACTTCCCAGCATACCCTCACCGAACCTTGTGAAAAGCTGTGCTCCGCTGCAAACACGTACCAAGGGAAAATATAACAACAAGCTAGACTGGTTTTTATTTCCAAAACAAATCTCTGCAGCTTAATTTACTCCATTCAGACGGGTCATCCACGAGTTAGAGCCCGGCGAGTTCACCGAGGAGCAGCCGGTGCCAGACTTGTTTTGTCTCGCTGCACCTCTTCAGATGACAAGGCTGATAGAGAGGAACAAAGACGGAGCCGTGGAAGAGAGAAAGACAAACTGTGACGCTAGTTATGGGGAAAGATCACAAAGAGGAAAACCGAGATTAGACCATTCAGCGATTCTAAGAGCAGCACAGGACACAGAGCCAAGACAAAGAAAACACAACAAGCTGAAATCCTGACCTGAAAGATTTATGTCAGGCCTTCCCTTTTGTGTCTTTAAGAGAAGATGCTGTGCTGTGACACTATTTCATAAAGGGCTACATGGGCAGCTGAGAGCCAGCAGCATTCACAGTCATGCATAAACTCCAATGGACGCGGTGACAACACAAACACACACACACACACACACACACACACACACACACACACACACACACACACACACACACAGGTTTAAAGTAAAGGACCCCAGAGGTAGAGATTGTGAGCGCACACAGAGATAAGAGAAGGAACCAGAGCGGAGAGCCGAGGAAAAAAAAGGGAGAGGGAGGGAGAGATGAGGAAGAGGCTGGAGGCGCCTGGGCAGGCCTGTCAGACCGGAGGAAGCCTGGTGCACAGGCCTGCAGGTAAATGGAAGAAGAAAGGCGCCTGCAGGCTGCCTGAGGCAAGCCTGGGCCCTTCTGTTCTATCATTTAGGAGACAAGTCCTCCACTGATTCCCAATTAATATTTAACACTGCACAGACAACAAGGCACTCTGCAGTACACATGCCAACGAGAGGAGGGGAGAGGAGGGGAGGGGAGGGGAGAGGAGGGGAGAGGAGAGGAAAGGAGATACATACATGGGTACATTTGAAAGATTTAAATGTCAGTTGTGTTCTGGTGGTAGGGATTTAGTAGAAGCAAATTGTTAAAATACTTCTTTTGTTGGAACCTGTAATTAAGTAAAGATACATTTATGTATTATGTAACGTTTCTTTATTAAAACGTCTAAAAAGGACTCAACCTATGTTGTATATTTCGTTGACTGATGTGTTCTTATATTATCCAAGATGTTTCCAACAATGTTCAAACCCACAGAAAGTGTTAGGAACAACAACTCCCATGATCCCACGCTGCTTCAAAACATCATAAAACTAGGTGTTTTGTTCCCCGACCAAATAACATATTCTACGTCTAATCAACATACTATCATTGAATATATCTATAGGACTGTGTGGAAACAGTTAATTAGCATTTATTGTGTGGCTCTGTTTTTCTGTCTCTGAGAGTAGATTTGGGTTTATTGGGTCACACACCCCACTCACTTAATCAAGCAATACTTTTATTTTCAAGTTCAAAGCTTGGCAGTCACAGAAAGTTTTCAACAACTTCACAAATAAGACGCTTGATGCTCCATGATGGAGTTTACAGTCACAGGCTTGGGTTTGCAGAGTTTCCTCTGGGGTTGGGGTTAGTAAGAACTGGTTGCTGGAAATCTTTTCAAAGGTCTTGAAATCCAGTTAAATGAGCATGTCAGAGTTGGAAATTGTAGCTATAGGTCAGCAAAAAAACAGCAAATTAAACCATTTCTGTAATCTAAAATGACGAAGCCCTCGAAGCGTGTGAACATGGTCTTCATGAGAATGAGCCTGGAGAGGAAAGACCACAGAATCTGTACTTAAATGTCCCACAGGAGCGATGATTTGACCATTGTGCTGTGGTGAGAATCCTCTGCCAAACCCTCTGTACTATTAGAGCAGACTCACAAACCACATTCAAATTTGGTTTAAGTTCACGACTGGTTTGGATGAAAACACCAAACTTTTCTGCTTTCGGCTCTTTGGTTTTATTGATATTTTTCCACACTCTTCTTTGGCAGATGGGATATTTGTAACAAAAAAACTGTAAACAAGGTTGTAAGTATCTTTGACCACGAAGTTAATATGTCTTATCCTCTGAGGCACCAGATTTTTTGTAAACTTATAAAACATAATAACAGCTTAATGCAATATTTAGATATAATTTAATAGATATGTGCTAGAATTTCGTTATTATTTGAAAGGAGTGGATCGAAAATAGAACAACCTGTCTTCCTTTTATATTTG
Organism: Limanda limanda; assembly: GCF_963576545.1. Classification (NCBI taxonomy): domain Eukaryota; kingdom Metazoa; phylum Chordata; class Actinopteri; order Pleuronectiformes; family Pleuronectidae; genus Limanda; species Limanda limanda. Next base: position 14,197,198 of record NC_083640.1, on the reverse strand, counting down.
TGAGCCCAAATGTTGGACCATGAATACATTTCCATTTTGAGTTTCATATTGAAGTGCCCACTCAAAAGCTCCCCTTGTATCCTGCTGGGAGTTTGCACCACCTCCTGAATGCCTCTGTTGATCAGTGTGTGGTGGGCTCAGCTCGGAGATGGCACAGGCTGTGTCATTTCCTGAGGGACAGCAAGGGACTGCGGACACTCTGTATCCCGGCTCACATCCCCCATCCCACCCCCAGTCTCTGGCAGGCGAAGACAGAGGGTGTCCGTGGCTTGCACCTGGGATGCCCAAATGCCAGCTCGGAGGCTTTGGAAGCAGGAACCTGTTTTTCAACCCAAGTCCCGCTGTGACCAAAACTAAAGCAGAGTCCCTCTTCCTCAAGCTCACCACCCAAGGCAATAAGATTGCTTCGCCCCCCGTGTTCACAGCAGAAGGCGAGAGGGCAGAGGGAAGGCATGGCTCTGTGGGACGCCACCAGCCGGAAATGATCCTCTGTGTGCCAGTGCTGAGACGCCAACGTGACAGAAGAGGCTGCGTGAGGTAAGAATCGTACAACCAATAACACATGGCTGCCTCTCTGGAATACACTGCAACTCTTTTAATACTCTGGATTTTGCAATATAGCAATGTGATGAAAGCAGGAATCACATACATCTCATGGGGCTATGCAAACCCAGCAATTTCCAAAATGAGATTGCATAAGCAGGCACACAGGAGGAGGTGTGAGAGGCATGGATAGCTGTCAATCACCTTTCACCAGGAAAAATACCCAGTGACCCCTGCTTCCCTGCTGCAGACAGTGGAATAATGACAATCTCTGTGGGCACTCTGTGGAATTCCAAATGGGAGTCGGAAAAGAGGTAGTTCAATCAGTGGGAAAAGGTCAAGTGCATGCAGATTCCCTCTCCCTCTCCCTCGCTCTGGCTCCATTCCTTTTCCCCCAGTTCCACTTCACGCCCTCAACCTCCAGGGTACTGAGGCAATCAGGGTAAAGGTTGTTATTCCTGCTGCTGCTGCTGCTCACGGCCACATTTAAATATTCAACTGAAAACGCCCCCCCCTGCCCTCTTCTTTTCTCACATAACAGCCATTGGAATATCGTACTGATATGGCGAGCTAACTCCACTGTAACGTCCACACCTCCTCAGACAACAATGTAGGAGAGGAGGCTAGAGGTCATTATCCGAGCATATTCTCTCTCGCTGGGGCCGCAGCTTAGAAGAAAAAAAAATCTTGGCTGCTAAAAGCAAAGCCAACTAATGGCACTGCCAGCTCAGTCTGCAGAGGCACAGGGCTATTAGGAAAACCACAATCCTCAGGTGAACCTCCATGTCATGTCCCGAGGCTGCGTGTGACAAGGCCAGGTTGTCTCTGTCGATCAAGCAGGAAGAGGGCTGAGCCGGGGCCGCCAAAGTATCAACCTGGGATATCAGGCCTGCTGGGACCTTCTCATCTACACCTGGCTGATTGGCACCTCGGGCCTCCTGGGTGGTGTCACAGAGGGTTACGGCTGGAGGTGTTCTTACATACGTGTGTGTGCATGTCTCTGCCACAAGGCAGATCTGGGGACAAATTCTAGACAACACACCAACTGACTGGAGGCATTTAACTAGAGCCGAAACTGGTTTTCCAAGTTTGATTTCACCGCAGTTGCATTAATCATGATGTGAAATTGTTCCTGTCTCAATTAGGGTTTCATAAATCACTGAAATGCAACCAAAAGTATGTTATATTACTATGGGTGTGTGTATAATACTGACAGTCACACACTGATGGGGTTACAGACATGTGGGAATGTCCCGGTTAAGCCCAAAGTCTGCTCCAATCATAGGTGTCAGTGGTTTACTAAGATACCTGCAGCGGGTCTATATAACACAAACATGCACACTCAGTGTGACAATGACATCCTCACAGAATGTCATGCTGGCACAAATGTAACTGCTTAGAAATGGAAACCTGCTGAAATCTGATCTTATGTTGGAAAATAGCCAGATGGAAATATCCGCATCAAACAGTCAATGGGGTAAATATGGTCCAGTTGTTCTTTAGCTGATAAGTGGCAAAGGAACTAGTTGTCTGAACCAGGGAGGAGGCATGATGGTGGTGAGGGCTGCTGGGCCTCCTGTCCAGCCCTCTCAGTGTTACTCATAACAAAGCCGGCGCACCTCCCTCTCCCCTCCAGGAGCAGGACTGCTACACTCACCCCTGCTCCCTGAACCTCAGGCACACCGTGGAGGACGGCGATCAAGGAGAGTGATGTGTAGCGAGGGAGGTCGCCGCTGGCCGAGGGTGGCCAGGGTCAGTGGCATCCATTCACCCCTCTACCCCCGCAGGGCCTTTCTCTCTCATCTGTCTGGATGGGTGCCCTCTCTATGGGGAACAACACGATGAGAGGCCCTGGCTCCGCTGCCATTTCTGCCTTTCATGTCTCCATCTAGGGCAGTGGCAGAGAGACGTGGAGGGGAGGACGGAGGCATGGGGAGGAGGCAAGCTACAAATGTCACCCATAAGGGGGGATTTAATTAAAAATGACAGGGGCTGGCGCTGGCGAGTGCAGCCACATATGCGCAGAATTTGGGCTCAGTGAAAGCAAGTGCCTATGATTTATAATTCAAGTAATGCGCTGCGCTCCTTTTAATTCTACGGCCAAAGAAAAAAATATCAAAAGACCGCCCGTGAGAGGCTAATCCAATATGATATTTTTAAGGGCAGGCGGTCAATGGCTTTTTGAAAAGCCAGCTTCTCTGTCTCCCCTTCTGCCTCTCTCTCTCTCTCTCTCTCTCTCCTCCACTCGTCTGTGTCTCCCCATCTCCCTCTCTGCCGCTCCCTCCTTTCTCTCGCCCTGCACTCCCCGCTCTACAGTACCCTCACCCCACCCCCCCCCCCCCCCCACACCCCCTCGAGCCCAGACACAGAGAGGGCTGTGATAATGGAAACATCCCGCTCTCCGCCTCCCGTTCCTCCTGCTAAGCTCCGTGCGCTTGGGGGAAATTGATTGTCTGGCGAGCCGATCTCAACGCTTCCAGCTGATGGCAGAGCCAGTTAAGTCCTTTTTTATTGAGGGTATGAGGGATTTTTAATGGGAGTCGCATCAATGAACTGTGCAGCCACTCTGCATCTGCATGCAGGGGCTTTTTCCTAAAACCCTCCTTGCCCTCTCATCTACTCTGCCACCCAATTCCTCTCTCTCCCTCTCTCACACACACACACACGCACACTCACTCACTCACGTTTGTGTAAAGGACAGCACATGCAAATAACACAGCTTGCCTCTAACTCTCTCCCAGGTGAACCCCCCCCCAGCCCCCTGTGCTCTCACTCACTCGGTCTCTTTGAGGGGAGTATTCTGGTATTCAGCATCCTGTTGAGAGACCAGGTCACCTCACCCGCAGACCTCCTCCATGTTGGCTCAAACTGGCCCATGGACACTAAATCACTGGGACCTGCTCAGCACAGGCGACCACTTCTGCCGCCAGAGCCACTGTCTGTCCTTCTGTGGCCCTTCTGAGCCCGGGCGAACAATTGCCTTATTGAGGCCAAGAGTTGCGCAGTGGTAGAAATCCAACACTCCTCCCCCCCCTTCGCTTCCAAGGACAGAAAGGAGGCTATTATGTTCAAACATCCTCATTATGAACCTTAAGCCAGTCGCTGTGGTAGTCTTTCAATCAAAGGTTTAACAGGTGGAGAGGGGGAGTCAGTCAGAGAGGGTCAGTGAGACGGAGGGCAAGGGGAAGACTGGAGACTGTCCTTTTTATCTATTGATTTGAGTCCTGACTCCCACTGGCTGCTCCTCAATAAAAGGACCCTGAGAGGAAGTGGGCTAATCCTGCGAAATTGGAAGGAGGGAATCGATTAAGACTGTTGAGGACTCCCTCCGTTTCTCTCCCTTTCCTCTCCTCTCCATCTTTACCTTCTCTAATTCTATTTTGCACAGTTTCTCTTTGTCCTCCCATTCACTCCGGCTCCTCTCAGAATCCTCATTAGTGAGCTCAGTTGAACCCACTCGGCTGAAGTGCTGCCCCTCTTCCACATGCACCTGGAGCTCTGTTTATCTCCCTCGTTCTTTCACAAACACCTATAAGCTCCGTATGAAACATCCGTACAGACCAGAAAAAACGACTCCAGATCTGAGGACTGAGCTAGCACCCAGTCACCTTGCTGTTCCTGACTCTCCTCTGCTTTGTGGGAGGTAATTGGAGTGTGATGTTGAGCTGAGAAGCAACTAATTGGCCAGAGAGGAGCTGAGTGGTGGGCTGGTTATAGGCCTGCATCAAGGTCCCACTGAGGAAGAAGCACAGTGCTATTCCCAGTAAGCTTCTATAAGCTGAGGTAAAACTGATAGGTTAGTGCTCCCCTGCTCTCCATCAGCCAGTCCTTTTAATCGGCTTGTAGCTCGTAGGCCGCATGTAAACAAAGGTCACTAAAGACTGATGAGGATTCAATGAGGAGAGAGCGTCAATGTAAAAGTAAAAAGTTGATTCGAAAGCTTCAACAAAATAAGATAGGAATTCTCCTGACTCCTGCGGCTCCCTCTGATCCCAAACTGGTCCGAACTAGTTTTGTCAGCTCTGTAACAGTTTTTCAACCCTGGCTCATCTCGGTCCCTTTACACCGTTTTGTGAGTGGACAGAGGGAGGTGCTCAGGGAGCAAACAGAGCAGCTGTCATGCTTTACAGGCGGCCGGCACAGCCAGGGCCAGACACTGTAAATGTTTACAGACCCTCAGGGTCACCCAGGGCCAGCGAGGCACGTTAAACACTGTCTGCTCGGCCCTGTTGCCACGACTGCACAATCAGCACAGCTAAACAGCCTCCTCTCAATGAGTAGCTAAACAACAGGGCAATCCAAAGTCTAGAGCGAATGAGACTGTTTAGAATTCCTCAGAGCAGCGAGGGAACACAGCGACAAACAGAAACCGGAAAGTCTATTTTCCTTCACTTATTCACAGTCAGAGTTAACTACCCGTTTCCATCATTCACCGTGACCAATAGATTACATACAAACACAAACCCCTCTCATTTCATCACTTAAAGCGAGCTGGACTCTTTGCCCCCATCGCTACCTGTCACTTTGTTAACTTACATTTCCGTCCGAGGGCTTGCGGTGGCTCCAGGGTCTTGCTGGCACACACCGGGTGCTGGGGTGGAGGGTTTTGCCTCCTCTGCAGACAAGCCAGCATGGCGAGGTGGGCACAGTACGACAGCCGGGGGAGTTCTGCGGCCAACCTGGAGCAGAAAAAGAGCAAGAAAAAGGGAAAGAGAGGAGTGTTGAGTGAGTTAAGCAGGATGATTCGAGGTCAAAGCTCCATGGCCGTGTCCGGTAAGCTGGCAGGAGCCGGCTCTGAGCGAGATGGGCTAGGTCTCTCACCCAGGATTTAATTGGGAAAGCATGCCTACAGCTGCCTGCCTCCCAGCTCTGTGTGCTGAATGATAAACACACACCTGCACCGGGGCTGCACAGTTGACACGGGTTCAGAGCACAGTCCAGGCCAGTCACTCTGCAGCTTCAAACAGCGCATCCACACAGCCATTCAACCACATCTCCTGTCTATGAAACCGTCCTCAAAACAAACACACAGGCGCACACAGAGTGTAGCCGGCACATTCCTTCCAGGGCAGTGTGTACTTGGTGATTGATGGCATTATCTATGGATGGCAAAAAAAAAATGGTAATGCTGAGAAAACAGCCGTCTGTCTGCTCCAACTTAACATGCAGCAGCTCTGGGGGACTGTCAGGAAAGGCCTGGGGGACTGTGCGGTGTCTGGATGTATGTGTAGCTACGTGTTGAACCGCGTGGTTGTGTGTGTGAGCAAATGCGATGGGTTGGGAGGGGGAGACTGCCAACCGTACATCAGGACTAGTGACGGCACTAATCAATCTCCCTCTAGGCCATAAATCTCCAGCTCTACACTCCCCCTTTTCCACCTTCACTCAGGAACAGGGAGGCAGTGGCTGCTAGTTTCCTCTCAAAAAGCCCATCATAGCCCCGGTGGAAACACCCGACGTACACCCAGGTTGTTATATATATATATGTGGGCCAGCATGGGGACACATGGAGTCTCTCACTAAGAACCTTCAGCAGTCGAGGAGCATGGAGGGTATCATTCATCAGCAACATACCAATGTCACATAGCACAATGATGACTGATTACAAAGTCTTCTACTTGGATTATTTGCCAGATGAGAGAAGCAAAAGCAAACCATATAGGTCCAGAGCAGAAAGTGCATCTATATGATAAGGATCAAGATTCACTCGTCTATAGTTCACTTGGTGGTGATTGTTTGGTTTCCAGGAGCATGTGCTGTTACTGTGTTACTGTATGTGGGCTAAAACACTGCAGAAGCCCAAACACACCTAAAATGCACCGGCTGTCTCTGCAAAGAACCACAACCTCAATCTTGGTCCTGCATGTGTTTGAGCCTCTCGTCCAAAATGCATTGATATAAAACGCTATCATTTCCATCTGGGCCTCCTCCCATATTAAAACAAAGAACAGAAGCAAATATTTCATCTATGCTGTCAGCGCCAGCGTCTCTCGCCATGATGCGTGGCAGATTATTGAAAAATGATTCCTCCCGTGCCTGTCACAGCCTCGTCCCCTGTTATTTATTTTCTCAGTGAATCACTAAATTAACATTTAGCCACCTGCCATCAGTCCATTACTTAGTTTTATAGATTATCATTTTAATATGAAAGAAAGCAATTACAGTGATTACAACGTGAATTAATGGCAGTTCATAAAGCGCCAGGTCCTGTTCTCCCTCATTTAGGGAATAAAGCAAAATATAGATCACGAGTGGAGAAACATCAAAATATGAAACCACTAATGCGAGTATTCCATCACAACAACCTTTGCAAATGACAAAATGTTCCTCTTGTATTGACCGAGGTGGAAAACAGTCATGTGGAATATGAAAGTTTAAAATTATAATTAAAAGTTACTTTGTGCTTTTGTACAGTTTCAGCACTGAAAACACATTACAGTAAATCAAATGATCAGGATGAGAATTAATTAAATTTATCGTATTTAAATTAAATTTACTACTTTTGACAAATACCATTTTTATAGTACCAATAAAAGTATCACCAAAACTAGAACAATGGTTGCGTTTTTTAAATTTGACGATCGGCATTCCAAAACTGAGTTTGGAGCAGTCTGTTCAAATTTACCGACAATGTTTTTAAACAAATGTGTTTTTTTCCCCCCCTTCACAGATCAAATAAAACCTGATAAAAAGCCTGGATTGAGAAATGGAGGAAAGAGGGAAACATGATAACCCGTCTTGCTGCCTATAATCATAAGGTTGAATGATTTTCCCGGTCTGAATAGTTAAAGATCAGAAGCAGGTGTTCCAGACAAATGCATCATCCCTGTGAAGAATTCAGTCTCTCACCCACTTTAAAAAAAGTGTTTTAATAAAACATTTTTCACAAGACGTTAAATGCGACCTCAGACCCTGAGGCTTGAACAACACACCTAACACTCAAAGTGTATAGCTCTCTGAGAGCGTCACAAAACAACACATTCAGCACAAAACCTGAGAGTGTGAAAATCTTCACAAAAATAAAACATTCGTTCTCACAAATGACAGTAATTTAAGATTTCAGATGGAATTTATTGTTAATTCCCTGTTTCTGGTTGGTTCACCCTCTCTCGCTCTCTCTCTCTCACACACACACTCACACACACACTCACACACACACACTCGCTTACACACAAGCACACACGTTGCAGATGGGAGAGAGGGGCCACTCTTTTTGTCGCCAGGTGCTTGAGCAAAAAAAAAAGGTCGCTCTCAGTGCCATTTCCTCTCGCACACAGGCAGGCCTGGCCCAAACACACTGGCACTTTGAGCTCATTACCGGCTATTCACATAATCCTTTCTCTGTGTCCTCTCTGTGAGGATACTAATTTCACAGCAAGTCCGTCCTCACAGCCCATTTGTTAAGAGATAGTGGTGGAGAGAGAGAGAGGGAGGACGGGGACACATGGTGTAGATTGAGACTAAAAGCTAGTTTTAACGGGGCATACCTCTGCAGTTTCCCCCCCTCTCTGAAATGAAAGACAATCGTGTAACTACCCTCCATTTTTCTCCATTTGCTGCTCACCAAATGTATTCGGAGGCATTATACTTTGCAGAGAGAGAGACCCGCTTCTTTCAATTCAATTTCAAGAACCAATTTTCCCCTATTATTGCCTTTAAGAGCGAGGCAGAAGGAGCAAGTCTTTGACTTGTTTGTCATGTCGCCCCTTTCCCCTCATCTCCTCCTATTAGGTTATTGTTCTACTTAGCAGATGTCCATCAATGAGCAGGAAATTATCTCCAAAACCAAAACCCTGTGACCCATCATCCCTTTGCCCGGGTCAATCCCCATGAAGGTGGTGTAGAATGGGTTATGAGACACACACAAACAAACACATACACACACACACACACAAACCCTACACGCTGCTTGAAAAAACCCACCTGCACTTCACTCACTCATCAAATCCACTCACAGGTCTCCTATTACACCAGTGCGGGGATATCTCAAAAGCCAGGATGGCTATCGGCTCTTTCTGCAAACGCTGCTGCAGGGTTTGCAACGGGGGCGGAAGATCAGTCCCACGAGATGAGGGAATAAGCCGGAATCAAGAGGTGGTGGGCTTGGCAGAGGGCTATTTCTTAGTTAAAAGGTTCTTAAACTCCAGAGGAGATCAGAGGAGATGGCTCCCTGCGCCCAAAGCTGTCTGTCCAGATAAGCATCCTGCCAAGTGCCGGGTGCAGCAGCGAGGTCATGGGTGAATAAGCCGAGTGTATGTGTGTGTTTTGAAATATACGTCGTTCAGGTGCAGGAAAAAGTGAGGCAGCTCAGACTGGGACTTGACCATCAGTACATTTTGGTATAGGAGGTATCAAATATTGTTGTATACCAAAAGATGGTATTGATTGTATGAGAGTCAGAGCCATTTTTAGTGTATTTAATGATCAGATGGCTGCAATTTTTTAAAAATATTATCCTAAATAAGCCTGGTCCTATTTAACATTTGTGAACCTTCGGACCTTTTGTAATATGAAAAATTAGGTTGAAAAAACAGCCTAGCATCATAGCAGTTCTATTCCCATTAGACGTCAGGGTGGTTGACAGTTGTTTACAAGTTGCTCTCCGATCACAACCTGAAATCCGACTTTTTATTATTAACCTTTTAAATGTGATCATATCCTTTGTGAGTTTCAATTCCAAAACCCAAACCACAATTTGCAGTAACCTTCCCCTAACCTTCTACTAAACTAATGCTGTTTTTTGGATGCCCAAATGCAATAAATGAGATGTGTGTTATGAGGTCATGTTTTCACCCCTGTTTGTTTGTTGGATGGTTTGTTTGTTTGTTAGAAAGATTACATGAAAATAACAAAATGGCTCTTGATGGAAAAAAAACACAGGCACATTTAAAGAGCTGACTTCTATCAGTGTGTGAGATCTGGTGCGGCTTGATTGAATTAAGGGAACTGCGTTGGCGGAGGTGTCAGCTCTGTTGAGTGCCTCTCTAGTTCCGAAACATCACTGGACGGAAATAAATATAATAAATGTTGTAATCTGAGGTATTGTATAATCATCCAAATATTAATGTTCTTGTCTGGCATATTTTTTAGAGTAAGGTATCACCGATCATTTCGGTATCAAACTTGAAACGCGTTGTTTTAGCCACTATAGCACAACAACTCCCAGCACTTATGTTATCTGCCAGTAATTTTTTACAGTAAACCAATCACTAAGCGTCACAGATTCCTGTGTCTCAGCTAAAAGCGTCTCCAGTGAAACCCCCCCCCCCCTCACAGTGTGGGACCAGCCATGGTCCGGGAGCCTGGCAGACTGCCTCCACAATGAACAGGGGTGGGGCTACAGCCTAATTGAATGGTGACCCTGCCGTCTCACTGTGGGACACCCCATGCAGTGCTTTTAACAAGCTGCTGTGTCTCCCCTCTTAATAAGCCCAAACAAGTTAATCCAATCGACACACTCAAACCCTTTCTTTTTCTTTAACAAGGCACTGCTTCTACCCCCTTAATCCCCGGCTCCCCCTTCTCCGTCACCATACCGTCACATGAATGGAGGGAGAGTGAAAAGCTCCATTAGGAAGGACTGGCAGTAAACCCCTTTCGGCTCGGCACTTTCCACACATCTGCACTAAATAATTTGCACTCATACAGTATATTCAAAACACACACACACACACACACTAACGCTCGCATGTGCCTGATAGAAAACCGGACTGTTTGGACGGGACACACAATGAGAGGGTTATGTTAGCCGTCCCCGATCTCCCCCCCCGACACACACACACACCAACAACAACAACAAAACAACAGACAAACAAAAATTCTGAGGGGACGTTTGTCGACCGGCACGCCACTCGGGGACATAAAAAAGGCATTGTTAACAAACCCTCCCAGCTCCACAAACAAGAGCCACTGATTCCCTAACAATACAAGCCCCTGGATGCACTCACCCACCAGCTCGGCACAACCTCACACCAGCACAATAAATAACCTGCACAACAAAAGGCCATTGTGTGTAAAAGCCTACAGTTTAGGCATTATTGCCATGATATACAGTGTTGGAATAACATATTGGCAGCTGAGCCTTATATATACGATGCATCATGCCGGCGTTATTGGGGCTTATACAGCCTCGTATGCACTCATATTTATAAGAGGTTTCTGTGCAGATGAAAGGCATCTTGGCAAAAACACTCAGCTGTTAGCTTTCCATATTCCAGTCAGCTTCAATAGCTTCGCCCATGGGATGAAGGGTGAGGAATGTCTGGCAGTCCAATAGCAGTGAGTCGTCTGTCATCTCTAATCAAAACACGCCTGCCTAGACTAATGTCAACCCTGTAATAGCAATAAGGACTAATTGACTTCACAGCCAACTGCTGCATCTTTGTGCCGGGCTAGGTTTCATCAATGGCAAATAACAGGCTCACAAAGCGCTGAGCCATAATGGCTACTTGGCAAATGCATGCAAACTGTAGAGAATGCAAAGAGATGAGGTCAAGCAAATATGAAATTTAGATATAAAGTTATACAGAGGCAGGTCTGGGTTTAAACCTTGGATGGATGTGTTCCAAATGCTGGAATGAGGGACGTTGAAGGTCTTATGAATAATTGAGGATATAATGCTGAATTTAACCATATGTTTTCAGCCACTACATGAGCTGTATTCTACCAGTGAAGTTTGGATGGGCTGGAGATGACCTGTCAGGTAGAAACTAGTTAACGCTGTTAGATACGAGTCTACAGGTGGTTAAAGTGGCCACATTGACCAGGGTCATAACTTTAATTTAGGGATCTACAAGAATAAGGTTAGCTGCAATGTAATATGCAAAATATACATTTGTCTCACACAGTAGCCTATGTTGCTGCTGCACCTCTTCACACCTTCTGGCTGAAATACTTTGTTTGGAGATTGGCCGGCCTACCAAAGAGCCATCTCTGCTCTCATTAATAAGATGGCCAACTCTTCTGTGATTGCTCAATTGCTTAGAGCAAGTGTTACCTACAGGCTCCATGATCAGCTGTAAACACAGCTGTAGCCATGGTAACAATGGCGTTGGTTCTGCTGTACAAATTCTGGCCTAATTCGCCGGAAGGCTGGTGTGTTAGTTGGTGACGCTGAATCTGCACGGAAAAAAGTCAGGAATGCAAACAAGCCGTTTCAGGCACTTCAGGAGGAGTAGGAGAGAAGGACTCCCTGTGCCTCTGACTTTGGCTATTTTATGTGCACAAAAAGGTTCTGACACACTACAGAGAAGAGGGAAACAGAATGAAATGGGCACTTTAAGGTGGATTGTGCCCTTAGGTGCATTTAGAGTCTGTGTTTGTCTATTCTGGTGAGAGAGACGGGATCGTTCCTGCAGTTCGGCTCTCACCTGGTTCTGCTCTTTGCACAAGCACCGGAGACTCATAACCCACTCTGCTCCCTGGTATGATTTCGGAATAAAATAAATGCCCTCAAATACTTGAAACACTGCAGGAGGCGTGTAACTCTACTACCTCGGCCACCCAGGTCAGTGAGGAAAACAATGCACCGTCCACTGCAATTCTGGGAAACAACCAGAGCCTCCAATTCTCAGAAGCACTGGTTACGTAAGGCTCTAAATTCTGCTCTCTTTACACCTACACTACAGGTGAACAGTGCACAGAGGCAACAGTGAGCTGAGGCCTGACTTCTGACTTTGACACCACTTGGTCACATGACATTTACATTTGATGCTGTTTTTTAAATTAAATACACTTTTCACCTATATCACAGAGCCTATCAGAAATGTTTGTAGCAGAGGCTATGAGTGCTGAGTTTATTGAAATGTAGCTGTGGCATGTTTAATTAAAAAGTACTTTAAACTAATTAGGATTTAATAGCAACAAAACTATACAGCAAGATAGCTGTGTGGCAACCACCAGTCTGCAGCCCTTAACAGACAAGAACTCAGGAAAATGTCCAGACAATAGTGTCCAGACCTTCTCATGAATGAAGGGATGAAGATGAATGCAGCAGGAGACTCTCCGGGTTAGACGGGTTCACAACAACAAGACATTTCCCGGGGAGCTCAGGTGAGCGGTGGCGTCACGGTAGAGAATGCAGGAGTCAGGACATGCTGTATAAATTCTGTTGAGCGAAATTGTGTGTTTTTGTTTACAGCGCAGTGACAAGGAAGTCGACCCTTATCCCCAGAAGCGCTCGAATCTTATCGTATATTTCTAAGCTGGCATCTTCGTCTGCATTTTCTACATGCACCGCTCCTCTTCTTCAACCTGAGTTATTTGTATTCTTTTTGGTTTTTGCAGTTTTGCGGTGGTTACATGTGCCTCCTGTGAACTAACCCGCAACCTGAAACCCATCTCATGCCTGCGTTCACGCTCGGAGAGTCCCTCGGCTCAATCTGTTTGTTTCCTGCACTGCACAACCAAGGTGCTCTTACAACACGACTGAGTCTTTGTGCTCCTGCCGATGCCAGCGAGGGACTGTGAGCAATGAGAGCTTGGCTTAAGATTGTCAGACAAACCACAGGGGAAACACATCCTCTCCTCCTCTTATTGCCACAGCCTTTGTTGTATTGTTTTTGCACAGTAGCAGCATCAGTTGTCATCTAATACTCTCACACAGAAACCCCTGCGAACACTGTGACACGCTGAACAGATGTGACGGGTATAGCCGTGGAGTTCATCACAGATGTTGATCACAGATACGGCGCCGCATTAAAAACTAAATTCCCCTCTTTGGAAAAAACAAATCATTTTCAGATTTTTTTCCCTGCAGCAGATGCCGCCTCGCCAGGCAGGACTTCCGAACATAAATCACAAACCCTCCACACTCAGTTCAGCCAAATGTGAAAAATTAACGGCGCTTTCTTGGTTTTCATGCTAAGGATTTATATTTTCTGAGTAAACCTTATTACACACAATTTGTTAAGCATTGTTGATATTGCAAAATTTCTTATCCAAATGTGACACAATCCTTTATTGTCCTCGACAGGTCCATTCACAGCTTAACGCAACAACAATAAAACAAGGGCTCCTTTTTCCTCTACCCATCCTATGGCGGCTCACTTGAATATTCAAACAGTGTTCATTGTCTTTTTGTGTTTTGTTCATTGTTGGTTGTGCTGTCATTCCTCTGCTTGGCTCCTGAACTTCAAAGAAAGGCTTATGTCAATTTATGATGAAATGGAGCGAGCAGGCGAGGGAGGAAAGAGGGAGAGAGCGAGCGGCAGAAAACCTTCACGCTAAATGGCCCTGCCTCGAAATGTATGCTTATTAATGGGTGTTCAATAAATCAATGGAATATAATTAAATTCAAACAATGTGATTTCTTCTCTCACTTGGCGAAGCCCGACTCCGAGCATCGCTCTCTGCCGGGCCTAAGGTGACCCCAATTCCCATGGTCCAAAGGACAACGCTGCCGTCTCTCACTGGAGGGTGTCACAGATCCAATAGTCAGTCATGCATAACATTAGTGTGTTGTGAAGCCCACGAGGCAATCAAATAGTGCACCGTTCGAAATGTTGACACTGATCTCATTTGATATTTTTTGAAGTGTGACAAAGCCATTTTTGCTCCGCTGGATGTTAAGAAGTATAAAAGTGAGGATGACACAACTGCTCACAGCTAAGCTAGCTGGGGAGGAAGCAGACATTTTTCTGTGCATATTTCCTCCTCGCTGCGGTTTCCATCGATGACACTCAGCAGCCTCTCCTCTCCCTCCGTAAGGTGTGCTATCCAGCTGTTGTCCTCCCGCTCCCTCTTGAAGCCGGCCCTGACCGTGCCAGCACAGGGACTCCACATGGACGGAGTGGGAGGTGAGCCTGCGGTTGGTAATCACCTGCTGGCTAAAGGCACAGATGGCACAAACACCGGCAAGATGTTTGTGCAGCAGCAATCCAAGAAGTCTTCCTGACAGGCTGACAGACAAAAACACAGAAACCTGAGGAGCCCACAGCGAGCTGAGGGATTACCGCGTGCAGATTTGGGATGCAGGAACCCTGGCAACCCGGCAGTCAGAGAGACAGAGCTACCCAAAGTGCAAAGAGTTAAAGCATCGATCTCTTGTGTTCACGGGCAAGGTCTTGGTGTCACTCAACGATTGGTGAAAGTGAAAAAGTGGGCAGGCCGTAATGATTTAAAATGGTCGAGGCTTTCCATGACAAAAGCCAACCTGATAAGGGCTCCTGTTATCAGTCAGCCAGTCCGGCCATGGATAGAATTGAGAAGCGAGGTCATCGCGAAGATAACGGCGAATGCAGAGCTTCGATTATCTCCTTCCTCCCAAGGATTTTTTTTATATTTTTGTTTATTGGAAGTAGTTTCACGAGATACAACAATATAACAGGGAATACTTCCATCTTACATTTTTTCCCATCTTTTTATCCCTCCCACATTCCCATCCCCAGCACCCATAACAAACCTATAAACACGAAAAAGCAACCAAATATAAAAATAAATAAATAAAATAAAATAAATAATTAAAGGGGAAGGGTGAATTGTTATTAAAAATAAAATAAATGGGGGGGAGGGGGAGGCTCAGTCATCACCATAACGCAGAGATGTCAAAGACTCAATATGACTTAAGAGAGGTCTCCAAGTCTTTTCAAATGAATTTAAGGAACCATTCAGGGAAAATCTAAGCTTTTCAAGACTCACGAACAGTAAAACTTCTTCAACCCACCTACTGTGAGATGGGGGTTGAGGGTGTTTCCATTTAAAGAGTATAAGGCGTCTGGCCAACAGGGTGGTAAAGGCAAGGACATTCTGTATAACTCTAGAGGCAAAAGGCTGTAGGGGGGCCCCAAACAAAGCCAAGAGAGGTTGAGGAGAGATGGTAGTGTTATATGCTGTGCTAAGAGTTTTAAAGATTTCAGACCTCTCCCAAGGATTTTTGATACCCTTTCGTCGCTCCCGTGATTTATTTGGTAGAACAAAGACTTGCATGCTGTTGCAGGTCTCAGAACTATACGCCTCAAGGAGAACACGGCTGGTGTACACCTGTTGAGATTTATTCTTGAGCCGCCATGACTTTAAATCTCCCGACACACCGACAGAGCCAGTCGATTTAAGTTTCCACCAGGATTAACAGAAGATAGACGCTGATATACATGTGTTTATTAACAACAGTTTGAGTGAATGTGCAACTGTCACTGAAATCAGGTGCACAGCCTGTTTGCTTTTCTCCCTGAGCTCCAGATGAAGGAAGTTTGGAGAAAGTCATTTAGTTTATTGATGTTGCTTGCAGATTTTTTTTTTTTTTTTTTTATTCCCGTCAAGGCTCCCGACACTTCAACCACATCAGAGTAAAAATACCCCGCAGACATCCCTCTTCCTGAAGACCCCCCCGACAGATGAGCTCCTTCTGCTCCGTGTTACTGCTCGGTGCCTTGGTTTGTCCTTCACAAGAGACAGGTAATACTGCCAAGACCCAGTAATTAGTGCAGATGGAGACTGTAATACTCTCTTCCCCTCCCTGCAGAAATGCCAAGAGAGGCAATCTATAAATTCCTGCATATTAATGCAATTTAAAACCACTCCAGACACCTTGCTGAAGGCAGGTGATAAAAAGGTGAAAGGCACACAGCTGCTGATATGTCAGTGACATCAGTCCTGTCTCAGCAAGTTGCTCATCAGACACACACACACACACACACACACACACCAAAATAACTTGATAATTTATCTCTTTTCCAGTAAATGCTTCCCCAAATCCATACCTTAGGCCGTACAACCGGGCCTCTATCAATAATTAAATGGTAATCTAAAAACCCATTTTAGTTGGGTCATCTTTCTGCGCCATTGTCCCTGCTTCTCCTCTTCCTCCATCTATTTTTTCCTCCTCTTTCTGTAAGATCTAGTTAGAGATTCCATTAGCATGAGAAAGCAGGCTGGTAATTGTCTTCACCCTACTGAGTGATCCCTGGATAGAGGATTAGGCAGAGAGAAAGCCCCGTTTCAACTCGGAGCACAGATGCTGCCCACAGCTATACCCACTCCAGATTAGATTAGACTGCACAGGGATGAAACTGACTGGTAACTTCAAGCCACGTTAAACATGAACTGTGGACACAGGAGGTTAAAAACAATAAACTTTTGTTCACCTCTCACCGCCAACTGTGACCCCCTTTGTTTTCCTTTTTTCCAGAAAAAAATTCTTTCAAATCTACTAATATGCTTTCCTGCTGAAATCAGGTCTTGGGGGAGGCAGCTTACATTCTCTCTCTCTCTCTCTCTCTCTCTCTCTCTCTCTCTGAAATACACAAAGTATTTAGAGCTGAATCTCCCTAAATCATCCCCTTGGGCCACCCTGTCCGTCACTAATCTGCACGCCACCGCCCCCTCATAAGGAGGTGTCACATTTCTGGCACTCCTCGGTGGGATAAGCACTTCAAACACAACAGCTTCTCCTCTTGACCTTTCCACGATGATGATCGATTAAGCTCATTGGATTAATTCCATAAACACGCAACCATTACATCAAAAAGGCAAGGAATATACCTCCGAGGCAGAACTTGAAATCCACATAAGCTTCGAGAGGGTTTTGCTTTTTCAATCCCCTTCTTGCAGCGCATTAATAGGCACAGAGCCTTTTCCGAAGCTGTTTAGGTTTCTGAATCACCTCAGTTCTCCACCAGTAATTATCGAGGTGAATTGAAGTGAAGTGAAGTGAAGAGCAATGACAACAGAGAGAAATTCAACCGCTATCAGTACTCCATAAAACCTGCCATGCAGAAAAACTGTTTAGCTCGCTCCTCTGCCCGGGTGCAGCGTAAAACTGGCAACAAAACAAGTGAAAAGTTTTAAAGTTAAACAAAGCAAATATGGTTGTTTATGCTTAAAAAATAATAATACCGGAACACACATCGAAGAGTAAAACAGGGACGACTCGACCCGGCTCTTCACCTGTTCAGGCAGCTCTGTGGGGTAGAGCAGGGAGCACTGAGGCCAAGGTCTGCGTCTTGCTTGCTGCATGAGCCATTAAGTTACAACACAGCAGGCTTTCTGTTTTCATGCTTGAACACCTTCTACATGCTTTCAGCAAGGACAAGACTAAATCATCTAAAGTGAAACACCAGGGAGCAGAAACCCAAGAGGACAACAGAGTATTTCAACAGCGGAATGCTTTTAAAACACAACAAATCGCGTGTCACTTCCAATCCCGTTTGTGGAAGTTAAAAAAGGAAATCTACAAACCAGTTTCATTTCACTGGAAAAAAGGAGAGATCTCCCTTCAAGGAGCCCAACTAGACTCCTCCTGTTTGTGATCACAGTGGCCAGCGAGCTCTGCTGCAGCTCGGAGGGACTCCTGCTCTATGGTAATCATATCCTATTTGAATAATGAGGCAGTACCACCACTCCTGCTGCCCGTTCCCCAGCATCCTTGACTGGAGTCTTTGATAGACACTAATTCCAGCTCCATCTATAAAGCTCCTCTCATGCATTTTTAATAGAATCTATTACTTTAGGATTAAATTATAAAAGACTGTCCTCCTTAAATTTTTAATAGTTTGCATAATTGGTATCAGGGCCTGAATGCGAACCATAAAAACCCAGTTTGTACTGGACTGAGCAAGACAAAAACCACAGGACAGCAAAACTGACACACTGGGAACGACACTGTGGCAGGAAAGCACGGATCCGTACATGCACATGCATTGCTCCGTTGCTCTGGAGAATAAGGTGGTGTGACCCCGGCGCTGTGAATGACAGGGACAATAAGGTCAGGGACCATGAGAGCTGCTTTTCACAGCTGAGCTACTGGAGGAGACAGAGGCAGGACGAGTCACCTGATGGAAACAGGAGACACGAACCAGGTGTCCACAGACACCTGCTGCCACTAATGCCACAGCAGTCACCGGGGCAAACAGCAAAAACTACTTAGTGGATGTACAGCTTCCCTTTGTCCCCACAGTCACTGATAACTGTGTTCAGTCAGCTTAAATGGAAATGTATTTCCCCTCTGTGTTCGCACTTCCTGGCAGATCAGCCATGAGTTAAATGTCATCTGCACCCGCTCACTCGCTCTGCATCTCCCGCTCGGCTCTTTCCAATAACAGACAGAGCGTACAGGAGAGCAAATGTGTCTGAGGCATCTCCTGTAAACTAGAACCCCCTTAGAAATCTATGCACGTCACCATCCCCCAAATTAGCACCGCAGGGACACCCCCCCCCCCTCACCGCCCCCGCCTGCTGGCGGCAGCTCTTTGGCATATCTGTACCGGGGAAAATATTTCACACTGTATGAATTATTAAGTGTGGGGCCAGTGCTAAGCAGTGTGGAGATAGAGCAGTTATTCACAGCTCTATTGGGACGGATGCGTCGGGAACCCGGGCCGCTCGCCTATCAGATCGTTTGTCATGAGCGATAGACAATTTACAATGAGAGAATTTTTCAATTTATTCATTCTGCTGTCACTGCAGTTTTCTACCTCCACTCATTCCACTCAACAACCCCCCTCCTCCTTTAACTCTGTCTCGTCTGTCGGGAGGGGGGGGCTCCACGCTTGCACCCACCGCCTGCTTCTCTGTCTGATACTGACTGACTTTTCTTCAGCCTAAGGAGAAAGGTGGCAGTGAAATACATGTGCTGGAGACATGAGGAGAGCAATCCAGGAGCTTTAATCATCTTCACTTCTGTGAAGGTGCATGTGTTGGGGACAACCTGCCACAGCTGAGGGGTTCAGGCCCCAGAAGTGAATGTGGCTCTGCGATAAAGGAGAGGAGCAGGAAACGAGGGGATGAGGGGGCTTGATTGTGCCTCTTCAGGACTAAGCTGCTGGCAAGAGTGGGACCCCCCATTACCTTCAAACAAAAGAACAATAACTGAATTAAACTGCAGCTGACTTTATACTGTCAGAGGCAGAGAGAAAATAAGAGTCTAAAAGCCTAAACATGATCAATATCGTATGTACAACTACTTCGACCTGCACTGGAATAAAATAATGGGTTTCCACGAGAAAATCATCTTTTGGTTGATGGAAGTTTTATTCAGGAGAAAGAAAAGGATCCCAGAGGGAATGGCTTATTTTCACCCGACTACTAAATAACAACAAGCATGTAGATAACAAAAATGTCTGGCAGACTGGAATTTCAACATTAATGAGTGAAGGCGAAGCAACTCTCAAAACAGCCACAGATTTAGGTTGTTCATCATTTCCCTCTGTTTAATAGGACGATCCACAGAGAAGACTGGCCTCAAAAAACCCCAAAGCAGAGCTCCACCATCATCCTAAGAGACCAAACGTGGATAGTGTCAAAGGGATTTTATTAATTCTAAGATATAAAATGACATCAGCAGCTTTGTTGATCTGAATCCTCAGCGACAGCAGTTTGACCTGAACAGCAGCCCAGAGTGCTTCTCTATCGGCTGTGTCTTTTGAAAGCATGATGCAGAAGGATTGCACTGAATAGGCCTTGATGTGAAAGGCAGAGATGTTAGATAAATGTCCTCACAGCCAAGGCCTCTGCCCTCTTCCTGATGATGCATTCTTATACTCAAATACCCACAGCCCCTCCACACACACACACACACACACATGAAAACACAGACACACAGTGCCAACAATCCCACTGAGGGCAGCATTTGTTTGGGGACAAGGTGACCCTGTTGCCTAGGGGCCTGTGAACAGGCACAATGAAAGCCTCTCATCCTGCACAAGGAGTGGAGGGGGGGAGAGGGGAGCAGGGTGGGCTGTGAGGGGCATCACAACGCCCTGCCACTGCAGTTTTAAAACCCCTATTCAGGAAGCCCCCTGAGATAGCTCCTTTCACACCCTGCACAGACGGAGCCAAATCCCCGCTTGTAACCCAGAGTCACGCAGTCAACAGATGGAGCCGCTATTGAGTGAAGGATCGCGCCGACTGGGGCGGCTCCCCATCCATCCCCGCTGGAAACAATGGGGCAGCAGGTCAAGAGTGCTGTCTCTCAGAGGAGGGGTCAGGGAGGAGGGGCGTGCTCCGACACAGTCGAGCTATGCGAGCGCTTTGGCAGCAAAGGAACTGGGAGAGAATCTGTTTCGGATGATGGGCGGAGAGAGGGGGGGGGGGACTCATGGCTGGTTGCAGGGGACCACGCTCAGGTGGAGAGGTGTTAGCATGTGAATCTGGGGCAGAGGTGTTTGTGTTTAACCTGCAACCGAGATCGAAAAACACATCCCAGCGCAACCGTTACACAGGTTGAGAAGAAACACAGAGTTGCAGTTTAGCAAACGTTTAAAGGGCCAACTGCTGCGGAGAGTCACTCATCTTTGTGCGTTGAAAAAACTGCATAAAGCACAGAGAACTTCCCTGTTGATATACAGCACTGCAGCGATGCTACACACACACAGAGAGCAGAGAAAACCTTCACCACTGCAAAACACATGCAGCGCCCTGAGGACATTTTTTCATATAATCCTGAAGTGGATAAACTTAAAACCGGTGTCAACGATCAGAAAACTAGGCCACGATTTGTTCAGGTTAATGAAGCACATGATTAAAATAACAAATGCGTCACCTCAACGTTTCTTTATTGTTCAAACTATCAATATTCTCAGAGCGGCAGCAGCAGCAGCATGAGAGATTACAGTGAAGTGACAGACTAAAGCCGATACAAAAAGTGGAGTTATATTGTTCTGAAGTCCTTCTAAATGGATTGGTTTCCTGTGTTTTCAACTGTGCGTCACAGAGGATGGACAACTGTGAATAGCTCCATGCACACATGGGTTGTGTGCTTGCGCCGGGTGTGTGATCGCACAGATGATCACAAAGCAGTCTTTGCTCCCTGTTGGAGAACGTATATATCCATTTCCATTGACCAGAAGTCTTGCGATCATGTGACCCTGACCTGGTAGTCAATTAGTCATCTGAGTTGCCCCGGCCTCACTGGGTTTCCATGACAGGAGAGCAGACAAAGACATGAGGAGGGTAATGCCCAGATCCCATAACTTCTATCTTTATATGGTGGGAACGCCCCTAGTGCTGAAACACAGAACACCGTCACCACGTGTTCCCCGTCCTTGAAAAGTTTGGTTTATGGAGCTGTTCTACACGGGAAGGCACTCATTACAAAGCAGGAGGTGTCAGGAGCATTGCAGTAATTCTCTATTAACAACTACTTAAAAAAGAAGTACAGAGACTGAAAAAAGACTTCCGGCCACTTGGGATATCTTCCCAAATCACACCTAATTAAAGGCAAAAGCCGAGACCATGAAACCAGAGTTCAGAAAGCCATTTAAACACAGAGGCGAGGCCGATTCTTTCCTGGGTTGTAAGAAACTTCTCCTTCGAACAAATTGTCGGATAAGTATCAGAGGGACAAAGGCTTGAGTTGGTATTCTTCTTTATTCTGCTGTTGTGCCGTCTGAGCCCAGAAATAGAAGGGAATAAAGCCTATGCCGAATCACGCCGAAAGGAATCAATATGTGCAAAGAAAGGGAGAATGGCCATAAACACGGAGGCTTTTATTCAGAGTGCTGCGATGCAGATGAAAGCACCGAGCGCACCTGCAGAGCCGAGCTGAGACCCGAGGAAGACAAGAAGGCCCGCAGCGTTAACAAGTGGGGCCAGAATGTGCTGGTTATATTCAGACCTCAGCACCATCCATCTCCACAGCCGCTAAAGCACAGCAGATTTATAACATTGTTGGTTTTACAGCGGCTCGACTTTCCTGCCACAGCGAGACAGATTCAGGCCCCGGTTGCCCCCTTTTTCCTTTTCAGTGTGGTCTTACAAAGTCTTCTCACTTTTCTGCAAACAACACTGCTGGGCCGCAGCCCTTATTTAAAAGATTAATAGGATGCTGTCTTGGCAGAGGGGCAATCAGCGAGGTTTCTGTAGCCCCCATTAGAGGGAGATCCTGCTATCTCGGCGTTAAGGAGACCCCTCGTTATGCCACCGTTGCTTATTTACACGGGAAGCAGACAAGCCGGTATGAAGCGTTCCCCCATGTGTGATTTTACAGAGCAAGCCTGAGGCGTGACGCGGATCATAGCGGCGCTGGCATCAGTCCCACTGTCCCTTGTACACATACATCGATTTAGCCGTGCGACGACCCGGCTGCCAGCATAAAGGTGAAACACGCTTGTGCTCTTTTTACAGAGCGGCAGAGAAGGATAAAGGCACAACATCGAACATGCGGCGTGAGAGGGGCTTCGTGACGGAGGATAAAGTGTGAAAACAAGGCGAAGAGGAGAAACCATTGTCACAGTAACCAACTGGCTCAGCTGAGATGTCTGTGGCTTTCAAGCCCAGCTGTCAATCACAGCAGCGAGCATCAATGGGGTAAATTTGAATGATAAAACGATAAGTCATGAGCAGGCGATTTCCCTGTCATCGGGGACAGAGGCTGTTTTGAGAGTAACTCAATATGGGTGGAGGGATTTCACCGCAGCCATATGGAATTTGGTTTTTGCGCCTCGAGTTGCCGGCTTCGCCCCTCAATCATGACAGAATGTGTAATCACCAAATGTCTTCCTCTCAAAACCCTGTTACAATTGGCGGCACAGCGCTGTCACGGAAGACGGGGGAACAAAATGGAAAGCTGACTAAAAGACAAGCTTTAAGTGACACTTAATTTGAGATACCCAGGCATCCTCTCGGCTCCAGTAAACAGAATCCATCAAACTTTGCCCAGAGCCTGTGTAAGTCTGCAGCTGTCTGTGGGGAGCGGAGCAGTATGCCTGAGAGGCCCCTTCGTTACCGAGAGGACTGATGAAGAAATCACCTCCTTTAATAGATCCCTTAAAAACATCGAAGAAGACGAGGCACGGCAATGATTTTAACAAGTGCAAATGTTCCTCTCTCTACTGCTAGGCGGTAAAAGCGTTTCCTCCTTTAAAGACAAACCAAGCCGGGAGAAGAAAAAAAAACACGACAGAAGCTAATGACGGCCTCAGAGAAGAGACGGAGAGAGAGAGAGAGAGAGAGAGAGAGTAAAAACAACACGAGCGAGCTGGTGAGGGAGTATATGAGGAAACTGTGAACAGCTGCTTTCTCCCTCTCTTCTCTTTGCTCGTCCCAGGAGAGAGGTCCCTTGCGATCTCCCTGATCCTAGTTTGTGGCTGACAGAGGGGACCGCAGCTCTGTTCATCTCCCCGCTCACACGGCTCTGTGCACCCCCCACCCCCCCACCCCACCCCCCCCCCCGCAGCCCCCCCCCCCCAACGCTCGCCTCACTGTCGCTCCAGTGCCGGGAGGAGAAGATGGTGGGGAGGGGGAGAGGGGAGAGGGGGGGCTACATCAAGGAGAGACTCTCCCAGTGGGTTCTCGTCAGTTCCAGGCCATTGCACCTTGCTCGCTGGGGTTTTGTTTACACACACACACACACACACACACACACACACACACACACACACACACACACAATCACACACACACACACACACACACAATCACACACACACACACACACACACACACACAAGCATGCATGCACACACACATACGCACAAACACACACACACACACACACAAACATATCCATACAGAGGCAGATGGCTATTAATGGATACGATAATGTGCCCGAGGTTTTTTTTTGTTTCTTTGGGGCCGTACAGTCCCATGTTTTGATTTTACGAACTGTTGTGATAATGACAATCGCTTCGGTAACAGATCGCCGGGCGTTGGTGACAAAAAAGACGACACAAAGTCACAGTCCGTTACCTCTCGGAGTTTACTTGAGTGGCACGGGAGCAGATCAGGATGGAGCCGGTTGATGTGGTCAGTGATCATGTGAAGCCAAAAGGCCCGACACACTTCCCCCGGTCTTTGGGGACGAGAAGAGAATGGCAGGCTGCCCTTGTGCATTCAGTCTGTACAGATGTTGCCTTGGAGAGCGGCTGACTGGCTGGCTGCGGTGACAGCTGGACAGCTGTTCCTATAGATGCAGCCACGGAAGCATGCCATGGAGATGGGGGAGGTGGGGGGGGTGGTAGAGCTGTATGTTTAGTTTATCTGTATGAAGTTCCCAGGACGTGCAAAGCTGTCACTTTTCAGCGATGGTGCATGAGCCCGGATAAGGAAAGACGGCACCGAACAGGATACGGAGACAGAGCACAGATGGGTAAATATCAAACGCGGCTGACGTTAGTTAAAGAAGCTCCAATAACAAAACAGATTTTCTGTAAACTGTAATTTTTTCAATCTCAAAGTAAACAGTCATTGCAATAACCAACAGGCTACACTGGCAGGAGTCAACACATTTATTTTTGATCCGTGAGCTCTGTGACTTTTTATCAGCAAAAAAAAAAATAAAAGTTTAATATGAACTTCACAGGGAATTTCAAGTTAATTTTTTACTTCTTCCTCGAAAAGGAGGGGGGGGGTTGTCTATTTTCAAAAGCAGAGAGGATAATTGGCTCAGAGTTAAAACCACTCTGGACTTTGTGCCAACATCAGTGACTGCTGGTGATGAAAGGCAGTTTAAATTGAGGTCATGTTCTGATATCATACTTTTATTCTGCCACTTAAAAACACAGTTGCCTAAAATTATAGAGACCTGCAGGAGAAGAGTGTGATTAAAGACAGCGTATAGATTAACGTCTTAACTCAGGGCTGAGATTTGGAAAGAGGAAAAAAGAAACTACTGGGGGGAAAAAAAAACGAGTTTAAATGTTGGAAATCACTCAGCTGTATGAAATGTTTTCACCTGCTGAATAAACACGCAGCAAATCAGGAGTTAAACAGCCTGGATTGACGCCAGTCACTTCTGCCAAAACGCTCATTTTTCCTGAGCGAGCCGGGCTATTCATTATGCCACAAAAGGTCAGCAATTTGTTCAACTCAATAAAAATGTTAATAAAACTAAGAGCTCACAAAATCAAGCCCTCGGAGGCTCTGCTTCACCCCAACATTAAGTGAATATGTGAATGTGTGTGTTTGTGCGGCTGCGTCTCTTTAAGCACGATGTTGCCACGGCAGCGTGACGTAGGTCAAAGGTTGAACTGCAGCAGCTATCGAGCAGGAAATATAGCTTTGGCCTGGTCGTAATCCCGGTCAAACTCCACCAACTACTCAACGCAAAGCAGATATACACACATGCTGACACACACATACACACACACACACACAGTTCTGTAACCTACAATAACCTAGAGTTTGCACCCCCGCATCAAAATCTCCAATTCCAGCTCGTACCCTCAACCCACTCCTCTTAATAAATGAAAAGACCCATTAGGCAGATTTCAAAGGCCGCCAGTGAGCTTATAATTACGTACAAAGTCTTTTAGAGGAAAAAAGTGATTACTCTGGATGCAAGTCTGGAAATAGGTGGGGGTGGGTTATTGCTAAGCAACCAGTCATTATCCTCCAGACTGGAGCACGGTGACCGGCCATCCGTCTAACTCCGGTGGCTCGCCTGGCTCCTGTGCAAAACCCCCCTCCCTCCTTCCCCTCCACCACTCTCTCTCTCTCTCTCTCTCCCCTCTTCCTCGCTCCCTCGCTCTCTCTCTCTCTCTCTCTCTCTCTCTCTGCCTTCTCCCCGTCCAAATACAAACAGAGATAAAGAACGCTGCAATCGCTCTTGACACACAAATAGGTTAACACAATAAAGCCGGCTTTGCCTGGCTCACTCGAGGGAGGAAAGCAATTCCAGCAGCAGGCAGGAGGTAATAAAACAGGGCTAGGAGTGCGTGTGTATGTGTGTGTGTGTGTGTGTGTGTGTGTGTGTGTGTGTGTGTGTGTGTGTGTGTGTGTGTCCATACATGTCCTCATGTCAGTCTTCCTATGATTTTGTATGTGAGTGGAGGCAGGCGCACAGAAGCTCTTTGGCCTCGGGGCCTAATATCCCACGGATTTTCAACCTTTCCCTGACACAAATAATAACGGGCAAGAAAATGATGGAAATTCCAGGCTACTCCTCCATTTAGATTAAGGAAATGGTGGCTTTACATTAACAATATAGCTGACCCGCACCCTACACAAACACATAAACATCTCCCATATGGGTCACATGTCCACCAGCTCCCTTGTAAACGGTCTACAGCGTGGTTAAAATTCAACAAGTAGATTTAATGAGTTTTATCTCTGCACGCCTCAGCTTACGCTCCCTGATGCGGCTGCCAGTCCTGGCAATAAATGATAAAAATCTCCAGAGTTATATTAAATCGTGTTGCATTCACGCTGAAGTCAGGAAAAATGGCAAAGTGGCTTTTGCAATTACAATCCGGACCAGACAACATTGTTTTCTCCAGTCAGTGGAAATTTCATTACCTTATACAGCAACTGCCTCAGAATTAGGTAATGGCGTCTTTTTGTCAGAGACACAAACCGTCTGAGGGAGGTTCGACACCCTACGAGTCTTATCCATTCTACAACAATATGCAGCCACTGCCAGTCACCGTCCAGATGCTGGTCAGCATAATGTGCAGTGTTATTCAGAGATATGGAGGAAGTGAATGAAGAAAAGAGCAGTCAATAGCTAATTCCTGGATTGACGGTGGTGTAATCAAAAGCATTGAACCTTGATACGTCCATGCAGCCAACGTATCTCTCCTCAGGCTGTTATGGACTGATGACGTGGGTCACACGCGGCTCCATCGCTCGCATGTCAATAAACAGAGGGGGGGGGGCGAGGCCAGAACATTTTCCTGTGGAAGGACTGAACTCTGAAGAAACCCCAATTAAAGCTTCTGGGAAAGTTTGGCGTGTTGAGGTGGCACAGGACGGCCATTTGTACGTGTCAATCAATTCTCCCTGCTTTTACCCGCTGTTCCTTCCACCAGGTAATCACACAGCGCAGATGTAGAGTGGTGGCCATTGTCAACAGGGAATAAATTACCAAAGCATGAAGAGAAAACATCTTATCTGTCTGATGTATTTCCTGCTTCTGCAGAAAGCTACAAAGCCCGAAGGGAGAGCAGTCAACCAAAATGCAGGGGGATGGAGATTAGGATGATGTGCGGTTCCTTGTTCCATTAAAGTTTGATCTTCCTCAATAGCCGAGGAGAATCAGATATCTCCCATTCAAGATTAAAGTACACCAGCATAGAGGGAGAGATTAATCAGAGGCCTGCACGAGATAAAAACAGCCTCGCTTCTGGCATGGAAAACAGTGGCAATAAAGAGTTCAGCTGATAATGTGAAACATGGCGAGGCACAATAGCAAATCAAACAGCATGCATGGGCCTGCAAAACAAATCAAAGCGCCGACCGGCCCGCGATACCGAGGCTGGAGAAGCGCAGCAGAGGCTGATCTGATAGCGACCGAGGCCTTCATTTTATCACTGGTTAAGGTTGGAGAGGGCGCGCTGAGAATTTTTCCCATGTTGCTCACTGTCGCCAGGCTCTCATTCCCTCTACTCCTCCTCTCCTTGAGATCAATGGCGCTGGGGTGATTTCACAGCAGCCTGCACTGTCACCCAGAACAAATCAATGTGACCATGAGGAAGGCAAGAGCGGCATTGTTTTTAAGGAGAGCAAATTCGCTGTTGGAGAGCTTGTCAGATTTGCTTTATTCTCCCTCTTCCCCCCAGAACACTTTGGAAGGAGCATGCCTCCACTCACTTTTTTTTTGTTTTGTTTGACTGCATGGGTTATGGAGCAAGCTATGAGCGGCGCAGCACTCAGGTCCTCCACACCTAGAGCACTCACTCGCCACACACATTTCTGCAGACTATATTTCACGACATGCTCGAGAGCATTTTCAAACAATAAAGAGAAATGGACTAACGGCCGTAACCTTTCCAAATTAAAGGCTGTACATTAACCTCAAGGCCTGGCGAGACGTGACTTCCATTCAACCTGACAGAGGGCGGGGGGGGGGGGGGGGGGCGGGCGAGGGAGGGGAGGTCGGAGGATCGTCGCTGTCCGTCATGCTCTAAGTAGCTGCAGATAACCCCGGTGAGGAGCTGCCAACGTCTGCCATGGCGGTGGATCAGATCACATGAGCAGAGCGGTGGTCAGGTAAACCTTTTACTGCAGCCAGAAGAAGAGGAAATCATCTACGGATTAACCAGCGGAGACACACACACACACACACACACACACACACACACACACACACACAGTTGTGCTACCGTGGAGCCGTCATCACACAAACTTCATTATTATACCTGTATTCATGAAAGTGTGGCGATTTAGTTCATTTGTACAAGGTCAGTATCATGTGAAAAGCTGCAGTTTTCATTTGATATAGAAAATAAAAAACTGAATCCTGAGAATCAGCCTTCAGGCCATAAGACTTTTAAACTCCTCTGAACTGCAATAACTCCACCAAACCAGCACCCTGGAATATTTGCATATTTGAACCAGCACCATAGCAAGCATATTTGAATATTTGCACTACTGCACAAATTGAACATTCATCTGTAAAGATATATATTTAGATTTATATATTTTATTTTCTATTTAAAATTTTTTTGATATTCTATTTCATTGTTATTCTATTGTATTCTTTTTTATTCTATTTTATACTATTTCTATTTTATTTTTTGGGGTTGAAATTACTGAGCATTGCTTTAAGAAAGTGTGTGACCCAAGCATTTCATTGACAGTGACTACTTCATGTTATCTCTGTTCATTTGACAATAAAAATCTTGAATCTTGAGAGAGACCCTGAAACATTTGTGTTTGAGTATTTGACCCCAAAGTGGTCCAAAGATCAGAAAGCTGGAGAGAAGATGAGAGCTTTCCCTCTGACAGTGTCAGCACTGTTAAAAAGACGGAGGGTCAATGATTCTCTGCTAAAATAGATATCATATGCAGGTTGATGAATTGCAGCGCTGAGGTAGATATCTAAAGCATTAAGTCCTGGTTGTGTTCCCTGTAAAAAGGAATAAAATCCACTCCCCCAGTACTAATGATGTCAGATCTCATCAACACTACCATCTTCACTGGAAACTAAACGTCTCCTTCACTTCACTGAATTCCCACTGACTGTCTGAAGGCTGTGTTTGTTTGTTTCCCCACTATCGTCTGTGTGTTGCTTTTGTTTTATGTTGCTTTCTTCATGCTCCGTCTCCACATCCCGGACACTGATGTGCCAGACAAATCTCGCTGCAGGGACAAGGGTTTATACTAAATCATGTAGTATTGCAAAGTACAAGAAAGCCGGTGTCATTTTTGTTTGCCTGCACATGAAAAGTGTTAAAATAAAGACGCGATAAAGAGACTTTTTCCTGACATGAGACACTTTGATCAGGTTCCTAATGAGCCGCTGTTGACACGGCTTTGAGAGAAAACGCTCCTGTTCGTTAAAAGTGTCCGATGAAATTTCCAAGTATAAGAATCTTTGTGTGCCTTTCTAGAATATCGGATAATCTAGAAAGGGTTGTCGGGAGAAGAAACGTGCATTTCAGAATTATTTACAGCCACAGTCTATCTTTCTATAAATGGAGTAAGAACGGTAAATCTGTTCATTTGTGAATAAAAAGCAGCATTTTCAGTAAAAAAACTCCACACAAGAGCAGACCTGCATAGATAAGACTTCTGACGTGGGGGTAGATTTTCAGGAACACACACACACACACACACACACACACACACACACACACACACACACACACACACACACACACACACACACACACACACACACACACACACACACACACACACACACACACACACACACACACACACACACACACACACACACACACACACACACACACACACACAAGCATGCATGCACACACACATACGCACAAACACACACACACGCACACACGCACACACGCACACACGCACACACGCACACACGCACACACGCACACACGCACACACGCACACACGCACACACGCACACACGCACACACGCACACACACACACGCACACGCACACGCACGCACACGCACACACACACACGCACACACATACACGTGTGTATCTACTATTTTAGTCATCTTAAGTGCCAAAATGAGTTTTGCTGCCTCTGGGTAAGTGTTGAGACAATCAAGCCATGCAGGGATTAAAAAAGATTAATACACAGCACAGGAAATTAAACTTCAGTGACTTTAACGATATTCATGAGTCAAGCTCACTGATTCACTTCAGGCAGGCACTTTAATAAGCAAAGAATACAGTAAGGGGCCCAGACGCTATCAATCAATCACACTGATAGGCAATTTGAGTTGCAAATTGATAAAATGCCATGCTTCTCTTAGTGTATTACTTTTGTTAATGCGATGATAAAATATGTTCCAACTGTTGGCAGCCTGAATGAGTCCATGCAGCAGACTGGAGTTTGACTTTAAGGTTTTTCTTAATTTTCATCAGTAAGGAAAAGAAGAAGCTAACAAACAGCTGGTGTGAGCAAGTAAGGAAAAAAAAGTTTATAACATACAAAGCTCAGGGATGGATCCAGGGGCCAGTTGATCCTTTGGCCCCCCCAACTTAAATCTGATCGGGCCCCTGATGTGACCCTGGCCTGTCAGCAGACTTTGAAAAAAACAGTCACTTACTAACAATATTATATTAAGCTTCTTATTTTCTTAAGTACACAATGTATACTTGAACAATGACTAATTTTCTAAATACATTCAATGAGCTTAACGCTATAGAGCTAACAAGGAATGATTTTAATCTGCACCTTACTGATTCAGGAATTGTGCTTGGATGTTGGACTTATAGTTTGGCCACTCTGTGTATTAAGAAAAATCCTTGATTCACCACTGACTTAAGGTTGAAACATTTTTTCACAATACACTGTGGACTTTTGTCACTTCTGTCCAGCGCAACAGGAAACATGGTGCAAGTGAGAGGAAGGCAGTGTGAGTGGTATCGAGCCTGCAGCGGGACACTTCCTGGGACCAGAGTTGCAGAAAAAAAGAAGATCTAACATCTAAGCCAGAAAAATAAAGAGGCAAAACAGAGGCTACAAACTCCAAAAGGTAATTCAGTGACCTAGATATTAAAGCCTTTCTGCCGTTTCCTTCTCCCCTGCCTTGTCCAACCATCATATTGAGTTAAGGGGAGCATTATGCTGGGGAGACTATTTGTTTAGGTGAGGAGCAGCCGCAGAGCTAATATGAGCACAATTTGCTCAGCAGGTCATAGGCGCAGAGTGGAGGAAGTAAATGAGGCAGCTCTGCCCCCTCGGGTGCAGCCCCTGCCTCATACATCACTGGATGTTTTATTCAATACAGCCAGGAAGGCTCCATGGCAGGTGCCCTGGCTGTGGGGGTGCCTGCCCTGCTGCTGCTGCTGCTGGAGGGGCCGGATTCCATTCAGCCAGAAGCCTGTCTGAGCAGGACCGGGGCTGGCGAGGAAGATCAATTTTGAGGATCCTTGTAGTCTAATGATAAAACATTCCGAGTGCAGTTTTTTCTCTCACTGCACAGTCAGCATAAGGTGCAGAGCTCATGGAGGTGCAGTGTCAGCGGAGGGAGAAAGCAAACCACAGCACGGGGAGAGGGTCAAAGTTCACCGGAAGCAGCCCAAAGTTTTATGAGCCCACTCTTGCATTTAAATAAAACATGAACTTTAGCTTCTAGTCAAAAGATATTCCGACGTGGAGGCATTTGCATTCCCGGCAGATTCTCGGGACAGTGACAAATCGCCTCCGGAGCTCAATGCAGCAGCATCATCCTCATCATCATCCTCCTCCTCCACACCATGTCGCCGGGCGCAGAGTGAAAAGTTTTACAGCTTTAAGCACGTCCCCGCGAATTTTACGAGTCCTCTGATAAAAGCCACTGCGCGCTGTGTAGGCTCCATATAAAAGAGAATGTCTGTCATTAACTTCCGGGGTGGAAAGAATCACTAATTGCTGCAGACACTGAAGTCACCGTCACCCACAGAGGAGGAGGAACTCGCACCTCCTGCTCTGACTCCTCCAGTGGCACACCTCCCCCGCCCCCCCTCACAATACACTTAATGGCCAGCCGTACTTGAGAAGAAGCAGTATCCCACATGAAAGCGGCTCCCGGAGCCATTCGGGAGCGGCTCCCTATAACAACTCGATTTTTTTTTTTTTTTTTTTTTTTTTTTTACAACACTTCCTTTATTGCGGGTCACGCATTGGAAACAAAGGTTTTAAATCCGAGACGTTGTTCAGAGAGAAACCGGAGCATTTACAAACAGTCATTCTCCTCCGCTGCGCCTCCTCCGCCACAGACCGACCGACCCCGACACATTCAACACATCTGCAGCACTCGGAAGAAATGTAGATGGATATTTACCATAAATTGCTCCGTGGTGCAGACTAGAACTCCATGCAGGTTGTGGTGTTCACTGAGCAGTCTGCCTGACACCTCTCCTCCGGTCCGAATTAAAACGGATTCATTCTGTTCTCCAGAAATCCAGCAGGCGCTTTGGTCGATGTTAGACGCTGATTAAGTTTATCCTCCTCCTCCTCAAACGATGGGATGCAAATATGCCGGTAACCCTGCGAATTAGATTCCACCCTCTCGCTTCGGGCATGCAAAGTTAATAAGCTTTCTCTCTCTCTCTCTTTCTCTCTCTCTCTCTCTCTCTCTCTCGACTCGGCTGCCAATTTTTGCCGAGTGCAAAAGCGCAGGTCGACAAATTTCAGGCGCGTCCTCGGAAGGATTGCGCAGCAGTAAGTGCGCTCCTGGGCTCCTCGGGTTTCCTCCTCCGGAACAGAATGAAAGCTCCTGGTTCCTCCTCTTTTATCTCCAGATAACAGGAGGTGTCGGTAGGAGCACTGGAGGGCTCGCACCGCTACGCACTATTCCAAAAAGGCTCCGGCGTTACGCATGGGGTTTAAAGTGGTCCACCCGCTCACCATGCACCACCTGATGGGAACTGGATCGTGCAAGTGTTAGTCATGTGTTTTTATAAAGGCAGAAGGTAGAAGAAATCTAGGCTGGGCCAAAGCAGCTGCCTGGAATATCCGAAACTGCTGCGATGAGATGTAAGAAGAAAAAAAAAATCCCGGCGATCAGGCTCTGCTCCGTCCGTCACTTTCTCCGCAGCCTCTCTGAGCTCTTTCCCCCCACGATCCACCCTCAGGTTCCCGGCTGAGGCTGTGGTCTGACCCGGGCTGCGGAGCTCCGGGACCCTCTCTCTCTGGTGGGGTCCCCGGGGAAGAGATGCTTCAGTGTGGGTAGAACGAGCTGGCTGCTGCTGCGACCAGCTCCGGGATGCGGTCCTGCCCTGGTGCCGAGCTGCCGAGACTGACAATAACCCGGAACGCTGCAGCCTGTCAGGCAGCACAGACCGCCCACCGACCAATCACTGCACTCGGGGAGCAGAAACATTCCCACGGGTTGGCCAATCATCGGTAATTGAGGACTGTTTCCATAGAGATGCGTCCAAGCGTCTGAAACCACGTTGTTTATTCGCGGAAGAAGAAAGAAGCCCGATCTGAAATCTCGCTGGGAGGACGCAGATTGAGATCTTTAATCATTCTTTTATCCTTTACAGCGTCTCAGCCTCTTTCTCCCCCACCCCCCACCCCCTCCAGCTGCCTTGTTAAAGGTTAAAGACACCGTCCTGTAATGAGAAGACATGGGTTCGAAACCTGCCGGCGGAGCAGTGCCCTTGAGCAACGCGCGGAATCACACTCCAAGCTGCAAGGAATTCTGCCCCTCTTCCGGCTGCTCTGCGGGGAGAAATAAAGTATAATTATGCAACCTGAATAAAATTAAATGTGATTAGCATGTGGAATGAATCTACTGTTTATGAATTGGTGCCTTGAAAATGCCATTTAACTTAATTGGTTTGAAACTCCTTTAGGACAAACATTCCCTTCGTATAATAAGCCTGGCAATAATCAGTTTATAATATCAGAAGTCAGAGAGCTGGGTGATCATCAGGGAGCCGCCTCGGAGACACACAGATTTATTCAGGGATCTATTAGGATGCATTATTGGCACGTTTGTCGGGTGCAGTGTCTATATCAACAACCTCCAAAGGTAATTTACTAACGTAGATATGTAGGGTTTGTAATTATTTGTTACCATCTATACACACATTAAAAGCTCCCTTCAGAGGGCAGGAGTGCTAATGATCCCTGGTGACACCCACAGCCCTCTCTGTTGACTATAGAAAAACCACTAGCTCACACCTTTATGGAGCAGTACGACATATCTGTGGCCACTTAACTCTCAAGGATTCCATCACTGACGCCTTCAGCTTGTGTAAGTCACAGGAAACCTTGCAAAACGTGTGTGCTCTTTTGCAAAACGCCATTACAACAGTGAGGAAGTGGAGGGTTCACTTTGACTGAGGCCCTTCTTCTTCTTCTTCTTCGTCTTCTTTCTCTACTCCTTCTTGCCGACTGTGTCCGGCGCACCCAGCACACAGACCCGGCGACACACAAAGGCGGTACAAGCAATCACACATCATGGACTCTCATAATAAGCTGACGCTGGGAAGTGGGTGATGCAGCACTCAGCTTATGCCAGTGCTGATAAGAGCCTGAAAGTATTACCTCAGTCTGGCAGCCCGCTCCAAGAAATCCATCCTGAGCCAGGTCATCAATTCTGCCCTATCTGATTGCTCACCAATCCCTGGCAGCTCCATGTCGCTGTCCTGGCTCCTGCCTTTGAAATACTCTCTATGACTTGCACTTTCATACCAGTGCCTTTCACAGAAATATAGTTACAATCTGCGTGTGCATGTAAGATCTTTCAGGAGGCCTCGCACCGACATGACAAATAACAGTTGCTCCCAGAGACGTAAAATTTCCAGAACAATGGAGCGCAGGGCTTAATCAATCGCTTAAATGTATTAGCTCCCTTCACATATCCCCCCCCCCCCCCAGTGCTGCAGTGGACCTACAGAGCATACATTAAAGTCTCTGGAGTTCAATCATATCACCTACACCACGTGGCTGCATAGTCAATCACACAGATGAACAATTAATTGGAAAATACTCAACCCGAGCTGTGTTGTGCTCCTGCGAGGCAGGCAGACGGGCAAATAAGCCATTTGATTAGCTGATAACCAGATGACTCAACAAACATTCAAGGCATGTTTACTGTGGTTTGATTAGAGCACGCCCAATACGCAGAAGATTGGACACAAATACTTTGTGAAAACACTCAGCTGTTCCAATCCCCAAGGCAGCGCGAGGGCACATAAAAACAATGAATTATTTATGGGGGAGACTAGCGAAATATCACAGTGGATAATTTTCTGTGGGCTATATTAAATGCAGTTTTCAAAATGATATGTCTGAGGCTGTGCATATCCCAGGAATCATTCCCAGTGACAGGATCCAGAGGCTGGAGATTGGATATGAAATCATAGCAGATATTTCCCTGCCAATAAAGCTTTGAGCGTTTAACTGAAACACCAAAGCAAGGTTTATTCACATGGTAATTGAGCCTCCTTCTTTCTTCTTAAACATGATCAGAGGATATTTGCTTTGTCTCTGTTCAAGGTATTAGCTCTGTTTCAAAATGAAAGACCTTGATATCAAGGCAAGTCTTCGGCATGTCTCATCTGAAAGAGGGTTCACAATACCAATAAATTGGTTTGGTTTCAGTGGCAAAAAAAACACTGCAGCCTCTGTTTGAATGGGGCACCTCATAAATAAAGCTCTGGTTCTCATCCTCCAGAGTGACATTAGTGACTACTCTCCAAACTAAAAGCCTGATGCTGTTACAATTTGTTCCTGAAAGTGGACTCAGTTTAATTGAGCAAAGTTTAAGTCTCCACAAACAGCAAAGTAACAGGAAAAAAAAAAATCGATGGCAGCAGAGGCATGGAAAAAAGAGATAGCATTGATTTATCTGCCATTGATCGGAGAGGATCGCTGCATTGTGCCCTCCGGGTGAAATGCACGCTGTCTGCCAAGTGATGGGGATGAATCTGAAAAGGTGTCAAGTGGTTAGAGGACACAGAGGTGGAGGATGAGATCGGGGGCAGCCAGAGGTGGCAGGGGAGGAAGAGTAGGCTGGAGAAGGAGCGAGGGCACGAGGTATCAAACAGGAGAAAGGCAGGAGACAAAAGGCTTGATAAGAGAGGATGATGTTACACGCATGACACCAGCACTATGCAGGGTTGAGTCTCTATAGTGTTCCGCTAACCGTATTTGACAGAAGCGAGAACAGATCGACATGAAAGCAGAGAGCTTAGTGAAAGAGCAAAGGGCCCGAAGCGAAAACCATCATATAAACCAAGACATCCGTTCAAACCAAGACCTTCTCTCTGCCGCTGACAATATCAGCATCCAAATGAAAATAACTCGGCTGACCCCTGTTTTAACTGCTGTAAGCACAACACTGTGGACCATCCTCGATTTATTCACTGTGAAGTCGAAGGCTGTTGGCTACAATAATACTGTGTGAGTAAGCATATATCAAATCCCACTGTTGCGAGTGCTTGACAAGACGAGCATCTTTTGCAATATTTTAAGTCTCAGCAATTGGCAAATGGATGTTTCCCCAGAGACGGGATACTGACAGCCAAATGTTGTGGAGGAGAGGGGAAGCCAGGACAGAGATCAGAGGCCACAACAGACCCAGACGAAGAAGTGTTACTCCTGAACTTTGGTATCTTTACGACATCCCCCCTCCCACCATCTCCTCTACGGCTGAAGTCTTTTACTGTCTACCCTGTCTATACGTCTTTGACACCAGAGTTAGCAGCTATATGCAGGTTTTGAGATGTTGTTCAACTCACTACACGAAGGCGATTGAATCCTGTCCCGTTAAGTGTCAATTTTGATGTAATCTCTATGAACAGATTCAGGATGTGAATATATACAGAATCTGTTGGTGGGGGAAAGGACTTTGGAGTTGGAAGATATCTGCAAATACATCATCTGCTTTTAATTTATCTACATTTACATGCAGATGGCTTGAGATAAAGATTAGCCAAACTGCGTCTGGACTCGTCTAAAGGTAAACAATGTACAGTGAAAGTGGAAGTATACTACTAGAATATTTGTCTAGATAGCAACAGCCTGCCCCACCAGTGGCTTATTCATTGTCAGACGATACATGATCCAAGATTGTGTTGGATGTAACCAACAAGCCATCCAACACTGTCTTCCTTGTGTTGCATCTCACACAATTCATAGGAAAAAAATCGCGGCCGCACACTTTTTCCAAAACTGTTTACGCACAAACCCCTGGAAGTTTCCGGCATGTCATAGCATCGCGCTGGATAAGGTGCTGCGTCAGTGTGTCGACAAAATTAAGAAAAACAAGTGATTAACATCCTCACCCGGTGTGATGATGGGAGCCAGCACTGATAGAAGTCCACTGCAGAGTCATTTGCCTCGGGAGTGAATGCAGATTGTTCCCAATGCAGGCAAAAGATCTTAGTGATTTGGTTTCAGTGGGTTTTTTGACCAGTGAAAAACGAGAACAACATTCTGTGCAGAAACCTTCAAAAAAGAAAAGTGAGTGGTTGATTTTTAGAAACAGCAAGACCTGTTTTTTATCCTGTGACCTTGCTATTGTGAAAACGGTGAAATTTCACTTTTTATTTGTCGTCTATTTTTTTGTGATTTTTATTTCCTTCTTTACTTTAACTTTCTTGTGTTCTTTATATGAGTGTTTTGTTTTCAAGGTGTAATTAAATGTAGTGACTGTCACTTGTTTTTTTGCGCTTCAAAAGGACAAGCTGTTCCTTTACAGCTTTGGTTGAGAGCGACTCTCTGTGCTTTGTAACCTTGTTTTTTTATTCAAGGTGCCGTTTGAGGAAAGCTGACTTGACTCCACACTCAGATTGTCACTTGTTTATGTCTTAGAAGGCTGTTTTTTTTCTTTTGAGCAGTGTTTTGGTTCAACCCTCCGAAGCATCTGGTTTCCTGCGTGTGACCAGTCACAGAAGTCTTCATGAGACACACATGAGTTCACCCAGAAAGCTGCTTGCACACAAATGTTTGGGATGAATGTGTTTTTAGGTGGTGACTGTTGTTTCTAATCACAGACTTTAATAAGGCATTAAAAGACAGCAAACTGTAATTACAGAAATAGCACGAGGGTGTGAAAAAGCAGAAGATGAGCTGGTGACTTGATGTAACAATGTCGGTTTCCACATCTTGGAATTTAAAGCAAATATTTCAGGCAAACATTGTTTATTTCACATTGTCAGACACGGCTTCAACACCTGGTAAACCCGTCCTCCACAGAAAACCTATTTGAATTTGTTGCATCTAATGTGAGGAATCCCATTTCCGCAAAAAACATAATAACACTTTAAGACACCTTTCATGATGTGTGTTGTGTGAGCTGCAGCTCCCAGCAGCATATTGAAAAGGCACTTACCCATATTTTTTTATTTATTCAAGACATATGTATAAAAATACGACCTTTATTGTATATTTTGTTGATTTGAGTACTTACATTATCCAAAATGTATCCAACAATGTTCCAACCCAGATAAATCCACAAGATTATGTGAGGTAACAGGAAGCTCATTTTGGTCAGTTTTTAAATGTGACATATCCACTTCTGCAGTGGCTTTGTTCGTGGTAAATTTCACATGATGAAGGGGAAACTCACTGTTACTAGCTGTTTTTTTACTTTCACTATTTATATAGGTTACTCGTAATGGATCACTGTGTTGTTCGTAATGTATTTTGAATAAAACATTAAAACATCACTTCATCAGTGAACATGATTTGCGCCTCCCATCATTCTTCACGAATTCATCAAACCATAACTTTTATTATTGTTTTGATTGACAGACCCTGTTACGGCCGAAACAACGTGGAGTTGAGTTCCACACTAGTGCTGCAGATAAATCATATATTACACAGAATTAAAGTGTTTGCATTATAACCTAACGACAAAATAAAGCACAAGATATTATCAACGGATGTCTCCGTCTATCAGAGAGGCCTCCTGGTGACAACACACCTACAGCTCACATTGTGTATTGATGCTCCGAGCAGCAGCTGGTTCAGGCAGGTCTGCCAAGAACACAGGTATCCTTCCTGTTGTCTGAGAGCTTCACATGTTGCATCTCTGCTCTCTTCACACAATGCAGCCTCAGCTCAGCACTGGTGTCCGTGACAGGCGAGGGGCCACTCTGTTAAGTTAAGACCTACTTTAAAAATAACTGCCAGGCTATCAGATATAATCAATATGTGTGAAACAACTGTGACGTGTAAAGGAAGTCCGTTTTAGATGAGTTTTTACCTCTGCTCTGCTCATCGATGATGATCTCGGCTCTAATTAGACCTTAATCTTTTTAAAAAGTGACTGCAATTTCAATAGACCTTGATTAAAGCCCTTGATGTGTCCTAGTTCCATAGCCTACTGCATACTAACCACATTTCAAGTGTGTAGCGTGCTCACAAAAGTATGCATAAGCAAATAGCTAAGCATACAGCTCATACACAAATTGAATACCAGGATTTTGTAGCTCTGAAAGACACTTTGTCCCACAGTGTAACACAAACTGGAAGCACCGAGGAGAAGAACAGTGAGAGAGCTGCAGGAGTGTTTATAAAGAAATATTAAAACTGAGGGAAAATAGTAATAGAGTGAACCACCTCACTCATAACCATGCTCAAAACCCATTTGAGAATTTTCAAACATATCACATCAGTTTGACAAGGAAATCCCAAATCAAGATACAGCTGCTATCTTCTGTTGTGTGTTTGCTTTACACCATAGTCCTATGTAAATTTTATAAAATTGTATTATACTATCATTTAACAGTATCAATGTAAGTATTATTCCACTAACATTTTTGTTATACATTGTGCGGTATTGGGTACATTGCTTGAAACCTGAACTTACCACCTAATTGCCAATAATCCATTTTAAAAGAACAGTTAGACTTTTTGGGAAAAGTGTTTTAGTTAGTTAGTTGAAAAACTCTATATCACTTATAGTTCTCTTCAGAAGTTATACATGTGTACCCAGGAAATTGGACCTGGTTGTGTTTCCTATGTACACTCATACAACTTCTGAAGAGACCAGGATGACGGAGAATCTTCACAGACACTCAAATGTCTGTCTGTTCGGTAACAAGTTAAAGAAAGAAAACCAGGAAACAAGACCTGCCTGAACCTCTTTGAAGCTCTCTTTTTGACGCGTTATATCAGGTATAAAAACAAATGAGGTGTAAAAACAAGCGGTGGTTTTATGGGGGGGTGGAGTCGTCTGGCACGTGGTCTGTTACGTCTGGGATGTGTCAGCCTTTTAATGTGCGACACCTTCCAGCGAAATAGGCAGCGTTATGATGTGAGAGCAGAATCTATCCAACTAACAAAAACAAGATTTCTAAATACTGTTTAAATGTTAAAGGTCCTGTTGTGGAGGAGACATTCTTTCACTCTTCATTCGCTCCTCTGACGGTGGCTGTATTACTTCTGTCAAGGTTCAGCTGTATTTGTTTGTTTGTTATAAGCAGGATTACCCAACAAATACTGAAGCTATTTTCATGGCATTTTGTGGAGGGGTGGAGCATGACCCAACCGATGACATTTTTTGGCAGATTTGGCTAAATGAGTGGATCCTGTATTTTTTTTTAAACCTTCTTGAACATTAAAAGATAGGGTGTGAGTATTGGTGGAGGCAAACACTCTCCTAGCCTCCTTGTAGTTTCTAAGCACATTACAAAGAGACATGACGGAACCAGTATATTAAACTTGCCTGCATTGCAACTTTTTGCCTAATTTTGAATGAAGCTTCAGTTTATTTACATATATTGCTAAATGTTTAATTACAATCCACTACATCCATGGTACTGTCTAGACATGTGACTGTGTCATAATATTCTCAATGTGATGAAAATTTCATCAAGTTGTGATAGGTGGACGTAAAACCTGATTAAGTCAAACTACAGATCATCAGCTTAGTTGTAATTGTACAAAAACAAAGGAAAACCTTAACGATAACCTTTTAAAATGAAACACAGTTCAAACATGTGTCCCATAGTTGGCCTTTGGTACTGAAACAAAGAGCACTACATATCTGAATAAAACATTTGAGAAAATTCAGGGGGATTTAGTCTTCCCTGTTGTCAGTTACTGTAATTTGAATTCCTTTTGTTGCATTCTAAATTGCTTCTGCTTGTTCATTTCAACTTGTGAAGGGAGCTGGTTGAACACTTTCCATGTCTCCCCATCTCAGCCAGTCAGGCTCCAGTGGACAGAGGGACGATCATCCTCTGCTTTGCGCAGAGCTCGGCTCTGCCCAATTCTGCACCTCCGTTCGCGAGTGATAGAGCACTATCAATTCTGACAGCTCCCCAGAGCCACTGAGGGTTGAGTGATCCCTCCTTTCACCCACCCTGCAACCCAAAAAAAAACACACACACACACACACACACACACACACACACACACGTACAGTACACAATCACACACATCCACCTCTCCCCTACTGTCTGTCTCTTAAAAGGACGAGGGCTGGAAATGAAAGGCGGAACAAAAGCTGTCAAAGTAAAGAAAGAAGGGTAGAAGTGAGGATATCTGCAGGGATGCTGAGGACAAAGAGATACTTTGTCCCTCGTTACATTACTGGCTTGTGTTTAATTTGAAACAGACAGCTAATCACATTACAGACAACACTTGAGCGCCGCTGTCTACTGTAAACAATCACCACTCTGAAACTCTCATTGAGTACTCCGTCCAATTACTTAACGCCATACAAATCGTCCTCCATGCAACTGAATTAAGAGGCTGAAATGAATACAGCATTAATTTGAAATGAGGAGTTTTAACTACAGGAGGTAA
This sequence comes from Limanda limanda, assembly GCF_963576545.1. NCBI lineage: Eukaryota > Metazoa > Chordata > Actinopteri > Pleuronectiformes > Pleuronectidae > Limanda > Limanda limanda. The sequence continues at coordinate 14,155,142 of NC_083640.1, read as the reverse complement.
TGACAATGATGACAATGATAAATAACGATTATGATGATGGTAATGATGACAGTCATGACGTCCCGGCTTGTTAGTTTTAGTCTTTATTAAAACATTTGCCATTTTTACAATAATTTTTGACCTCTCAATGAGAAAATATAAAACACAGAGAATTTTTTTTAAATTATTATTAATATGAGTGAGAAGAAATAACATTGTTAAACCATGAACATTCCAGCTCATCTTCCTTTTTTCTGGTATGACCATGTAGTTTAAGGTAAGTAATGTTTGTATTAGCAATCTGAATACATTGCTAACAATACAAAGACCCATGCTTGTTAACCCATGTAGCAGTTACGTAAAGGCCAAGTTGTGTTTCTTTCCACTTGTGCAGGTCAGAGCAGGTCCAGCATTTTCTCTCCTTTTAGCTCTGGTTCGTTTTTCACCAACTCCTCCAGTGATATCTTGCTCTTCAGCTGCTAAATGCTCGGCTATGTTCACCAGCTGGCTGCTAAGTCTGTCTGCTGCGTAGTGCTGGGCATGTTAGTGCAAAATAGGTTTTTAGAGGTTTCTAGGTCCTTTTGCCTGCTGCTGAGAGTGGTGACTGGTGAGTGAACTAAATCAGTAAAGTTGTGCGTTTAAAAAATCGATTTGTTGAGTAAACTCAAAACAAAGAGTTGAAAGACACTAAAAAAAACGTATATATTTAAGGTTACAGCAGATTTTTGATGAAAAGTATCAATGGTCTCATCACCACGATCAACACCATTCATATAAAAAAAGATATTATAAAAATATTAATGCTTTGCAGTTTTGTAGAGGAGGCGCATCACAGAGAACAAAGACTCCCACTGCTGTTTGATCAAATTAAGCTGAGAGAAAATAAATTGTAGAAAATTAAGGGTTAGAAAACTGCGAATGACAGAGCAGATTAAAAGTCTTCGTTGGAAGCTTGTTAACAATGCAAGCAGGACATCTTCTCTCCTAACACAGAGAATGAATGAGATCAGAGAAAAACCTCAAACCGAGGTCCCGGGTACAGGAAGGTGCAGCGAGTGAAGGAAACATGCAGTCAACTCACGAGTGAAGAGAAACCAACCGAAATAAGCAGCACGCAATTAGCCAGAGATGGAGGCTGCTTTGTAAAAATTAAATAGTCAATTTCTCATTTCCCCTTGATATAATTGACTCGTGAAGTGGCGCGTATTTGTTCAGCTAAAATCCCTGTGTAAGAATCTGGATCCAAAGGAGCTCACGGGAATGCAGGTGTTCATTTACATGTGTGTTTGCAGCTTGGTGCCTGCGTGCCAGCGGCGGGTTAAAAGGTGCTCAGACAGAGGGGAACGCCCAGGCCTGATGGCTGGTGCCGGATGTGGATTAGAATAACACCTTGACCCCAGTCCAGCAGCGCACACTCCTCTTTCTCCAGCTGTTCTGTCTCCACTACGCTTCACTTCCCTCACAGATTCTTTTTTTTTCCACACCCACCTGACTCCTTTCTATCTTTCTCCACAACTGCTTCTAGCCTTTGACTCCTTCTACCACTCTTAATTCTTTTTTTTTGTTTCAGGGAAGGATGTCGGCTGCATTATTCAGCGTTCAGATTTCCATCTTCATCATTCCTCCTCACTCAACTCTGACCTCAAAAAGGCTGCCTTTCTTTTGCTCGGTGAATTATTATCCCATCTTCTGTGAGACCTTGCCAATCTATTAATCTAACTTGCCATTTACTGTCTTTTCTCTCCAGCTCTGCTAAAGGTTGGCTGCCTCTCCTCTCACTCTATCTGTCAGTCAGTCTTTGTGTGCAAATCCCACATCTTCTCCCCCAGACTGAATTATTCAATTTAGATGCCATTTGTTTCACAGTTGGCAATGGGGACTGCGTGCACTCTCCTCTACACAAACTGTGGCTCTAATCACCAACTGCACGCGCCCACCTCGCCCCTCCGACTGTTAATATTCTCTCGCAAGGCAACCCCATTTCTATTTCGCATTCACTTTCTGTCCTTTTCCTCTGAATTAGCAGCATATACAGTATGTGTGAAGAGGGTTTTAGGAGTTGTTGTCACCTGGGACAACTCTCTGTTTCACACGTGGAAATCAATTGGTCGAGACGCACGTTTCACTGAAAGGTGCCATTAGGATAAGTTAATTTCAGAAGGGAGGAGGTTAAGGTGTCTGCATCCGTGACCTTACACCTTGCGTAAATAGTTTCCTCTAAAGAGTCAATTTTTGATGACGAACGAAACGACTTATAATACAACTATAACTCTTGATAAAATATAAAATAATTAAAACTAAATGAACTAGAACCTCCACCAAGGTTCCATTGTCCTCATGAATTCATCAAGCTGCACTAAATTAGACACAATCATCAGTTCCCTTATTGTGCCTGATTGTTTATTATTTTTTAAAAGATCCATGCAAAATCAGTGACTGTGTAAAAAGTGTAAATGTCCGCAGGATAAATTGGTCAAAAGTCCAAATGCAACAGCAACACCTCAATCTGAATACAGACGGGTTAAAAATAACCTTCTAACCCGCCGCTGGCATGCAGGCACCAAGCTGTAAACGCACATGTAAATGAACACCTGCATTCCCGTGAGCTCCTTTGGATCCAGATTCTTACACAGGGATTTTAGCTGAACAAATAGGCACAACTTCACGAGTCAATTAAATCACGGGGAAATTTAATTTTTACAAAGCAGCCTCCATCTCTGATAAGATGAACTTATCTTCTACTTTGCGAATTTGCATCAACAAGAGTCAAAAATGTGCATAATAATAAGTAACTTAACGAAACTTAAGTTTAAGGATAAGTGTAGGGAAATATGTAAAATATAGAAAATTCGGTCTGACTCACTGACAGTGGCTCTTTCTGGTGACGGTAATGCACTCGACTACCTGAGCTCTGACAAACGTGTGTCCTTTGGGCCCATCTAATCTCCAGCAGTAACACCTCTGCTCCAGCTGCAAATGGAGGCAATCCGTTGCCTGGGCAACAAACTTCTCCCCTGGCTTCTGTCATGCAAATCCCCCACCCGAAGAAAGGGCAAAAAGTTAAGGAAGCCGATCCAGCCACTTTGCAGAGTGGTATTACAGAGACGGGATTCAGAGCAGGTGGAGAGACTCCTCTCTCGACAGAGCTGCAGGGTTGTCTCGCTCTCATTTTCTTTCTCTCATGTTTCTTTCAATGTTCTCTTCTCTTCTGGAAACACAGTGAATATGGGATGGAAATATCACCTAAATTGCTTATTGGCTAACACAGACGCATGAATTCAAATATTCTCTTTTGTAGGGAACATTTGAAATTTTCAAAAAACCAAACTGCATTGTCCTTTCATTTAAAAAAGAGAGACACAAAGAGGAAGACAATAACAGCATTCAAAACTGTGATAATAAACACAGTTAAAAGGAATGACTAGTCTGGCAAATTAAATCTTTGAGAGCTCCTGTGTACCCAGAGACCCTCGCAGGGGCATTTTCTCCTCGGTGGCCTCAGAGCACCCTTCCTCCTAATGGAAGGGAAGCAGAACAGATGGGACACAAATTGCACTTTCATACACCTCAAGGTTCAAGGCAATTTCCCCTCTGTGCCTGTGAAGTTCTCGGATTGCCTCTCCATCCTTTGAGCCTTTCACTCTTCAAAGGGGTTTGAGTTTGTTCAGTGCCATGACTCATACACACACACACACACACACTCACACACACACTAAAACATAGCCTCCTGTAACACGGACATCCGAACTAACACCCACCCACACAGACATAAAGCTACTTATCCCACTGGTCACCTCATATGTTTCATCATCACACAGTCATTTGTGTGATCCATTTTAATGACCACACTGATTCTATCAAGGACGTTGATTAAATAAATAGTAAGATCACTGATCAGAGTGCACGCCGACATAATTTAAAATGTAGCTGACATTTATTTTAAGTCATTACACATGGCAGGGGGTTTTGCAATGTGTGATGGCTTTGATATTGGGCTTTGATATTGTTATGTGTGCTACGATATCATCATGTAAGGTCGCTATCAGCAACCAAAAGAAATGCAGTAGACTTCCTGTCTTTCATTTGATGTTGGGCGTACAGTGTGCACCGCTGAATGGCCCAGGTGCTGGCGGAGCCGCTGAGGAGGTAATAAAAGACTTCAAGCAGTATTGTTTACTGCCCCATTAACAAACAAACATTAGGGCCCATTTGGCTAAATACTGCTGACAGAGAATATGGTGATCAATCACCATGGCAACCATCCCCATTAATTAATATTGCACTAGGAGATTTAGCAACGCTTGGAGGAGGAGGACAGTGCATGTGCACAGATTTTTGATTGGGGTTTTTTTGTCTTTCAGGGCGAGGGTGGGGATGGGGGTTGGGGGGGGGGGGTTGGATTTTTCGTTGACTGGGTTTCCACGGCACCATCTTTCATTTCTGGCCTTTGTCCGACGCCGCCGGCAGAAGTAGCCTTGCTCTGCATACCAACCAAGGGGTTAACCGTGTCCCCAAAGCAATTACAGCCAATTGTGGAGCTAGTTACCAATTAGTGGATTAAACATAATGAGTCTGCCGTCGCCATGGTGACGGAATTTTTCAATGATACTTGTCATAATGAAGAGCCCTTTTAAAAAAATATAGGCAGTGGTTTTAACAGATGGAGGCAGAGAGGTCCAGTCCATTTAGTACAATCATCACTTTAGTTTGTTGTTGAATGTAATTAGTTGTTTTCATGTGAACTTTGAAATGGAACAAAAAAGAAAAAATATGGCAATTAACCTGCAGAAACAAAGCAACCAGTACAGGAGGCAAAGCCTGCGAGGAACCTGAGCATTTATAAAGCAACTGCAAACTCATTTTTCGAGGTCTCTAACTGTTTTATTGTGTTTTTAGCTTGTTTTAAGGCAAACTTTGGCTTATATTCAGTAAGACTATTAGGAGGCAGGCTTGTATTTTGAAGTTGTGTACACTCAGCTCGCATGTTGTTCACTCAGCTGTCAGCCATAGTTATTAGACTGTTCAGTCATATGCATATTGCACATATACAGTACCATCTGTGTTTTGTCCCTTCAGGGCCAGAGCTGACATATTACAGTGGGAAGACTCTTATTGAGTAGTATAATGGATTCCAAACTACAACATTTCATATCCAGTGTAATTTGATCGCTATTTAGTCTGGATATTTGATGCCCATTCCTCTCCCTTTATGAAACCGTCTGTGCAAACGGGGCCAGAATCCAAAAATGATTTATGACAGATTCGTGAAGAGGGGCCAAGGGGAGAGAAACAGATTAGGTAGAAATCTGGAGAGATAAAGATGAGACGTCTGTCTGCTGCTGAGGGCAGCGAGACAAGCCCTGTCTGTATCAAGCTCAGGGAAATGTGCTCAGGGCCCTGACAGACAGCATCGAACCATCTCAGAGCTGACACAGACATCATCTCTCTTTTCTTTTCCTGGGGCAAGGGGAGAACTGTGACATTGCCAATTATAGTCCTTAGGCGGCCATCTTGTACTTTATTAAGCTGTTTCTGTGAATGTATACAACCCTGATGAAGGATCGTGGAGACTTTTCTTCTCTATAAACATGTCATCATATTTCCACACAGGTAGAGGGACACAGGAGAAAGGTTTATCGTGCCCAGAAGTGCTGGCAGTTGAAGCATCTGATAGCGGCTGGAGAAAAGAGGTCTGATCCTCGTAAGGAGTTGCAAGGACAGTGTTCTCCTCCACAAGACTCAGACACCCATTCCAGACACCTCTTTTAAAACAGAAAACATCCAAAAACCCTTATTATTCAGCAACTGTCTGTCGACGTCATATCACCATTACATCACCAAGGGCACAAGGGTCGGTCGGACTTTGACATGTGATCACAGAGAAAGTGTTGATGTCTTCTCACTGTGTAAACTGGCGTTTGTGCTGACAAATCAACAGCAGTACTGGGCTGATTCAGCCCATTTCTACAGTTTTCAGCTTCCATCTCTTTTTCATTTCTCCCCTCGTCGCAGGTATGATGACTGTCAGCCATAATGCTGGTCAGCGTGAGCCCGGCTGCAGTTGAGCAGAGTGCTGGAAAGGCTGTGCGATTACCTCTGCCCCCCTGCTGTGAGCGCTGCCGCGGTGGAGGGACTGAGAGGTAAGAGTGGTGAGCTTTTAATACCAAGCACAATAGGGCACCTCAACCCCAGACAGGCATCATATTTACACTGGGCTAAGGCTCTCCCTGAGCCTTATGACAGAGCAGGCGGAATGATCACCCCCTTGCCTTGCAGCCAGGGATCCATAATTCATGAGAAGAGGTGGATGGGGTGCAAACAGGGCATGCTTACAGAGAGAGGGGGGCCGCCGCCTGAGGAGTGTGTCCTGAGCCCTGTGTGTCTAAGTAATTAAATGGGATTAGGTATGCGCTGAACCCATTTTCAGAGAGATTGGCTGGCAATGCCATTATTATTGGAAAGGATCAGAGGAGCTTATAGGCATTGGGGAGAAAGGTAAGTGAAGAGAGAGGTTTGAGGAGATTTATTAAAAGAAAAAGTACTCTCTCAAATGCAGGTGGCAGATTGGAGACAACCATTTTTTATGTTGCTTTTCCCCCTTTAAGAGACGAAAGGGGGAGAGAGATTGGGTCTCATGGTTGAGCTTCCTGTGGAGAGACATGCAAATACGTCAAAGAAACCAGGGCTAACTATGTCCACAGACTCAGCACCTCTGCTCTACCCAAAACATCCGTTTCTAATTTGTGTGACAATGCCACTGCGGATGGCACCTGATTTGCAAGAGGGTGCCCGGAGCAGAATTCATTTGAATAAGCACACATCCGAGTTATCAGGGATCAGGAGGAAGAGCTCACAGACAGACAGGGTGCTACCTCTTCCCTCAGACACTCAACACCTCGACGCGCTCGGCTAACAATGTGTCTCCGTGTGCACCTGGACGGTAATCCTACCAACACAGCTAACAGAAAGGTCCATACACAGCCGTGCATTGTAACCCAAACATTTTATTCCTAATCTGAATGGATGGTAAATCCCAGCTAGTGTGCCCTACCGACGGTTGATTTCTTCTTGCCAGAAGAGCTGAAGCTCCTTCTTGTTTGTGCCTCCTTTTCCCTTAACAGAGAGAACCTTTTGGCGACAGCAACCCTGGGAGATATGCAGAAAGCATGTCCCCTGGGGAGAAAAGCTGCCTCAGGCTTCGGAGAGCCTATTTACAACAAGCTGTGCTTGTTACTTTCATCAAAATAGAGCACTGAGCTTTCTCCTGCCTTGTTTTTTTGTGCTTTTGGCAGGAGGTTGTTATTGTAAAGCACTGACTCCATTGTGCTCAGCAGTGCGTTGAGAGTCTAGCTGTCCACTACCATGGAGAAGACAAGAGAGAAGAGATGCTTGGACGAAAGGAAGACACCTCTTTTTTTCTTTCTCCCGGAGCCGCCGGGTGTGTTTTAAAGACTGAGGAAGAGTCTTTGGGAGGTTTACAGAAACCTGCTCAGTCACCGAATTTTCCCAACCTTTGAACCTCAGCCGTACTCCATCAAGTTCAATTAGAGGATCGGTGGTCTCTGGCGGGCACGTTTGTCATAATCTATTGGGTACGGTGCATTCCAGATATTGAAGGAGAGGACAGAAAATCAATAAACTGGATTGGGCTGCCAGGCCCAGAGGGAGGTCTCCTTACCCTGGCTTGTGAGGCTCAGGCTCAACTCTCCTCCATCAAGCTTCTCTTTTTTACTGCTGTTTGGGCCATCAAATTGAATTTCATCAAAAGGTCTCAACAAAAAAGGGAAGATATATAGCATACGGCTTTTGTTATCCACAGACTCTCCATTTGTCCTCCAGACAAATATGCAATCACACACAGTGGATGGTCAGGAAGGGCTGATGTTTGCTTTGGATTTTATAAAGAAAAACAAAAACTGTCCAATTTATCAATCCTGTAGACTTTACACAGACTCACACGTTTGTTAGTCATTAGAGATTTCCTGCATTTGTAAAATTCTGTGTGTGACATGTCAGATGTGTGTAATGAGCCGCGTCGATCTGACGGATCTTTTGATCCTGCGTGTTTCTGTTTGCTCTTATCAACCATGAGCAGAGAACAGAAAGGAACTCAGGAAGGAATCAAGGTCAATGACTCCTTGACAACCGTTCCATCTGTGAGGTATTATCATTTCATTACCTGCCCACATCAATAGCCACTGCTGTTTTCTTTTTGACTCCATTTCCATAGTAACTACAGATTTATTGTTTGTAAGGGGCCAATCATTCTTGGACAATTGCCTCCTAATGGTGCGATATCAGTGGCAGTGTTCAGCTGTGTGTATGTGCGTGTGTGTATGTGTGTGTCTATGTGCGTGTGTGTGTTTGGAGGACTAGGCTAAAGGTGATGCATGCTGTGTATTGTTCCTGAGAGGTAATAATCATTGAGACTGTGTGCCGTTCTCCCACCAGGCCAGAGATTTTCATATACATGACCGTGGAGCTGATCTGGGTATTGTCACTGTCACCGTCTGCCCCTGCGCTCGCAGCCACACTTACATCTCTCCACCCGTTCCCTCCTTTACCTCAAGTATGTAGAACAAAAGAGAAAAGAATTATCACCCAAAGGAGGTGGTCCACCTAAAAAATCTATAAAGTCCTCCATCAAAATCAGCTCCCTCGTTTTATGAGGACATTAATCTGCTGCTGCAGAGCTCTGCTCTTCAAAGCACCTTGACAGTGTGATTGCCCCTTTTTTTTCTCCTCGTGGCTGCTGTTTCTTGTGTGCTTTGTTATACAAAATCTCAAAAGTTTATCAAACGGAGGGGAGGCTGTAAGGAAGCGACAGTGCCTCAGAGAGAAATAAAGGATGGAGATGAAGAGAGGACAGAGATAGATAGAGAGGAAGAGAGGAGGGAGGAAAGAGCAGCACTTCTGAGTAACAGACCTGCCAAAATAAATTCTCCACGGGAAAAACAAAACATCCTGTGAAATAAAACTCTAGCATCCCCTTCCAAAAATGCTGCAACCTTCATCTATTACTCTCAAGTGTCAGATAAATGTCTGGGAGAGATGGAGAAGTCGTCCTTGCAGCTGTGCTTTCTCCAACTAAACTCTGCATCTGCCCTCTCCACCACAAACACGCCACACACACACACACACATCGTACACACAAACACACACATTCAACTGCATACGAGCTGGGTCAGTCCAGGGAGAGCATCTAGGTTAGACTGTACACCAATTTAATTGGCTGTCTGTAGGTGGGGAATGAGTGATATCTGTCAAAGTAGTGAGCACGAAGAAAAGGAGACAAATTTAAAGATCCATCTGTCCTGCAGGGTTGTAGTGTGTTCCCGTTGGTCATGATAAATGCAGCTCACGGACGCTCCCCATCCGATATTACAATCTGATTCATCCCTGGCTGTGCTCAGTGGGCCCAGGAAAGTCTGCCGTGGAGATTATTTACGACACAGCTCTGTTGTTTAACAGCACTGTGACGTGGAGAGTGTTACCAGGGACATGAGCCACACTGCTCTGCCTAGTGAATGAATTAAAAAAGTAAATGAGGGCAGTAAGCATCACGAGCAGGACTCCACTCCACTTAATTATGACCTAATGGCCGTAGGGCCAGGACTCCTGAGCTAACAGGTGGGGTAAGCTGTTTTCAACTCTGGAACATTTCCGGAGTGTACCTTTAACGGATGAAGAACGCATCAGGAGATTGTCCTTTCCCACGTACAGGAACATTTTGGGAACATTCAGGTGAGGGATGACGTCTGGGTAGAACCCGCAGGAGGCTGGACAAGAGGAATACATTCTGCTGCAGAAATCTAACGCCAAAACCTCGCAAATGTTGTCGTCTTTCCAAGTCAACATCTTCGTCAGCCTCTTCCATGTAAGGACCTCTTCTTCATCCTGAAATATTTGTTTTCCTCCCGTTCCATCACGTGTTAGAAGCATCATCAACAAGCCAAGTCACAGGACATTTTCATGCTGTGATTCTAACATTTAACAAGGGGTCCGGCAGGAAATGTTCCAGAAAATATCCAGAGCAACTGAGTATCACACACAGCCCCTCCAGGAACTTTAAAAAAAAATGTCCAGACTTCAGTACGTGTGTGAGAGCAGCTAGAGGGACGCTTCCAGGTGGTGTCTGTTGGACAGGGAGTGTGCGGAAAGGATCTCAGGCTCAAGTTATGTGCTGTTGATGGAGAGAAGGCAAATAAAATGTGTGCAGAATAATCTTCGCTAAGGAGGCTCCACTCCAGTCGTTTCATTTAATAGCCTGTGCTTTTTTTTTAAGATTCACTTCGTAATCACAGATGAGAGATGTGCACATCAAACAAGACGAGCGACTTTGGTCTACACAGCTGCCTTATAAAAAGCAAACAAGCTATAAATAAAAGAGAATTTTATAGAGGGGCGTCTGTCGGGCATGTGTGGTTGAAATAGGGAGAGAGGAGTAGAAAGGAGGAGGAGAGGAGAGGAGAGGGAATGAGAGGGAATGGATGAAGTGGAAGGGAAAGGAAACGGAGAATCTGGGATCCAAGACATCAGAGAGCACAGTGCATGACATTACCTATTATGAACACAACGTCATGCTATTTAAATGTGATGGCAGGAACAGGTTGGCTCAGGGTGGGGCTGGTGTCACTGCTGGTAATGAGATCTTTTGATGTGGCTGATAAGGGGGGACTGAATTGGGGAGAGGGCCCTCTGGGGGGAAGGGAGAGGACACCCGACCAGCGCAGCCACAGCACGGGAGAGGAAGAGGGGTATAAAGGAGAGAAGTGTGGGTGGAGGCAGGAAGCAGACAGGACACAAAGGGTTTTTATAAAGCCTGTTTCATACTAGTTTCACACCAGAATTAGCAGGTGTCTGTGGATAAACCCACTAAAAAAGTCAAACGACTCCTTTCCCATTGCAAGTAAAGGAATTTTCTGTTATTTGGGGTTTTATTCTTCCAGTCAGACATTTTTTACATCATGAACGTGCTGCATATTGTTCCCGAGAAACAAGGTAAACGTTCATGGCTGTTTGTGCGGCAACATCTGCAAGTTGAATGCCGTGCTGTGGAAAACTTTCAGCATCAGCGTCTAGACTGACAAAATAAAGAAGAAGAAAGAAACGCGGGTTTTCCACCAATGCCAATCAGAGCCGGATAAAAACTTTTGTCTACTGCAGATTTAAATCTATTTCCACAAGTCAAAAAAACACTAATGCCAGCTAACATCTAAATTTGTCTACAATGGGAATGGATTCAATCAGCATTCACTGCAGGGTCAAATCACTCTGTGGTAGACACAGGTTTATATCGGCTCCGGCTCAGATCGGCGGTAATTTAACATAAAGCAAGGTGAGAGAGAGACTCTGTTTTGGGCGTGTTTGTGAAGTCTATCATGACGCAAAGAGGAAAAATCAGAAAGGCCCAACTCCTGAACTGGCTACTGAGTTTTTCCGCTTCTAGAAATCCCATGTATACCTGCTAATTTTGCCGTAAAACACGTGTAACTTGACCTTGGAGTGAATGCTGATTGTATCCATTCCCATTGGAGACAAAAAAACAGATGGTATTGGATGTTTTTTGTCCAGTGTAAAAGAGGCTTTATACTTCTGTGTACAAGGTGTTTAAAGAACGCTCAGGCATCTTAATTTTAATCAACAAATGTGAATAAAGAAACACGTCCTGTATCACACATCATGCTGTGCTGCTCTAGCAATTGTTGTGTGTGTGTGTGTGTGTGTGTTTGTGTGTTTAACATTTAAAATACACACACAGGCGCACACTTTGACGCTGACCTTAGGAGTGCTACACTCACTGCAGGTGTCTGTGTGGAGTCTCGCTGGGCCACTCTGCCATTAACAGAAACCTCCACCTGCTGTCTCCGTGCAGCCTTGGCTTTCTGTATTTCAGACAGAAATCAATCAGGGCGTCACGTCAGCCATCATCGGCTTTACAATGTGTCTGAGTGCACACACCGACTTTGCACGTGAAACGCATACGCTCACACAGTCGCATATACCAACACAAACAAAAGCTTGAAAACAGCAAACAGGCGCTGCTTGATGTTTTAGTTATTTATTTATTTTGATGGAAAAACAAAGTGCAAAGACAGAGAGGAATAATTTGACAGAAAGCAGGAATGTGGCGGCGTGTGTGCCGAGGCCTTGTACTTTTGACACCTGCGAGTGAGGCGGTGTTATTGAAGCTCACTTTGAAGGCAAGGGCAGAACAATAATCAAGGCCTGTTTCTGAAAACACAGAGGAATCTCGGCGCAAGGTGTTCTCTCTGATTGAAAACAAATTGGTTTTATTAGCGATGTCACCTTACATGATCTTACATACCGGGAGGCATAGGTGGTCTTTGATTTTTTTTTTTTTAGAGGGGGGGACGCACAGAGATAGACCACTTTGATCTCTAAGAAGTTTGTTGATTTTAAGCTGGAGAATCTTGAGCTGATCAAGGCTCCTTTTGTTTCTATCTCCCCACCGGGCCAGGTGTGGGGTTATCGTGAAGCCGGGTGCTCAGCACAGCTCCTAATCTACTGGGCCGCTGAAGACGAAGCTCCAACATCGTAATCAATTATCAGCGCCCTGGAAATAATCAGGGACGATCTCCTCCTCCCACTGTTCCCCACCGACGGTCCAGAGTGCAGAAACAAAGGATAATAATCTACTGAGCTTTGAAAAGGAGCAAAAACAAGGAAAGTTCTCGGGAAGAAGCTGCGAATAACACATGAGGTGGGAAAAAAACACGAAGGGCGTGAAGAGAAAGTCAAACCCCTACTGGTGTGGTGTTGACAACACGAGGATATTTACAGTCAACGTCTGGGACAAGGAGCTGCGTTTCACCTGGAGACCCATAAGCTCGCAGGATCATCAAAGCAACAACTGCCTCCACCTGGCGTGTGTGGGCCCGTGTGTTACACCTCATTTCCCCCGAGTCGTCGTGTCTGTAGGCAGGAAAATGACTCGGGGCAAACATTCACATTTACACAGCAGAGGTGACGTGTCTTCCTTTAGTTCACATCAGCAGCGCTCCATATGGAAATCTGACTCACACTGGTAGTTAAAGTGCTGCGGCTCTAATTTACAAACTGTATCATCTTAATATATATGATTTTTTTAATTATTATTCTGTTAAATTAAACCAGCTAAGATTCTCCAGACTTGATTAAACTTAATATTACATGACGATAATGAATTCACATTAAAGCGATGTTAAAGGTGACATATTATGCCCATTTTACCGCAGTTGATATGGTTCATTGGGGTCTTCATGAAATGTCTGAAACACATTTTGGTCAAAATACCACAAGGATCATTTAAAACAGCACCCTTCTTACCCTGTCTAAAGCAGCCCTCCTCAGATTGACCTGTTTTGACCCCTCACCCCTCCTCCCTCCTTCACAAGATACAAGCTCCCAGATTTTTAGCTATCCATTACCTCTGTAGAAATATGGCTACTGGAGATGAAGATACAATCTTGCAACCATATCGTTTTGAACCAGAGTCAGGTGGGCCGAAGCCTGGCTACGCGGAGAGACGGCCCGGTTAGCTCGCGAGCTAACGCTAGCCGGGGAGCCGAGCCATGTAACAAGACTATGACGTCAATTCTGCTCGTAATCCCATTCGATGCCATCTAGCGTATCCTTTCTGACAGAGGAACCACAACAAATCGCTGGAGTTGTTTTTTTCCAGAGTTTTTGGGACAGTAGACATGCTAGATACCCAAATTAATGTGTAGAAGCACTACAAAAGTTGAATTTTCATAATATGTCACCTTTAATGGATACCATAGGGCTTTGTTTCTTTTGTTGTTATAATCATTATTTAAGGATTTCTTGCTTGTTCATAAACCGTGCTTGTTGTTTGGCTTGTTAAATAAAAGAGCTTTTTGTGAAACATGCTTATTTGCCCCCACTGAGATGTGAACCTTGATATCAGGTTCATGTTTGTGCCTAAACTATAAAGCTACATCCTGCAGGCGATAAGCAGAGTTTATCTTAAAGGCTGTAAATAAGGGGGAAACTGATTCTTAAAGTTTGGCTCGTTAATAAAAATACGTTACATGTTTTTTTATTCTGTGTATCAAATGTTAAATGGAGAATAAAGTTATTTGGCTGAGCTTTTGACTTTGTGTTTACACTGGGGTTTTTCTAAGGATTCTACAATTGAGATATATACAATGTCCACTGGTGGGTGTATTTCATATTTCTTCTACCTAACTTTTAAACTCTTGCTGTTTTAAGTTCTTATTGTAAGCTTTAAATTTAAGATGCAGATGAGACAATGGTATTTATCATCTAATCTATGTCTCATTTGTGAAACACGTTATTTTAGTATTTTCCAAAAATGTGAAACTACTCCTTTGTTTGACCATAGAGACTGGAAGCTGTGGGAATGTAGCCTGGCTTTCTTCAAAGTTACCAAAACACAGATCAACTGAAATGACACTGCATCGTGCTCATTTAATCTGTGCACAAACAGAAACTTCAATACATTGTACTGGCTGGTTCCCAATCTTGATGCTAAGAAACGCTAAAGACCAGAGTCCATCATTTATGCATTACGCCATGTATGCTACATAGATATTATCTTTACATCTCACTGTCAAGATGCAGAAACATATTTTTCAGAATTGTAAAGCCAGGTGAAAAGCCTTCATCCCAAATGTTCCATCTTTGTCAGGCGCTTTGCTAACACTAACAGTGTCTCTTTACAGAACCTTTTCCATCGGTTTTCATCTCAGTAATTTGCTGCTCATGCAAGTTGTTTTCATGCTTTGTGAACGCCACAGAAACCTGCAGCAGGAGTCAGTGGGTCACAGCGGGGGAGGGCGGGGTCCTCCAGCTGTGAAGCTCAATTTACCCACAGGCCTCTGCCACGGCCTCTGCTTTGGTACAAGTTTCACTTCCTGCCCTCCACCATGACAGCAGGAGAGATTCTTTAAATCTTCCCTTCTACAAAAACTCTCCTCTCAGGCCCAGGTTTCCACCCGGCCTGCCCTGACATCCCCCGCATGCACGCTGCAGCTGTGACCTCAGAGCTCTCTGCACCACATGGTGGGAGGAGGTTACAGCGAATGGAGAGCATGGCATGCGGAGCCAGTTTGTAACCAGTGAAGACTATTTTTGTACATTCGCTCTGTATTTTACAGAAATGTCACTGATATGATCCTCTGATGTTTCTGAAACTTAGGAAAGTTCAAATCCAACTTCATCTGTATATGGTTTTGTGGAATGCAATGTGATGTATGGAAGTGGTTATCCACACATCGACATAACTGCAATAAATCAGATGACATATGGGGATAAAAGGAGGTGAGTTTCCAGTATGAGCTGTAGGACGAACTCAGAGTTAGTGACTAAAAAGAGGTGAAATTCAGATGATACCACTATCATCTGTTTTCTCTTTATACTGCAAACATCTATATTTCATCCTTGGCAAATGCTTGACACCACCTTTCATTTCAGTGCAGTGTAGTTGCTTTGCTATAAATGTACAGTACAGGTTTATGTCTTATTTTATTACTTAATTTTTCCAAGGAATGATTAAATACACTTAGCATAATTCATAGCAACAGAAATGGTCTAAGCGTTGTTTCTTTGAACACGTGTAACCAGTGCAGCTAGTCAAAGGTTAAGAGGGAGAAAGAAGAAACCTGTCTGCTCCTCTTTCCGTGACAGTGTTTCTTGAGCTGATGACCTCTGCTACTTAATTTACTGTGGTGAGGTGAAAACAAGCTCCTCCAATTCCCAGCCAGCACCCGACCCCGCGGGGTCATGACCTCTGTATTTTTGAGGTTCACACGTGGAAGCGCACAGGGGAAAAAGAACACACATTTCCTCAAAATGATGGTGTTGAGGTTTTGCATGCAGAACAAAGGGCTCTGTAAATCATTACCAATCAGACACCGGGAAGAAAATTAAATCGGCGGAGGAATCAATGGACTCAGATCGATCAGTGCAAAGGACAACTGATTTGGCCCCAGAGAGCTGTGGAATTCAGGAGGCCGTGCAGAGGACCACAGATCGGTTTCCACTTTATAGCCACAGCTGTCAGAGCTCATTCCCATCAAGACGGACCACCGTTTCTGAAGGTAGCTCAGCTGGGCTTAACTAAAACAAAACCTTAGAGGGCAGAGTAATCTGGGGCAGAAAGCAGTCTGATGGAATCTGACTGGATAGACAGGAGATTAAGGTGAGCCCCCCCCCCCCCCCCCCCCCCCCCCCCCGTCTGTCTCAGCCTCTCCGCTCTGCTCCTCCTCTGGAAGTGGATGGATCTACAGTCTGCAGATGTGCAACAGATGGCTTCAACTTCACTTATGGCTCATTTCCACATCTTTAAAGGTCACGGGCAACCGCTCTAGCAACACCAAGTGCAAGCATTTATCACCATGAACGATCCCGTAATGGCAATAAAACATAATTTAGATCGACTGGTCTGGTTTTTCTGGCCGTGCACAAGCATAACATTATGATTATATTAAAGATCCAACGAAATAAAAAAATAAATAAACACCCATTTGCCAAATTTAATTTAGGTCCCAGTGTTAGTTGTTCATCTATTTTTTTAGATATGTTAGATATAAGTCAAAAATAATGTCAAATATCAAAACCTGTTTTTTCAACTGTTTGACGACTCATCCTCCACTCATGGGGGTTTACGTCCACTCCTCCCTCCCCCTAAATTCTCCCAGATACTGACTGGAACACGTGTAACTTAACTGTCCAATGTCATCTGTTGTGATGGCTTTACTGTACACATTAAGCTCTTCCCTATTAGCTACTGAAAACACCACTCGATATCCGTGTCAATTCCTTCAGTAGCTTTGTGTTTTTACCACAAACAGATAAATACTTTGAAATCAAAAAACACCATGTCATACGTTAGATTCGTTCATCCATCCATTCCTGTTTCTCTTTATCCAGCCACACCCTCCTTTAGCCATGCTAGCAGTGAGCCTATAGACGCTCTGTCTATTGGTTGGTCCAATGGTTAATTCACAGACAGAAATATGTCATATATAATTATACAATTAGAGAAGGATTTCCATAAAATATTATATAGGCATCCATGGTCCCTTAAGGATGAAAACTAATGATTTTGGGGAACAGTTAATTTTTTATTAAGTGCTATGAAAAGGTTGACAGGTTTATCTTTTTGTTAATCATCTTATTAAATATTGGATGAAAGGCCTTGAAACCTTGAAAATCAGATTTCTATTCTGACGCTATCATGCATTCAATTTTTAAATTTGTGCAATACCACTCAGTTTTAATTTGTTTAAAGTTCTAATTAACAAATGTTACCTTACAGCTTTATACAGTTGATCAATGGGACATCTTATATTTTGTATATGTTTCTGTAATGTCCAGGATATGCTGAGAAAAGGATTCACTTTCTGAAGCTTTCAGAATTAAAAGCAAAAAAATGAACATTTCCATACTTACAAAATAAATTGAACTCCAGTGTTGAAGATGAAAAGTGATATTAAAAGTAAAACATAGTGGAAATAGTCCCTTTCCTTCAGGTGAGACCTGTGTCGGTGTTAACTATAGAGCGTGTGGTTACCCTCACACTCATCTCGTACAGTGCTGCCCTCTTTGCATGTTTCGTAGAAAACATAGTTGTGAATTCCACTAATGTTTCACCTTGTTAGAAGTTTACAATTACTGCACAGACCCATGAGGCAAACCTAATCTCAAAGTGAGGGGAAATCTTCTATCATATCAAGCGAAATTACTGTGAGCTTTTCTTAGCCTATTCCGATAAGATACCGATCAGCCAAATAGATTGGCTTTCCCATTATCTGCACAGAGATCTTGGAAGGCATCGGGTAGATAATTTGCTAATGTTTCCTGTGACCTCCCCGGATTTAAATTATGTCTTTGGCTACAAGTCAACTCAATCCTTCTGTTTACCAGGGAGCAAGCTCTCAAAGAGCCATTAATATTCACTGCAACATATCTGTCTTTTCACATATTTCTCTGCGGTGTTTACTGACTCAAAAGGAGAGTGGTGTCCGTGCTACTGGGAGGTTATGGATTGAGCCGGCCGAGTGCTTTACAGACCTTGTGGGTGTTCAGGAAATAAATGACAGAGCCGGAGAAAAGAGGGAAAATAGGAAGAGCAGAGAGGTTGGCAACAGGGGAATGATAACATAATTTAAAACATGGGAAATCACCTTTAGCTGCCTCAGATGTTGAGGGAAACTAGGCCACTGAAGTCCAATCCATATTTCAATGAACAACAGAAATCTGCTCTCGTATTCTCGCATTTTGAAGTAAGATTCAATTATTCTAGGTCTAATTAACAAAATGTAATGAGCTGCTTTGATGTGGGAATTTACCGAAATGAACGTGGTACAATAAATTTAATAATAGAGTTACATTGTCTTTTCTCATTAAAACAGTCACTTAATTCCGCCCCGTCCCGTCTTTATCATGAATACACGGCAGCGCTCCGTGAGCAAGGAGAGAGGTTAGCAGCTTAAATGTTGCTCATAAACAATTCAGCTTCATTAAAATATGCAAACATGTACATAAAAAGCCTGGATTTCTTGTTTTGTCGTGTTTAATTGCTGCACCGCACCTCCCTCCTCATCAGACTGCAAATGATTAAATTGAACTCAGCGCGCAGTTGAAAATATTTACACCACATGGACATTTTGTCAGAACAGTGTGACCTGCTCATTGTTATGAGTTGCAAACAGTGTTGCAGCAGCTCAGCACCACTGGGAGCGAATGTCCCGGCCCTGCAGAGCATGTTCTCTGCTCCTGGAAAGAGACATTTTCTACCTCCAAGCAAATCAGCCTTGATTATAACAAAACCCTCCCGGATGGAAACTTGTCAGAAACATCAGTGCGGTCATTAAACGAGGACTTGAATTCCCATCGGCCCCGGCAGGAGAAAGGAAAGTGCTGCATTGTCACAAACCTTATCAGAACTGGCCTGACAATGACGGAGTGACAGCTCGGACTACGCCGACTTGTATTACACAGCACAGAACAGGAACACCAGAACCAAAGAGAAATGAGGGCAGCCGTTATTTCATTCTGCAATCATATATTCTAAAAAAAACTCGCTCAAATTTTCATTTAGCCCAGCGCCTCCCCCTCCTTCTGGAGTTATTAAATCAGCTGGAAGCAGTGCGGCTCTGTCACACACAGTATTAGAACGCCATCCCCCCTCCTATTACCAGGTGCAGCCCTGTGATTTAAAGCTTTGATTCTGTTCAAATGACAACAAAGGTGAGCCCAGAGCTGACACTCCTAATTCATCATTCTCTGCTTGATAAGAGCGGGATTAATGCTTTTAATGCGACGGTCGCAGGCAATCATCCATTTTAAAGCTCCCTCCCTGGAGGATGCAGCTAAAAAGGGAAAACACCTGAAACACAGGGTGGGGAGAGGGCACATCACAGGGATGTGCTGACTTCCACAAGGCCTCTTTATAGATGGTGCTGCCTGGCTTCCTCCTCGCTACCAGAACCCTGCCCTGTGGCCTTGGCCCGCATCCCAGGAGCAGATGGTTGCAAGACCCATGGTAAAGTTTGACCTAAATGCTGGAATCCAAAAATTCAAAAAGCGACCAGAATTGCCCTCCTCACAAGCCGTCCTCCCCGTATCCTCTCTCTTGCCAGGACCACCGCAGGGGCGAGGCTTTCAGATACACTCCTGTGACCATTTGGGATGTGTGTGCAGAATTCAGCCATATTTAGGACGCGTTTTCCTGCCTTAATAGCTCATTATGTATTCACTCCATGCCTAATTTAACATCTGCTGACTTCCACACCCTTGTTCTTTACCCCCTAACTTGTGCAAACACATGGGAGTTGGAATGAAAATGATCCATTATCCACATGTGTCTGGACAGAGTGAACCTTAGCCCAGCTGCTTCCTGCTGTAGCTGCAAGCTTGGCCTTAATATGATCTGAGCTGTTTCCAAACCAAAGCACTCATGGTGCAGGCAACTGTTGATCTCAACAGAAATATATTCGATGAAACCTGCCATTCTGTCTCACCTGCCATCCCCCCTTTTACACTCTTTAAGCACATGGAAACCAAAGTGAGATGTTTTGAGAAAGGTTTGGTTGGTTCTGCCTAAAAAATCAGCTTTGCAAAACCTGGTTACACCAACATTGACTTACTATTACTGTCGGTGTAATACATGTTGAGTTGTCTGGTTCAGGGTGGGACAATATATTAATTATCCTGACTCATGAGATACAATTAATAATATACTGGTGCCAAAAATCTACAGTATATTTAGACTTTTGCCAGTTTATGGTTGTTTTACATTGGAATGAAGGCACATGTCGACATCGACAAGTTACTGTGTTTGTTAAAGACTAAAAGAAGATAAGACATTTCGCAATTTTTCATTTCTTTTTGTGTAACTACATAAATCCTATACTTTAACTCTTCAGGGGTATTTTGTATCAGTTTGACAGATATTGTGATGTATTGTTACATGATTGTCTTGCAGCATGTTGATGTATCAGGATATTATTGTTATCACCGTGGGCCATGTATCGCGTACCATTGGTTACCTTGCAATTCCCATCCCTATTTCTAGTGGCTGTAATGTTCTATTGGTTTCGGTAAAGTTTCCAGAGGAGGACACACAGATAATGTGACCTACAGTAACCTGCAGAGACAGAAGTGAGCAGAGCTTTGGTCGACTCCACAACTCAGAGCCTGGACACTATGTGTAAGTCAGTCACCCATTATACTCGATCTGTGTCCAAGATACTCTTTTTTTGAGCGCTGCCCACTGGCTTGCTTCAAGACGCAAGCAGTGGCAAGTTGGGGGTTGCCAGATTGTCTTACAAGAAGAGGAGAGAAGTCAGGACATGAAGATGACTCAAAGATTCAACGCCGTTTTGTACGTAACTGGCCGGTGAAGAAATCGTGACCTTGGATTCCTGCGATAGTCCATTTCAACTAATGTCCTCTCAGCTGAGACGTAATTGGATGAGCCAGCCAGTCTGAGCCGGAGGCGTTTTCTGATCAAAAATGTAAATGTAACGAGAATAAATAGCAGAACAAGGGCCACTCCATCTACTTTTGATTAGAAGTAATTCGCTGGAAACCCATAATTAAAAGCTCTGAAAGCAGTTGCACATTAGTTTGTGTCTGAGTATTAAGTATTTGAGTCGAGGAACAACCTACATAGTGAGTCTACTCCTATAAGCCAGTGTTAGGTGCTGCAGGCCCCGACTCCGTGAGTTTTGATGTTGCATTATTACCCCCCTTTAGCTACATCGACAACACAGTAGGCTGCTTTAATTACTCTCCATCAGTAGGGGAGTCAAAGCCACTTCAGAGACACACTCTAATCCCCCCCTCCCTTCTTTTTTTCTCTGCAGGGCACTCATTGTCTCCTAAATATCATTTCCCTGAGCTCTGTGCACACTATTGGATTAAAAATGTGGAAGTTTTGCTGAAGGGGTGAGGGGGAGGGGATGGGTGGGTGGGTGGTTAGAGAAGGGGGGGGGGGGGGTTTGGCATTTGGGTATTTGAGCTCAGCCCCGAGGACCAGGCTTTCTCTCTGTTTGCAGCGTTTCTAGTTGCATCTGCTCAGGAGCCACACACAGGGGGCCGCTGACCTGCGTCACCAGGCCTCAGTTAGCCACACAAACACAGATAATGGCCCTTTGCACAACACTCTGGGCTATTGGGCTCTTCACATTTTCACCTCAGTGAAGTCTCGATCAATAGTGTATTTCACCCAGTATAATCTATACGGATATAACACACATCAGTATTCATATGCATGCGCATGGATAAACTGTTAAGAAAAATTTGGAAATATCAGGCTGTGTTGTGACATCAAAATTCACGGAAGAGAGGCAGCCACCTAGTGTGTGATGTTGTTGAGCAGGATGTGCGAGAATAAATGTTGGTGTAGCAGGATATTAGAACTGTGCATGACAAACAGTTCACTCAGCTCTCAGCCAAGTTCTACAGGTAAATGAGTTTGTGTGATGGTACAGTTACGTTAGCGCCAATTATCAACATGTCCCGCATCATCAAGCACTTAAGCTTCACAAGTGAATCTTTGAGAATTAAAAAAATTACTCAGTCCAAACACTGATCCCCCTCGGGGTTTTGAAAGGTGGCTCTGAAAATTGTGTTTGCTCCTTCAAAGATTACTGCCACCTTTCAAACCTGCAGGGGGTGAGTGTTTGATAGCAAAAAAAAACAACTCAGACACATTTAAGGCGGATTATCTCTTCAGTTTTGCATCAAATTCTGCTGTTAATGCTCAAACTTATTAGGACCGTTAAGGCACTAAATACAGTAACTATGAGCTGTTCATTAGTAACTCTATACAAGGAGATCTTATTAAAAGGCTAAACATGTGCTTTAGATCTTGCCTTGTTGTCTGTTGAGGTTCCACCAGCCCCGAGATTAGAGGAGAACCCACTTTTCCTCCTGAACTGGAGCCGCCCACCGAGTAGCTGAACACTCTCCATGCACAGGATCTCTGGCTTCAGTTAAAGTGCTCCATTCTGCAGGGTGGGGCTCCATGCACACATCTCAGCATGCATCTGCACTTTCCTGTATGGGTTGAAGTGGGATGAAAAACATTTAACAAAAGTAGATGTTCCCATACAGGGCAGGAGGTGTCACCGACTGGTTTTATAAATACGACAATTGTGAAAATCCTATGCTGCACCCTGTGGAGTCGTTAGGTCTGAACCCAATAGAAGAGCTATGGATGATTTCGTGAAAACACAGAGTGAGATAGTATCCTTCTCAAAGAATGGTGCCCATGGAGGCAATAACTGGTTCCTAGCACTCAGTCATCATATTATTTTGAATACAAATATACGTGGACAGTCTTTCGAGTCTCCAAAGAGTTTACAGAAAGATTAAATCTGTAGATAAAGCAGCTCAAAACATTTGATGCTGGAAGGCTGAAGACATTTTGACATGTCACCATTGGAAAAGCACATGTAAATAATAAAAAATGAAATGACTGATGTCTGAATTCCATTTAGCTGCCACAGATTCAAGGCCCTGGCATTGTTTGTGCAGTCTTACTGTCACACTGCCATGCCAACGTCATGGCAGAGTCATAGGAATATTATTAGAAACACCTCAAAATGTTGGAAGTGAAAATGATTAATAAGGTGAAAATTGACATTTAGAATGTTTATTAGAGAGTAATTAGCACCTGTGTAAAAGTGTGAGAGATCATTTTCATCTTGATAAAGTGTGACTGTTGTATGGCACGTCTCGGGGTAACACAAAACATTGCGCCGCTCCACTGACTGATTTCCACTGGAGCTATCAGAGCTGAAACACATACACTAAGCATTCATGCCATTGAAAACCACTTTGGAAAGAAGAAAAAAAAGTGTCCTCTCTGTGAAATGACTTACAGGGAGTGTCTCTCTACAGAAGATAGGGGATGCGAGTGTTCACTATAAGCCAGTTCAGAGGGGACAGCTTGTATTGTCTTCTTTTACTGCCCATGATAAAGCAGTATTAGAATTCCCACTTCCTGCTCCTGTATGCATGCCAAGGCTCTTTGTTAGACTGAATGCGGAGCCTATTCATCTCCGAGCTCACAACAGAACACAGTAATAACACAGTCATGAGTTGTGGCTGATGTCAGTGAGGCGCAGGGCTGCTTCTGTAAGCAGGAACCAGAGCTGGCGTGCAGGCCCCCTCACCTTCTCCTCCTCGCTCGGTCGACCACTGAGGCCCGCTGACCTCTCCGTGGCCCAACTCCAACCCCACGCTTCTGCGTCTTCCACAGACTCAGAGGGCCCAACAATAACAGGCAGGCTGTTTAATGCCAAAGCCAGGTTAACCTCCTGAACCCCTCTGGCCCCAGCCCTCTGAAGCCTAAAGAAATCCACGGTGGAAGTTTCTTGGAGCTGTTCTTCACAGTTAATGACGTGGAATAATATTAGGATAAGTAGCTGTGTGAGGAATTAGCAAATTCCTTTTTCATTTGGTAGTGTTGATTGTTCATTGCCATGCGCAAATAGAGAAATTACTGTTGCCCCAATTCCTCCCCATATACCCTGCACTGCAGTGCATTGTATTCTACTGTGTTTTGTTGCATAAATATGATTGTATGGCTGCATGGTAGCAGATGCTGTGAGCATCAAACAATGCAGAATGGGTTTGGAGCTGTCATTACATGGGAACTAGGTCACCATTCAAGCCCACTCGCTTGCATTGACTGTTTCGAGTGACTATTGATTTTCTGACTAAAGCAATGACTTCATTAATATCACCATTAGTCTGCCATCTGACACAAATGGGTAGCTTGGCTGCTGGGTCAGACAATAATTCAAGTGGATCACAGATTGGATGAATTAAACATACAGCGCGTTTCACAGCAAATGTGCATTACACATTGTAAAATTGGAAAAGGTTGTCGAGCGCCTCCACTCAACCGTGTTTAAACGTAAACACCAGAGACAGAAAAAAAAGAAAAAACAAAGTCGACGTTACCTCTGGTTCAGTCTGCACGGACATGAACAGGCATTACCGGCAAATTCCCCTTTCATCGTTCAATTTAAACCTAATCTGTTGAAGATGAGAGAAAAATCAACAGATCGCTTTTCAGCAGGTTTTCAAAACAAAAAAACAAAAAAAAACAATGAAAGAAGGATTATTTTCCCTTTAATCCGAGGGCACCGGCTTAGCTAAAACAAAAGCAAAGACCATGGGAACACATGGAGGAATGAGACGGCGCGCTCTATACACAGCAAAACCCGGCTCTCCAGCAAAACCACAAAAGAAGAACAATGAGCGAGTGTCTGTGGACGAGAGGAAGAGAGGACGAGAAACGGGATTTGAGATCTATATTAAAACTGCAAATAGCTTTTAAAGATTAGTGACGGGCAGAAGGAGGTGACAGCAATGGGATATGTGAAAAGTGGATTGCCCCTCCCCACTGTGACTATTTTGATAGCGGTGGCGTTGACAAGCATCGACTTGATTGTGAGAAGGCAACGTGCTCTGAAAAGCCCTGACAAGTTTCTTTGAGGCATGTACAGATCTTTTGGCGACTGAAAGGAACACAAATCAGGATTATGTATTACATAGCCATATTCAAACAGCTGGCATTAGGAGCACTGAAGTGTCTGGCAAGATACTGTTGTTCAAGGATGTGCCTCCCTCTCTGTGTGCACTGTAATTACCCAGATCTGAGCTTTTACAAAACCATTTCTCATCAAACCAAGCAACCGTGGCCTGGATAGTCACATACTGTGCAACCTCAACGCTTTGCTGACCGTTTAGTGACTCAAATATCCTGTTTCTAGCCATTTTCATTCTATTAATTTTGACATTTTCATTTAATTCTATGTTGCGAACATATGAGAGTACATCCCGTCCCCTGCATGTATTTAAACCGATCCACCACGGTCATTGCAGGCTGTGTAGTTGCTCTGTTGTCAGAGATGTGTCTCACTCTGCAGCATTTGTCAGGATTAGACAGGAGTAATCCCTAACCAAACTCCAGAGGATGTAATTTGGAGATATGTGCTAGAACTGAAGCTGTGTCGGCTTACTCCCACAAACCCCATCTTCCACCCAATCTGAGGCATCTCCCTCCCTCTTGCCAGGCCTCAGCCCCATAGTTTTGAAATGGTAGAAAATGTAAAATATGGACAAGTAAAAAAAAAAAAACATCTGGAAGAAGAGGAGCCGCCACGTGCCCTTCAACTCACTTTCTTTCCACTCCTGCAGAAAGCCTCCTCCAGGCAGGTGGGCTGCTCTTAATGTCCGGCCCCATTGCTGTTATCTGTCCTAATATTCCTTTAACACTTGGCTGTCGCATGACCACCCACCATTAAGTCATCGCTTGTGTCCGACACAGGGGCCAATCCGTGTGCGGTGGCCCACTCCCGGCCCTGTGCCTTTATCACACCCCAACCTCTCGGTGACAGACAGGACTGATCTCCCCTGCAGCAGGCCTCCACCCTGCCAGTAAAAGGACAGCAGTGGAAAAAAGCCCCCCAGGGCCCACTGAGGATGGACTCATGAATCAAACATGCGCCCGAAGCTTCCTTCTTATCACTGAGGTCAGCCCGGGCATTAATACGCCACGGCTCGAGGGAGCTACCTACTGTGACCTCCCCCGGTCTCCCTGAACAGAAGGGCACAGTCCTCAGGAGCCGGTCCAGTGAGAGAGGACCTCCCTCAAACACAGTCACTTCACATTACGTCCACACACTGAGAGAGGGAGCGACGGAGAACAAAAAGAGGTGCAGAAAATGAAGCATGAAAGATCAAATAGACAAAGAAGGAGAGGAGAAGAAAAACAATATTCCTCTGTGCAATGCCGGGCAGGGAGTAACATGTGGATAAAATCGACTGTGTATACAGAGCCTTTCAAACACCACCAATCTTCATTGGCCAGACGGGGGTGTGATATATGTGACTGTCTGCCAGCGTAAATTAGGCAGTCCAGCCCGCTGTGTGGTAAAGCATGACGGGGCCGGACAGTGCACTAACTCAGGCGGCCTGGTGCCATGCACACCAGCTTCTCTCTGCTTTGCCGTGCCATAAATCACCAGCTGGGGGAAATGAATCGCTGTCCGTCCGAGCTGGATGCACCAGCTGGCACCGCCATCACCTGACCAGCAGGAGCCCATGCCGACACTGGAGCGGCTGAAATCAAGAAAAATGAGGCATGGAGGCAGACGGAGCCATACCCCTGCGCTCTCTCATTAGTCTCCTCTGGGCTTCAACCACACTGAGCTCGTCTGAAGTGAAAGGGCAGACAAAATATATTTCAGAGTGTCACCTGAGGGGAGAAAAAAGGAGGGAAGAAATGATCACCCATGGTCTCCTCACAAATCTATGTAGAACTGAACTGGCAGACAGTGTTAGTGCCTCTGAACCCGGAGCGGCAGGAGCCAGCAGGAGGGACGGCAGCTCGGGGAAGAGAGAGAGGCTGCATGTGAGTTATTTTACTGAAATTAATGACTCAACTCAATTGGGGATTCCACTCTGCATTCAGATGTAGTTAACGGAAAAACATGTTGATGAATAGATTTTCACTTTTCAATAGTGCTGAGTTGCTGGTGGAGAGCCCACTTATATGCTGACCGCTGTGATTATGAGAAGCTGCGTGGGCGTCAGAACTGAGGCACTCATCAGGAAAATGGGTTGAAACGACATCAATACAGCCACACAGAGAGTTGGAGAGATCTAAAATAATATAAACTGGATCTTCTACTGTGGACACAGGGCTGCTGTTTACCTCCCCGAATTGTGGATTCAAAACATTTCCTGCATTCGTCTTCACATCACTTGGGGAGAGCAACAACCCGGCAGCGAGAGGGCAATCTAAACCAGAGATGGATATATTTGTATTATGGAAATAAGGCAGTGTAAATGAACAGATGCGGGTCTGGCTTGACATTAAATCTAAAGCCTGAGCTACAACACTGGGGTTGCTGCGTATGATTGGCAAGGCCAATTTCCTGTGAACCCCCCCTACAGCAGTTTTAGCCTAATTCCATTGGTCCTGCAGCCGTCCTGTGAGGCAGCGAGTCCATCACTGTCTCACATACAGAGGATCAGCTCCTCATTCCTGCTCAGATGAATTTGCCTGTCATGGTGCGGTGATGAATGACAGGAAGGCTGAGGAAATGTACTGTGGGCTCATTGGAGGTGGCAAGGTGAAGTCTGGCCTGGCAGCCTGCCCCGGGCTCGTGCCCCATCGCGGCCGTGAACCCCCCCCCCTCACCTCCCGCAGATGTCCAGGTGTACGTTCACATATCTGCAGCCAGCTCATCAGTCGACTGGCCGGTCAGTAATAGACCACAGCATCAGTTTGACATCTGTTTTGACAGGGAATCCGATTGCATCAGTGTGTATCAAGGTCCCTGGATACAGGAGATAGTGTCCACTGCTTCTCCTCCATCCATATGAAAAGGGTATGTTTAAAGGTCACACATAGTTAAAGCACCTGCACCTGCCTCCAGCCTCCAACCCACACATTGGATTTTATGGCAGATAACAATCTATTAAAATAAAGTTCGGTTCAACTTCATATTTATTCAAACTGAGTCTTAATGAGGAGCAAGGAGGTTACAAGTTATGGAAATGTAATTACATCAGCCCCAGCTTTATTTCATGCATACTGGTATCAGCGCTGTCTCATCAAAACATTCCCATCATGCCTCTGTGGATGTGGCTCGATGGCAACACAAACAACCGCTCTCCATTTCCTGTCCCCTTCTCTGCAGCTGTTACTGTCACCACCTTCCACCCCCAGCCCGACCCTCACCACACCTCCTCCATTTCAGCTGTAATCATGTAGCCATGCAAATGCTGTGCACTGAGAGGTTCACGCTGCTCTCTCCGGGACATCATTCCCAGCTGCCTGAGCCCTTGAGTTGACCACCCAGGGGAGGGAGAAGAGGAAGTCATTACTGCTATCACAGGCCCGGTCCCTCCACTGCCAGACAGCCCCTCCAACTCAAGGTCCTTGACGACTTCACTAAAACATCCAATTTCAGTCGGACCCCATTTATAATGACAAATAGAAATCAATCACTCCAACCACTGCACACTCCTCCTGAATCTGTCTTCTTATTTGGCTGCAGAAAATGGCACAGAGAGAGAGGGAGAGAGAGAGAGAGAGAGAAAAAAAGATTGAAATCCTTTCCCCCTTACGCTGGTATCCTATCCACATCTCCGGGATATTCATAATTCATCATCTTCGATTCCTGACATCTGCCACTGATTGTGCCGACGGGCAGGCTGGAATTAGCCACTCCTGGGAGCGGCGTTAATGTGCTGGTGGGCCCGCACATGCACCCCCGGCTGGGGAGGGGTGGGGGATTGAGGCCGGAGCGGCAGGAGCCTTTCACACTCCTAATGTGTAATTAGGAGCCATTTTGGAGCGCTGCCTTCCTCCACTGAAATTAGCTGCCTTTTATTAATCAGGCAGACCAGTTAAATGTCACAATGGGTCTCCCTATAATCTAACAGAAAATGTTGTTCTTAATTACGGAAGGGGGCACAGGGGGGGGGGGTAGCACAAAGAGGGACCGCAGCCCCCCCCTCGGGTTCAATTTCTGAGCAGCAGAATAGAGGCAAATTCAACATCTACTGTAGCATGACGGTCCACACGCCGGGTTCACAATAAAAGTCAAACATTGTGTCAATCATTCCTCAAAGCTGAGCATTACGGCCGGAGTTTAGCGCGCTCTACACCACGGCTGTATACTGAACATCATATCGAGCACGCAGAGAGCAAAACCCTCACACAGTCCATGAAATCCATTTGCATTTGCCAAATGTCAGCTCCACTTGAATGAGAGATCATACATATTATGTGATTACAAGCACTGGTCCTCCTTTAGAGAGTTAAGTGCTGTGACCCTGACCACGCTCATCAGCGCTGATGCCCTCATGACTACAGATGAGGACTAAATAGTTTAGTGTTCATCCTCAGTGGTTGTGATTTTTTTTCCCCCTTCGCCTTCTTCTCACTTCACATCTAATGGAAAAAAATCACAAGTACATGAAAAGCAGAGCAGGCAGGGAAAAGTAATCACTGGATGCCTGTTATGTATAATGTACGCTTGTTTAGAACACGCTACTTTAAAATGTATTCAGCCGGCGTTGAATCAGTGACAATCTCCTGAAAGCTTGAAGGGATTTTGGATTCATTATAACTTCCTCAAAAATGTGTTAAAAGATGTTTAACGGCAAAATACATTACAGAGAAAGAAACGTAGAATATGACATTTCAATGTGGTGCAATTAAACATTTTAAGATACAGCAGTGACATATTGAATGAGGTGGTTATGTTGGTTTGTTTGTGAGCAGGATTTAAAAAAAACTATCTGACAGATTTTCACAAAACTTGGTGAAAGGATGGGACGTTCAATTTTGGCACGGATCGGTCCATCTTTTTTTGGACATTTTCACCAATTTCCACGGGAATAAATCAGCTTGATGAAAACAATCAGGCACATGTGAGGAACTGAAATGAGTGTGTCCAACTTGGTGCAGCTTGACTAGTTTATTATCGGATGTTTACAATGTATTGATAATTAACAGGGCATTTATTATCATCACAATCGAAATGCTTCTTGCTTTCAGGAAAGTCATCAGTTTGAAAATCATCAGAATTTCTTTTAACTGCCACCATTTGATAAACATTTTATAATCACATTATTATTTGCATATAATCCATACACTATAATCTGAACACACAACTTCATATCTATCCTCCGCAATGATAAACATCCTCTGTCAGTTGAGGTCTGGTATGTTTGCTGCATCAAAAAGTGTCTTGTTTGTTTACAGTCCAACAGAAATCCGTTCTTCCACAACAGTCACAGATTTTGTTTGCTAATCAAAGAGCTTTAAAGCAGCTTCTCCCACAATATGATCCTCCTGTAAGTCAAAGTAATCATGCAAAATGGTCACTTCTCTGCTTCTGGTGATTAACGAAGCCCAATGCATATTTATGAATATTACATTACATTACATTACATTTCATTTAGCTGACGCTTTTATCCAAAGCGACTTACAATAAGTGCATTCAACCCTGAGGGTACAAACCAAGAACAACAAGAATCAAGACAGTAAAATTTCTTCGAAATAAAGCAAAACTACAAAGTGCTATAAGTAAGTGCCATTTTAGTGCTACCAAAGTGTTAGTTTTCAAAAGTGGTTAGTTTTTTTTTTTAGTTTTTTTTTTTGCGGTTGTGCCATCTATCCCTGTAATCCTCAATGAAATGTAGGGAAAGAAAACACAATATCACATTATCTTGAAAATAAAGTTTGTTTGACGACCAATGGAAAACAGCTGATATAACAAATAACCATCACAAAGAGAGAGGGCAAACCAGGAATGTGCGGTTGGCGATCGACCTCCTGATGACAGTGCAACAGGACAATCCCAACACTGAGGTCAGTCCACTTCAACTACAACGTTCAACAGAGCCGCGGTACCAGAGGTTAACCTGCCACTCAAGTCTTATAGATGGAATAAAACAAATCGGATAATGGGTCAGTGAGTGAAAGCCTATATCTGGTCTCCACTGGTGGAACAGCCGCTGTCACAACGTGCTCACACAAGCACAGCAGTTCATAGAAACGGGAAAATGTCAACACAATTTGTAGATATGCAAAAACCTGAAGGCCAAACTGTGTCTGAATCATAAATCATTCCTCTGATCATATGTAAACACGCACAGGGAGACACATACTCTAGAACATGTCCAAGAGTAAACAAAAATACATAATTAACATAACTACTAATTACTTATAATCAACCTAAAATCAGTTTTAACAATGGGCCCTTTTTCCTAATGGATGTCATTAGGACTGAGTGATAGGGTTGTAACTATTTCAGACATGTAAAATAATTAAACTGATTAAAATCAGAGCACTACTATGGGCAAGTCTCGTCCTTTCATTAAATAAAAGTATTAACACCACATAATATCACACACGTAAGTCATACTAGTATATCAGAGGAGAGTTATCACTGATCGTAAGTAGCATTTAGATTTGACGGAGTATTGACTATAAATCAATTACAATTATTTTATAGCAAAGCATCAAATCTTATATAAATTTGTTCCACAAAAAAAATTGTAAGTAAATGTAATGAAGTAAAAAGTACAATATTAATATCTGAAGGTACCTGTGTAAATGTACTTTCCACCACTGTGTAAGTGGGACACGTAATAATAACTATTTTCTTTTTCTACTCTGTTAACCATTTGGACAGAATACACATGTAGGATAGTATCATTATAAGATCATTGTCAGTGAAGGTTAGAAGAGACTTTTCACTCAGCTTTAGATTCTTAAGTTTCTCACTCATCTAAGATTAAGAAAAGTTGCCCGTCTTTTAAAATGACAATCTAACTGACACTAGGTTTTTCTAGATCAACTTCCCAGGCTGATGCCTAAACCTGCAATAGCAGAATTGTTTTATAAGCAGCTTTCATGAGTAAGTCTAACATTCAGTCACCTTTTAGATATGTTTTTCCTCTCCTCTAACTCATTAAGGAAATGTCTGCTAACAATCAACCATGTTTGTTAGTTAACCACTAACTGTCTGTCAGCTGTTGCAGGTAAACAACGTGCTAAGGGAGATGAGAGAGAACAGAAGCTGTGGAGCTGAGGACCCTGAAGCCAAAACACTGAGTTATTTGATCCACTGTTGTTAGAAAATATTGATCAGTGCAGCTTTAACTTCCTTCACCCCTAATGATTTTAACAACACACAACATTTCAATTCTCCACCACAGAATTCGACTTTCACTCTCTTATGCTAAAATCTTTTGACCTCCTCAGCAACACCAATCACTGAATCGATCTTTTGTTCATTCAGAGAGAAGCAGCAGAAATAGTAAGAATAGTGGCGGAAGTAGCTTCACTAATTAGCATTCAGAGTGAAAGGAGGATCATGTGACCGTTGGCAGAGTTTCTTAAGTTCTGGCCCAATGGACAGGGAGTAAACTCCACAGGGGATTCCCCCGGGGAGCGAGACATGCTGGGTTATTGGACTGTGCTGTCTCTCTGACTGTGAGCCACTGGGGACCAGAGCAGAGGTGCCTGATGGTGCACTGAAGCCTGAGTGTGACACCTGGGCTGCCTGTCACGGCCACAAACACAGACAATGTGACACTTGACGGGATAGGAGTTGAGGCAGCAACACCACAAGTCAAGACCCGGCTGACAGTAAGGATGAGAGGCGTGCAGTTCAACTCAATAATTTCCCTGACACACTTAAATCCGAGCCTGTTTGTCTCCGTTCTCTTTCCTCCCCTCTCTCCGGTGTTCATGGCCCTTTAAATAAATGAGGGTCCTGAGGAGGCTGAACCCATCAATTAGAGTCGTCTGATGAGACTGTGTGTGTATTAATCAACAGTGTGAGGCGTGTGACAGGCTGGGAAGAGACAGGATGAAGGCTGCGGTGCCGGGGAGCTTTAAGAGGCGCTCTGACGAACAGGCTCTTAAGATGAATTTCCTAGTCTGCATCGCTAAACTGAACTGATATCCAATTATGTTCCCCACATCGACAAGCTAAGGGAGCAGCTGTGAGCAGCACAGGCTCGCAGTGTCAGAATTGGCCTGGCGCGAGGCAGAGAAACCCAGGACCTTGAAGGAGATGTCACAAGGAGGCCGGAGTCAGCCGCCTGAGTGAGCGATGGTCCACACGCTTGCCTGAAAGCATGACATTGCCGAAGGGGGAAAAACACCATTTTATCATTCAGTGCGATTCGCACCCTCTCTCCCTGTCAAACATGCCATATGTCCTCGTCACAGGTCGTCTTGCTGGCTTATCGAGTGTGACAGGGCTATTCACACACTGCTCCCAATCAGACACCATCTCCTGTGGAAAAAAATTCTCCACCACGGTACAGTGACAGGCTGTCAGGCAGAGGGCACCAACCTCCACAGGGCCTTGGCTGAGAGTCTGTCCATCTGGGGGAGGGGGCAAAGGCCAGGGGTTAGGATGGGAGACACAGCGCAGGCATCCACACATGCACACACCTCAGTCACACTCATACTTGTCCTTCGTTGTTCAATCAAGTCAGTCCATACGCATCAGGGCATCAGATAAAAGCTTTAACTAAAAAAACATCTTCTATGTGTGAGAACCTTTAGGTTTGTGATCTCAAGTGGAGTCTATAGGCTCTCGGTGTTTACAGAACTCTCTGAGACATGCATGTGACTTGACAATGATGTGAAACAGGTTATTTGCCTGAGGAAACAAAAGTGATATGTAAACCTCACACTGGGACCCAGCCACCGGCCTATTTTCCTAACCACTAGACCATACGAGCCCTTTACATGTCGTGCCGGTCTGCGGCTGCAAGTCAGGACAAGCAGAGGTCACAGAAATCCTAATGTAGAGCACACAGTCTGAGAGCTTTGTAGATTTGCTTTTCTCACCGCACTTCTGAGTCTGCAAATGTTTACTTTGACAACAGAGAAACTCAGTGGTATTTAACCACTTGGCTCCAAACACAATAACACAGGAGATGCACAATATGTTTGTGAAGTGAGCAATCATTAGTTAAGTCAGGCAGAAATTTAAACCCCCTCACCCCCAACCCATGATAATATACTGTACATGTGGAGAAATAAATCAGAGTAAGAAACGAAGCAGAGGAGCAAAGGGGGTGGGGGGGGCGTGGTATCACCTGATCTGTCTTATCTTAAGAAGCGGCAGGATGTGTCACCTCGACTCTTCAGAAAAAGAGATAGAAGCCTCTTGGCACATTTTTATATGAAAGATTTCTGCGAAATGATTGCTAATCTATGCAAAAAGCAATCAGTGACTCATTCATAATGCATGAGCGACGAGATACCAATTTTGCAATGCTTTCAGATTATTAGATGTTATCGTGAATTCAGTAGATGAAATATGAACACTCCTACCTGTCCCACTGTAATTACATGACTGCAGTGGTCCAGGGAAACACTGGCAGAGGAAAATGGGAGAAATAAACATACAGAGAGACGGACGAGCAGAAAGAACATCCATTACTATCTGACTGCAGATAGGTCGAGATGGGAATATTTGTTTCTAACAGCTTTATGTATCCATTTGTACCATAATTTATCAACCTAAAAGCTGTGGTTTTAAGTACATCTGGCTGACATTTTAATGGTCCATCAATCACACAGTGTCATGTGATAACATTTGGAGATCATCCTCCTCCCCGAGCCCCGGAGCAAAAGGAAAAAAGACAGAATCCAATAAATTGGCTGCAATCCCAGAGAAATGATGAGAACCTATTTCTAATTCAAAGCAAGTTCAAAGAATGAATGTTAGATAAGCTGCTTTTCAAATTAATGCAAATCAAATTTCTTTTAGGATATTTTTGTTCTAATGTGCTGAATATTTTTTGTGCCGCAGTTTCTAAACTGCATTTTAAAGCCTGACGGAAAGAATTAACGATCCTATTTGGATTATTGGTTTCTGATTATTTTATGCAATGTATTTAATTCATCATAACTAACTGTCGTTTGTCTCTTCAAAACAAATTCTGCTCAGATCTCTCCCAAAATATTTGAAGTACGTGTTTTTCATCCAAGGTTTTTCTCCTTTAGCTGAAGTGATGAACTTTAAACCCACCAGTCTAATCAGGGGGTTTCCAGTACAACCTCACATTATACTGGTCCCATATGACAGAGAGGGAGACAGAACGTAACACAGCTTCTCCTCTTCCGTATTCTTCCTCTTCTGTGTAAATTTGAGTAAAATTAACGAGAATAATAAAAACAGTAATCTGACTTTTTAAAGTCTTAACGTGTCTGAGTTGCACCTGGAAGCTGTGAAACGAGCTGACAGATTTCATACTTTCACATTCTGGGCAACTTCGACGCAAGGGATTTGCTCTTAAAACGGAGCACAGCGAGGATGAAGGGTGGTATAAAAATCAATGAGGCTTTTCAAAGGCAACAAGAAAAAACCAGCACCTTAGCCTGCAATTAAATAAGAGCGCTCCTGGCACTGAGGGATGACAGAGTATGTTGCAGGTGCCCTCGACTTCACAGGATCAATTACAGGATCAATACAACGACATGATACAAATCCATGATGGGAAATGGGACGAGGGTGGGAGCCGCCGTGTTCCAGATGTTTACAGTTACACAGTTCAAGCAGGTCTAGCCACTGTGGGCTTGTTTCATAAACATGAAAGAGGCCCAGCTCTAGACCAAACACTTCCTCCAGGTGGAAACCTCATTTGAAATATTTTGTCTAGGACTTAGAAAGACGTGGGTAGCCCCAGGGAGGGGTTGTAAAATAAATCTGAGGTGTCACAAGATGATCAACAGGGAAGGAAAAACAAAACAAAATTCTCCGACACAAAAGTCTTTATTTTTGAGACCTCCCCCCCCACACTACTATGATTCAGTCAGTCCAAAACTGTGATCAATACTGAAATATCTCAACTGACATTTATGTTTCCCTGAGGCTGAACAATGTGACCTTTACAATTTGTATATTTAAATTCTTACGTTGTGTTAATGCAAATTAGCATATGTTAGCATTGTGAGATGCTAAGCTAGGATCGTATAATACCATAGACTCCTACATAAAGATGGACAACGTATCTCTACGTCCTCCCACTGTCCAGAAATGATGCCAGAATATCCGAGATACAGATGCTGCCATTTTGCACTTTTGTAGCCAGAGTATGCACAGAAGTGGGGTGGAGGTCCCGCCCATACATACACCCAACCAACTGTGACTTAGTCTCAGCTGTCAATCATGACATGTCCCCTTGTTTTTTTAGCATTAAATTGAAACCAAACTTACAGAGAAAAAATTACATTTGAACAAACGCCCTTGTTATAAGCCCCCCCAAAAAACGACAGAAACCATACGAGAAAAATGCATTTGACATTTCTCCATGTCCCATCCACTAATATGGAGGAGAAAGGAGTTATGATCAACACTGCAGGCAGCCACCGAGGGGCGCTAAAGACGCTTTACCTTGGGGGAGCTGACATGTCGTCCAAACACTTCTCTATGTTAGTAAAGCCTCACAAAACCACCAGCATTATTATTCTTTGTTAACCATTAGATCATTTAATCTCGTCAGCTCACAAAAAAAAAATTATTATTCCAAAAAAACAAAGAAAGAGGATACATTTATTTTGAACTGTCAGACGTGGGCCACCAGTGACTAGACCCTGTTTTGTTTTGTGGATTCACAAGCTATTGATCTAGCTCATTTAATCAATGCATTAAATGCTGAAATTCTAAGTATATATACAAAGACAACTTTTACTGTAAAGCATATGGACACAACTACAGGATTCTCGTAAATGCTAAAGGAGCAAACAGAACAATACGACATTTCTCCCAAAAACGAAATCCTCCGAGTTCTTTGGCAGCACCTTTGTACCCGGCCGGATGAACCGGACCCCTGCTACTAACACCAGCCCCACTTATCGAAAGGGCAAACACCCCCAGGAGGATCACCCAGCCCATCATGACAGAGAGGAGCTCATGATGTTGATGCTGCCTCTGTCAGTGTGTCTATACGAATGCTGGGAGGGAACGGTCGCACAACTCCTCCCTGCTGAGGCCAGTTCCACAACCCCCTCTGACACAGATATCACGACATAAAACACAATCAACACGCAAGTCATTTTCCATAATAACGACCAACGACATACTGTGACCCAGAGATCCCATCTATGTAAATGCAAAGGCTTGCTGCAGGAAGTCGTACGTGCACTGAACCTCTGTAAGTAAAACCAGTGGCCATGAGCAACACGATATCTCGTCAGTCAGGTCTAATTCTGTATTCAAACTTAATTGATTCTGACAAGCATTTCAAAAGTTGAGTGACGGACCACAGGGAATGTGCCACAGCGGGCATGACCACTCAGCAAATTCACGTTTAACATTTCCTTCCTCCTGCTTGGATAAAATGAATTATACATCCCGGATTCTCTCACATTGATCCATCCGGACAAAACTCCCTAAATGTTAAATGTTA
This sequence comes from Limanda limanda, assembly GCF_963576545.1. NCBI lineage: Eukaryota > Metazoa > Chordata > Actinopteri > Pleuronectiformes > Pleuronectidae > Limanda > Limanda limanda. The sequence continues at coordinate 14,117,687 of NC_083640.1, read as the reverse complement.
AAGGATTTGTCTGCCTCTGGACTCCCGGGACGGCGCACTGTTTCCACTGTATCTCTCTAATTCTGACATTCTCCCTCTATCCTTGACCCCCTTTCCTCACTCCCTCTGTTATCTGAAATAATCTCAGGGCCTCCTTAGATTCTATTCATCAGAGCAGAAAGAAGCAGGCGCTGACACTGAAGGGGAAAAAAATACCATCTGTGCCTTGCAGGGGTAAAAGGAGTGAGAGAGAATAAGATAGAAAAGAAAGAGAGGGGCTTCAGATAAAACAGGCTCTGTTGTCTCCCTCTTGTCCCCCCCCACGTCAATGCCATTTCAATTGAAAAGCGTAGTGGTAATTAAATTCCAGCAGGGGTTAGGGGCAACTGTGCGGTGCGCTGACGGGGGGGCTGCCCTGACATAAAGATGACACAATTCAAGGGGACAGAGGGGGCGCCAGGCGGACAAGGAGGGAGGGTGACGAATGTCATTTATTCCCGTACACTGCCAGATTTGTACTACTCAATCTTCATGACATTTAAAAAATATAAAATGAAATGGATATTCAGACTCGACTGAATGCCACAATGACCTTTTCCCCAAATCAGGGATTTTCTAAATAGATCTTTCTTCTGTATCTGCGGCATTTGCAGAATATTTTGTAATGCTTAGGAGGATGAGTGATTAGGTGGAAGAGAATTAGGGAAAGCTGGTGTTTGGGTTTGTGTGTGTGTGTGTCAGCACAAATGTGTGACTCACAGAAGGATGCTGGTTGTTGTTGATTCACATTATGGTGGTGCTAATCCCGAGGCCCCAGAGAGGCCACACACTCCTGCTGTCCCCCTCTCCTCATCCTCTATTAGCACAACACAGCCACTTACTGTTCAACTGTAAAATCGAACAACTCATAAAACCAAGGAACGTTTCTTCTGCTAATATTTCAACATTTATGTTAAATGTATAAATTAAGATCAATGGATGTATACAGTTGCAATCAGAAATATTCAACCCCCCAAAGATTTTAAGGATTTATCAATTAAAGTTGACAGAATCTTGCTCAAAGAGCAAAATTCTGCTTCGGATGACTTCTTTATGAGTTGAGTGATACAGAAATTTAACAAGGAAAATGCATGATGTAGTACTTGTGTGTAGCAGCATATTTTGTTAAGATGGCCATGTCACAATTATTCAACCCCTATATAATATTGTTGTTTTTAAAGCTGTCTGACAGTTTTTTTTGTCCTAAAGTGGAGTTGAAACATAATTAAGCCTTTGGGAACTCTGTACTGATCCTTCAATTGCTTCAGCTGTGATACATATATAAACCCCACCCATGAAGGTATTCAAGGTGAGTTGCAATCATGGGAAAGACAAAGGAGCTTGCACAAAAGCTGAGAGAGGAAATTATTTCATCACACCTGAAAGGCCTTGGGTAGAAGATTTCCCAAAAGATTATATTCCAAGAGACACCATTGGGAACATTATAAGGAAGTTTAAAACTTATGGAGCAGCTGCAAACCTGCCTGGCTGTTGAAGAAAGCCCAACATTTCATCAAGGACCTTCAGCAACTTAATCAGAACAACTCAGATAAACCCCTGTACGACCTGATGAAGGCTGGTACAAGTGCTTTAGTGGCAACTGTAAGACGTGCACTGAATACACAAGGACTTCATTGCCGGCTCCAAGACGCACTCAGCTCTTGACCACAAGGAACATCAAAAGTCGACTAGAATATGCCAGGAGGAATTTGGATAAGACTACTGAGTTTTGGGTGACAGTTCTAAGGACTGATGAAACCAAACTGGAACAGTTTGGACATATGGACCAGCGGTATGTCTGGTGTGCAAAAGGACAGGCTTATGACCAGAAGAATACCATCCCCAAAGTCAAGCATGGAGGTTGGTCAAAGATGATGTGGGGCTGTTTTTCTGCAGCAGGAACTAGCAATCTTAATCGTGTACCTGGCATCATGGATTCACAGAAATACCTGGCCATTTTAAAGAGGAATGTGATGCCTTCTGTTGAAAAATTAAACCTTGGTGATCATTGGACTTTCCAGCAAGACAATGATTCAAAGCCCACCTCCAGGTCAAGCAAAACTTGGTTGAGAAAAAGATCCTGGAATGTCCTGGAGTGGCTTTCTCAGTCACCAGATTTAAATCCGATTGAAAATCTTTGGTGGGATTTAAAGAAGGCAGTTGCAGCACGGAAGCCATGAAACATCACTGAGCTAGAGGCTTTTTCACATGAAAAATGGGCAAAGATTCCAATCGAGAGTTGTAAGAAGCTTGTCCGTACTTACTGAAATCGTTTGTTAGAAGTTAGAAAAGCTAGCGGATGCTCCACAAAGTCCTGAAGCTGGGGGTTGAATAATACTGAACATGCATATGTGTTGAAAGAGTTACATTTTTCATTTGAACTTCAAAGTTAAGTCAACTTCTGTTGTCAAAATAACTAAAATACGCATTAATAAATATATTTTGTTGTTTGATGAGGTTTTTTTGTCATTTATTGTCATTATCTGTCATCCACATCACTATAATGTATTTTGAGGTGAGGGGGTTAAATATTTCTGATTGCAACTGTATACAGCAGTGTGTAAATGTCATGTTTGAAGTGGTCTTATTAATGATAATTCATTACATGTATTATGCTGCCCTCAGTATGAATAATACTCTGAATTTATTGGTGGCTTTACCATTTCCTTTGTAGAACTGTGAAGATTTAAGAACTAAACAATCATCACTGGTTTTGTTGTTGACCCCTCCCCCCCCCCCCCCCCAAACAAAACATTGTCAAACTTTTTCTCCAGTTTTATTTTTTGTAAAACAAATCCTAAATAATTATAAATGAGATTTTTCATTTATTATAGCTGTTATCCAACAACACTGTGTTATAATTCCAGAAGTAATTAATGGCTGACGGTCATCTAATCCATTAAAATAAGTTGGCCCTGCTGCATTAACATTTGGATGAAAATATAAATTAATCCTGCCAGAGCTTCACTTACATATTAATTAAATTCCTCACAGCCTCTTAACAGGAATCATTTCATTATAAGCATTTGTGCAGCTCTAATGCCATCTAGTGGCTAAAGAGCTCAGTAAACAAACGTGTACCCCTGAGGTCGTTGACAAGCTAACCCTCCATAAAGATGCTTCACCGAAAAAAACACCACACACACAGTTCCTATGTAGTTAGATTGTAAACTTAAGACAACATTAGAAAATCTATATTGTAATTAATTAATATAATTAACAGCTTTTCCAGCTCGGCTCCATGTGAAATGTCTCTCGAATGATTAGTTCAGCTCCAGGTCCTGAGGTAACAACAACAGACACGTGTCCTCCTGTTCATCCACGACCAGCTGGTTGTCAGTACTGGTTTAACACCTCCAGAACGTCGTCCTTAACAGACAAAGGAGAGTGCTGCTGGACACCGGGCCCGCCAATACTGGTTTCCCAGCAGTCAAAGCCGCAGTCTCTTAAGTCCTGCACTGTGCCCTGGACCACAGCCGAGTCTGTCTCTACAAAATAAACAGGCATTAGGAGGGTGGGCTGCAGTTACACATCAAAACATCTATTACAGAGGGAAAGGTGCTGCAGAATGTTTAAGACTGAAATCAATTATGTTAGAGGTGCTCAAGGACAGGGCACAAGGGTGGGGGGGCAACCTGTAACCTCTCCATCAAGGAAAACTAATCTCTTTGATCATTAAGTCCATTAATGTTAAATAATGAGGGTTCTGCAGCACTTCAGCTGCACAGCAACACTAATGCTAACCACACGTCCAATTAAAATTAAAAAAATTCAGATGCCAGAGCAGAATTTAACAAAAAACTCCAATTAAATTACTTAGTGTTTGCTTATTCTAGTGACTAAAAACATCACAAAGACAGAGACTAGATGATTTATTTGAGAAAAGCAGCAATTCACAGGCAGGGGAAACACCTGCTAAGAAAACAAATAGGGAGCTTTTGGAAATCTATTTGGAGGATTTCAAACGTGTTAAAATTCAGCCTCCTACAGGCTGCAGGCATAAACAAAGATTCCTCTCGCAACTTCTTGATTTGTTTGTTTTGTCAAAGGGGGGAATGATAGAAAGTTTCATCATAACTGCACAGTAGTACCCACACAGCCAAAGCCCCTTCTCATCACTTCCTGCCACTCAAGTAGTTTGTTTCAGAAAGGAAGAGTGAGGGAGCGTTTGATGATAGCAGAACATTTGTTGCCAACAGGAATCTGAATCAAACTTCCCTCAGAAGTTCTAATTCACTTGAGGCAAAATGCAGTTGCAGTAAGTAAGTTGCCTTAACTAGGTGATTGATTTTAATTGTGTGCATTATTTAAACTGATAATTGACGAAGATCTAAGACAGACACTAACCCTTGAGTTTATCTTTATACATTTTTAAAAAACGGGTTATGACACACGCAGCACAACAGTTGTGCCACAGTACCTGGTCTCAGCAGTGTGATTCCACAGCCTCCTCCCCCTGCACCGGTCAACTTGCTGTGGAGCCCTCTGGTCAGCGTGACCCGGCACAGCCTGTCCAGGTCAGGATGTCCCACCCCCATCGCATTCAGATGGTGCTGGTTGATGTCGATTAGGTCCTATAAATGATATTAATTACCTTTTATAATCCTCTCCACCAAGGAGGTTTGCGTTTTCACCACTCTCTGTTTGTGAGTCAGCAGGAACACACAAAAACAACTGAACAGATATTCCCTGAACTTGGTGAAAGAATGTTGTATAGGTGAGGGAAGAGCACTTTCAACTTTGGTGTGGATTCGGTTCATGAGGCAGATCCAGGATTTATTTGTCACTTTCTTGAACATTGCAAGATGGGACATTTTCACTGTCTTCCAAGGAAAAATTCATGAGTGTGTGAAATTTGGTGTTGCTTGGTTGAATTTGAGGAGAGTGTTGGGCCTTGGTGGAGGTGTGTGCTAGCCTGGGTGCCAGACGAACTTAGCCCCGCCCACAACATTTGTTGTTCGGGAAGTTCGGTCTGGAGTCGCTCCGTTGGGGAGAAACTATGGCCGATCAGGAGCTGATCGGACCAATCAAATCGTCAGGGCGGGCTTTATACGGTGATTGACAGATGATATACAGTGACGTAATCAACCACGTCACCAGAGAGCGCTGCCTGCAGAGCTGAGATGTGTAGATGCTGCCATCGAGTCTGTTCCAGCAGACATCGACAGCGCATTCATTTTGAAAGAGGAACAGAGAAACGTGATCAAGTCATTTGTAGATCGAACAGATGTTTTTGCCGTCCTCCTACGGGATTCATAAAAAGTTTAATTTATCAGCTGGCCCACGATGCTGCCGGTCGCGGTCCCGGGCCGGTCGCGGTCCCGGTCCCGTCGCGGTCCCGGTCTCCGGCCGCGAGGCTCTGAGAGAGATCCGTAGCGGGCTTCTTCACGCCGCCGGTGGCCGGGGCTCTCACAAGCAGCCCCTGGTCTCCAGCTGCTTCCTGGGGGCTTTGCCTCCGGTGGATATACGAGCGGCATTAGCAGCATTTCCATTGATTTATTTAGAGAGTTAATAAACTCGTGAAACTGACAACAACTATGCGTCGCTTGACATACGTCACATACTACGTTGCTCTGATTGGTTGTAGGTCTATCCAATTGAATGAAGAGGCATTTTGTTTCCTGGTTCTGTTGAAACACGCCCCATAATCACAGCCCAATGGAGCGGTCTCAGACTCATATTCTGACTAGAATAATGAGTATGACAACGTCAGGCTAGGTGTGTGCTGTACTGAGTGGCACAGTTCTTATTATTATTTTGGGATACAAGAACGGGACATGGAACCATTCAAATTTAGCGGATCCAGAATTTTTTATGTCTTTAAGTTGTTATTTGAATCCAACTAAAAATCCAGATCAAGTGAATTTAATATTAGTTTCATAAGGGGACTGTTGTACAGATATGAATATGCGCTCTTTAAACAACAATTACATTTCACCATCCCAATATATTTCAAATTGAATGTGCTTTACATAATGTATTTAATACATAATATTTGTACCTCCAGAATATTGTAGTGCTCCCCTGTGATTGGCTCAGACGTCATGTCTGAGAGGACTTTCTCACAAGTGGCGGAAATGGCATCAACTGAGTCGAGCACAGGGTTCAGGACCGAGGGGAGCTACAGGAGGGAAACAAGAAGAGGAGGAATCAGCATCTTCAACACCACCGCAGGTTCCCTTGAAGCCATTACTGCAGGTCACAATCAAAACAACTTTGTCTTCCTTTATAAAAATCCGAACAGCTTTGTGACAGACACACTCTGTACAAACACAGATTGTTAAAAGTCAGGTTTGACTCTCAGTTGCGCTGTTGCCTGATCACAACACTGCCACAACACCGTGCAGGCCCATCACTGACTGAGGCAGAGAACTGCACACCTGCTGGTGTCACCAAGGCAACAGCACACGGGGGCGCTGGCTAAGAGTTTAATTTCAATATTTTATGAAGGCACTCAACACCAGACTCTGGAGTATCTGCCATGCAAAAGCACCGCCTATTATATTAATTACAGCGCCGACATGTAACACACGGGGGAGAGAGAAAGCATTTAGTACCTTGTTAATTTTGTCCTTCACCCCGGCAACAAGTACCTTGGTGCTACGTGGTACTTTTGTGTTAGTGAGGAGGATTCTTAATAACGGCACCCTGGAAATAGAGCAGACGGATCACAGAGTTCACACATTATTCACATGCACTTACTTTACCAAGACTATATTTGTTTTCTGTGAGGGAAAAAAAAATATTATAATTTTATTAATTCATTCAGGACTCACTTTAAATGGAATTAGATTTAAAAATGTTAATAAATGTCAGTACCTGCTCAGTGGCATTATCTTTCCAGCCAAGAATCTCAGCATGCCTCCTACATAAAAGGGAACTCAAAATCATTAAACAGATAACGATCAGGCGATAATGAAAGGTGGAGGTATCCGACACTCTGATGATTCCATTACAGAGACATAGGGAGGTGGAACACCACATTTATTGGAGGAAGATTTCAGGCCTCACCCCATGTTCCTACAGCGTTGTCCACTCCTGAAGGATTACCATGGATGATGGTTTCCCCTTGGAAAGCCCAGCTGTTGATCAGCTCCAGATCCTCCTGGCGCCACCTGTAAAAAATGTTAAATGAAGAGAACAACGTTAAAGCCCAACAGACTCTCTGACCCAAACTCTAATACCAGTTTATCTCCACACCAGACTCTGGTGTAAGGGCAGGACAGACCAATGAAAGTTCAGTTAATGATTATACAAATTATACAGATTTTCAGCATGAGAATATCCAACTGGCAATCTTATTTTTCAAAGAGAAAGACTAAGATTATGTTTTTGTCATTAAATATTCAATTGCAATTTCGAAGATAAACCTAGATGGCAACGATAAGAAGAAATGATCTGAAATGTTACAAATTGCGTGGTACAAATACCATTAACATATATAATCTAATTTGAAAGAAAAATTACAATGGCGTTAAAATAAAATAATCTTTGTATTAAATCTGATATTTGATTTACTGTTATTTCTGTTAACAAAATTTCTCTGGGTTCTTTTTAGATTCTGTGTTGGTTTGTAACAAAATTATGCTTCTTTTTTTTTAACAAAAAAACCACCTGGTTAGATAAAGAACATATATACGTCATACTTGACACATTCATCAAAAACGTAATTACGACAGGTAATGTAAGCAAAAAAGTATTTATTGACCCACAACCCTGTATAAATTTGTATACCTGAGATTTATAATCTGATTTAAAGTCTTAAACTACTGATAAACGTAAAGCCAAAGAAGTTCTTGGCCGACTGTGATATGAGTCACTTATTTTTCAGAGCATGTTCATTAGGCCTCATTATTCTGTTTACATACAACTGTCCCTGCTGACTGTAAACGTGGCATCAAAGCTGGATGTGGTTTTTTTCTGCATTCTTTTTTACCTGGCAGTGTGATCCCACTCTTTGAGCGGACTGGGAATGGCTCCACTTGCACAGAGCAGAGCTGCAGCTAAACACACTGTGAAGGCAGCACTCGACCCCAGCCCAGCTCCAGTCGGCAGCTCCGACCACACAGACACCGTCAGGCTGGGCAGCTCGCTGAGAAAGATAAACAAGATAGAATTGAGCTTCTATGACTTAAATACTGCAGATATGACTAATAACCATTATTAATATTATCAAGAGATGATTATTTTTACAGTGATAAAAGCATTTACTGCACAGGCCATAGAAACTTGTGGAGCCTCCTCAGAATTTTTTTTTTTTAAACACAATTGAGAATTTCTCTCAAGAATTTAAACTATTACTCAATTACAATCCCTTTTGGTGCCTTTTTACAAACAAAATCTTAAGTTAAATCAATAAATAACTTATTATATCACCTTGTTACTATTCACATTAACTGCTACAGCTACCCTATGTACAACCCTTACATAACTGTACAGTACAGCAATCCATACACAACTATATATGCAACAGAAGCTTGCTTAAGACTGCTGTCGATGTCTGTCAGGGAAGCTGCTTTTGGGAAGACAGGAGAATACTCTAAACTAATTGTCTGGCTCTTTCTCTCAAGGGAAAAACACATCCAGACTTGTTAAAGGCTGCAGTGTGGCCCCGTGCCAGACTCTCATTAGTGGCCACGCTGTCAGAACCCATCACCTCTCTCAGACACGCCAGCACCGTGTCAGTTCTGATTAAACCTCCCAACAACCTGCAGCTCTAATGTTCCTGAGCATCTTCCTTGTTTGCAGCTGCCGGAGCCGCTAGAGCTAACATCCGGCCTTCCTGTCTGTCTCTCTTTACTAACTTCATTTCACAGTAGAGGGGTTTTCTAACAGCTTCTTTCTTAAAAAGGTCCTCACCAACATTATTGCAGATACAGCATTTTTAATTGATTTGTAAAGAGTTAAGAGAGCAAGACTACACTGGAACAGTGCACGAGAGCAGTGAGGCAGAAACAGCACTGTAATAAAACTTAAAGACATGTGACCTTTGTTGTGTTGTGCTAATGTTGTTCACTGCCTTTAGTTGACACAAAAGCGAGAAGATATATTATTGTTTTATTGCAGAGCACAGAATGTAATAAAGCCCACTATGATACACAGCAGTTCACTTCACAGTCCACCATCTCCACACAGCTTTCAACCTGCTGCAGAGTGGTCCGGCTGCAGCTTTTGTCTTTTTCACAGCTGTATTTTGTACTTTTTTATGATTCGTTTTAAATGAAACACTTCCACAACTAAGTTAAACTAAACAATCAATAAAAAACATTATCCTCCAGAGGGCACGAATTAATAACAGAAACATTATTCAGCTTCTGTGCATGTGTGACAGCAAATGTTAGCTTTTCTACATTTCAGTAATTATTTTGTGCATATTCAATATTTAGCAAGAAACATATCTATGTGACAAACACATAATATTTGTCACCTCAAATTCTCTGACACACATAATAATTATCCATTTTAAAAGCATTGCTATTGCTTTTCATGGCCTGTAGGGTCCTTTTGTACAGAAAGTCTGCAATGTGTAATTGCGATTTTTGGAGCAATTATACTAACAAGCTGTAGAAACTAAACCAAACAAATGCTTAGAAGAACTGTACTTCTGTCTCACCCTGATCCAAACACTGAGAGGTAGATATAGAGGAAGGCTATGGTGGCCATGTCGCAAGTATCCAGTTTTCCATTAGTAACACCAACAAATTCCCGTAGTCGCCTCACAAGCTCCGGATTCAGACATTTCAGCTCCTCCCTCTTAGCTGTTATTAATGACACAGCAAACATCAGAGTTGTACAATATCATAACACTGAACACTTTGATATGTAGGTTTATTGAATACATGTTAATGTTGCAGGTGCAGCCTGTTGAGCTGTCATCACTCTATTAATTAAAAAAAGCAATTATTAATTTCACAATTAACACTATAACACAATTTACTCACTAAATGATTACTCTAAAGTTAGTGACAGCCGTCGTAAGTATTATACAAAACAATAATTTTGTTGTGAGATGGGTGGACAAGAAGGGAGAGAAGAGAGAGAGACTCTATTCATGATTAAATGATCATGTCTGCAGTAAAAGTTAGAAAAGTCTAGTTTAATCAGCTGAGGATAGATAATAAATAGTTGATAAAACAACCTGGTGCTCTCACAGCTCCTTCAACTGCACTGAGCAGCTAGGTGATCAACTATTTGCAACTAGCAAATAAAACTCAAGCACGGTCTCAACATGGAAGTTTATCTGCATGAATATAACTAAGGGAAATGTGATTATAACAACTTGCAGAGTGTGTAGGTGCAGCATCATTTCTTACCACAGGAATAAGGTGTCAGCTGCTGCAGCTCAGAGACGTCCCAGCAGAGGAATGTGTCAATATTTGGGAGATTGATGCAAACTTTGCCAGAAGCGGTGGCCTTCAGCCGCAGAAATGTCCTCAGGTTCAAACTGACAGCGAGAGCCACCTGACGAGGAGCAACAACACAGGGCAGGAGGTGCAAAGTTCAGCCTACTTAAAAAATACACTCTTTTAAAATCTACCTGTTTTCTCTAAGGTATAGCAGGATTTTGGGATTAGGGCAATATGATGTTTTGCAAACAGTCCCAGAAAGTTATTGGAGTGGAGTCAGTTATGGGAGAGATCAGGAACATTGCCCTGCAAGCCCTCACTTCTACAATTAGAGTAATACGATTGTTCCTGTTGACCTACAGAGCCACTGTCTCCTCCTGTCTCCTCCTGTCTCCCAGTGTCTCCCCCTGTCTCCTCCTGTCTCCCCCTGTCTCCCAGTGTCACCCACTGTCTCCCCCTGTCTCCCAGTGTCTCCAACTGTCTCCTCCTGTCTCCCAGCTCCCACTGTCTCCCAGTGTCTCCCAGTGTCTCCTCCTGTCTCCCACTGTCTCCTCCTGTCTCCTCCTGTCTCCCAGTTTCTCCCACTGTCTCCTCCTGTCTTCCACTGTCTCCTCCTGTCTCCTCCTGTCTCCCCGTGTCTCCCACTGTCTCCTACTGTCTCCCTCTGTCTCCTCCTGTCTCCTCCTGTCTCCCAGTGTCTCCCAGTGTCTCCTCCTGTCTCCCACTGTCTCCCACTGTCTCCCCGTGTCTCCCTCTGTCTCCCACTGTCTCCTCCTGTCTCCCACTGTCTCCCCCTGTCTACCCGTGTCTCCTCCTGTCTCCCAGTGTCTCCTCCTGTCTCCCACTGTCTCCTCCTGTCTCCCAGTGTCTCCTCCTGTCTCCTCCTGTCTCCCAGTGTCTCCTCCTGTCTCCCAGTGTCTCCCAGTGTCTCCCCCTGTCTCCCACTGTCTCCTCCTGTCTCCCAGTGTCTCCTCCTGTCTCCCAGTGTCTCCTCCTGTCTCCCAGTGTCTCCCACTGTCTCCTCCTGTCTCCCACTGTCTCCCACTGTCTCCCACTGTCTCCTCCTGTCTCCCAGTGTCTCCTCCTGTCTCCCACTGTCTCCTCCTGTCTCCCACTGTCTCCCACTGTTTCCTCCTGTCTCCCAGTGTCTCCTCCTGTCTCCCAGTGTCTCCTCCTGTCTCCTCCTGTCTCCCCCTGTCTCCCAATGTCTACTACTGTCTCCCAGTGTCTCCTCCTGTCTCCCAGTGTCTCCCACTGTCTCCTCCTGTCTCCCACTGTCTCCCAGTGTCTACCACTGTCTCCCAGTGTCTCCTCCTGTCTCCCACTGTCTCCCAGTGTCTCCCACTGTCTCCTCCTGTCTTCCAGTGTCTCCTCCTGTCTCCCACTGTCTCCTCCTGTCTCCCAGTGTCTCCCACACAAACTCGACATTAGGTGGAAAACTTAAAGTCATCAGAGTTAGATCCACTCTCGTCCTGTTACCTTTCCGTGCACCACGGCGTGCTCTCCGTGCAGGATGGCCTTCCCGGGCGCGGACACGAAGCAGTCACTGACCTGCATCTCTGCGGCGAGACACGCGAAGGAGAAGCGAGGAATCCCAAAACGTGCCCGGAGCTCAATGTGTCACTGGCCGTGGTGTTATTATTAGCTAGCTTAGCCACCTTTAGCTTCTGCTAATCCTCCGGAGCAGCAACAGGCAGTCGACAGCTCGGCCCCTCCCCTCCGAGCTTCACCTCAATGGATATAAAGAGTTTAGAGACGCATTGAACAATCTAAGGAGATGTTAGGATGAGATGCTGAAAGAAGAGGGAGCGACATAGACATAGCATGCTGAAAACACATCTGACACACGGACGGGGGTTTGGTCTGGAGCATCCAATCAGCAGCGGCTACTCCTCGAACCTATGTACTTCTAGCCAATCAGCGTCCGGTACCCTCCCACCACCCGGTGAGTTGACCAACCATGCGACCAAAAAGGAAACGCCCACAAGCTACGGGCTTCACCGAGGGACAAAAGTCATCACCGATGATCGTACACCCTTAGCTGTTAGCAGTTAGCTCGAACTATGGCTTCGTTTATCGTCAAACCGGCTTACCTGCGCTGTGTGGTGCGGACAGGAAGACTCCTGGCTGAGCCCCGGACCAGGAGGACACTGTGTCCACACCGGAGGTAGTTCTACATCCGGGCTCTTTGTCCAAATGCTTGTGCGAAGCGTTGAAGCCCCTGATGTAACTGTCTGTGATGAAGCTAAGTGCTGGCTAGCTGCTACACAAGGACACATGTGTATATAAACATTAGATCCTCGTGTAGAAGTCTCAGTGGCTGAGGACACTATTCACATGTACTTAAATGTAAAATAAAACATTATAATCTGTATATTTTCAACTTCCACTATTATACTTGCAGCAGATGATATAACCTGCACAGTTTGTATATACTATTATACAGATTGTTTACAGTAGATCATTAAGATTTGCACCATTCTAGCACAAATAGCATGATTCTTTATTTTGAGCTGGGGTGCTGTGTAAAACTGGAGGTTAAAAGACCCAATGACACAAATATATATTATCATGCTTCTGTGCAGCTTATATCCTCTGATATACATCAAATACATGTGGAATGTAATTTTATCTCGGCCCCACTATTTATTCTCCATTCCGGCCTTTTCCAGTTATTCCACAGAAGGAGACACTAAGATACCCAAAATATACACCAAGACTGGAGACAAAGGTTTGCTGTCAAATGTATTACGACAAAATAAAGTGCAGATTATTATGCCGTTATAGTCAATAGTTCTTTAATGAGTTGACCTCTTCTTGCTATAAAGGTTTCTCAAGCACATATACTGGAGAGAGGAGGCCAAAGGAGGATCATATTTTTCAAGCCTTAGGAAATGCAGATGAGCTGTCATCAGCTATAGGGTAAATTTTCAACTGTTCAAATGTCACATGTGTTTTAAAACCTGTTGTTTGCATCACTTGAGTTTACTGTATTGTATTGTGCATTACAGCCTGGCCAGAGAATTTTGCCTTGACAAAGGCCACACGTTTACATATCAACTGGACAAGGTCTGATTTTCATGTTGTATTTATTTAATTGCTTGCTGAAATATTCCATTTTTAGAAATTATATTTCTGACACTTTTTCCTTTGATTGCAGATACAGTGCATTTTACAGGACGTGGGCTCAAATATCGCCACCCCACGATCATCTGCCAGAGAAAGTCACACAAGTATGCTCGTGTGGGCCAATCTATCCAGGAAAAACTATAAATTCATTGTGTCTTTTGCCCTCATAATTTGCGTTTTTTTCTTTCCTATTGTCTTTTTGATAGAGAAAACACAATTTAGTGCTCAGCCAATTACAGACCTGGAAACCTGGATTGACAACTTTACAAAAGAGCTCCCTCCACTGACCAACTTCATTTTACCTGTAAGCCCACTTGTGCATCTGTTTTACATGTAATTATTTTGAATCCAGATTTTCCTGTTTTGCCGACACTCATGCTTTCCATTTCACAGTCTGGAGGCAAGAGCAGCGCAGCTTTGCACTTGGCTCGGACGGTCTGTCGGCGAGCAGAGAGAAGGTCAGTTTCAGTTGTAGTGTCATCTTGAATGCGTTGAATTATTCTTTTTTTATTTTTCTGCCTCTGACATCTCTGTGTTCTTGTTGTAGCGTTGCTCCAATCGTGCGCTCAGGCGAGGCAGATCCAGATGTAGCCAAGTTTTTGAACAGGTCAGTCAACTTGTGCTTTAGAATTAATATGACAACATGGTTCCTCCACCACACGATTAATAACATGTCCCATCATTTTCACTCAGATTGAGCGACTACCTGTTCACGGTGGCCAGATATGCAGCCATGAAAGAAGGCAGTGAGGAGACAATCTACAAAAGACCTGAATGACCAGTGTCACATGAGGATGAAGGGAAAGATGTTTTTTTGGATGGTTGATGCAGACACTTTGTATTTACTATTGTAAATATGTTAATAAATATGCTCAAGGTATCAAATAGTGTGTCTTATTTGAATGCAAATCATTTTAACTGGACATGATAATTTAGGTCATAATAAACTCAACAGTTGGAAAATATTAAACCAATCAGCCAATACAAAATTACTGGTTTTCCTGGTATTTCATTTTGCACAGTTAATATGTCCTCAAATATGGGCTTTTAGTTGATGTACAGTTATTGCTGTTCTCAGGAGTCCAGAGAATAATAAAATAATTTAGACACCTTTTCTTGTCGGTTGCAATTGTCATTCCACACCGAGATTAAACTACAATGCAGATTTTTCTCATTCATTTTAATACAGTAACCTAGAAGGCACTTGCTTGTCTTTCAACATGGTTGTGTCAGCGCCCTCCCACACAGTCACAGGATCTGGCACCAGCCCTGGCTCTTCTGGGACAAGGTGCTGGCCCATGCCATTAGAGACAGATTGCGGTCCTCGTAGGGTGGATAACGCAGATAGGTGACACACTCAAACCGTGTGCTTCGGAGCAGGCAGGATTTCCTGTGGGAGAAGGTATCAAAGCTGTAGCGGCCATGGCAGGATCCCATTCCACTGGCACCTGTCAAAAATGTGTTTATTAGAGTGGATAGATTGCAGGGCAACATTATCCAACAATTAATATGTGATGCAACAGACTTACCTACTCCACCAAAAGGCAGAGCCACCATCAGACTCTGCAGGACACTGTCATTGGAGCAAAAGCTTCCACTGGAAGTCTCACTCATTAGTCTCGAAATAACCTGCATCGCCAGGAAGGTCCGCATATTGTCAGAATGCATGCTGGCCATTCAATGCAGAGCTTTAGCTTTAATTGTTGCCATGTACCTCAGTGTTGGTGGAATATGCATACACACAGAGGGGTTTCTCTTGCTTGTTAATGAAGGTTATTGCCTCATCCACATCGTTTACAGCCAGAACAGGGAGAACTGGACCAAAGACATCCTGTTGCATGATGGAGTCGGATTCCGCCACCTCTGTCAAAATTGTCGGGGCTTCAAGTGGAACAAAGGACAGGATCAGATTCATTGCATGGATTTATTTTGAGGAATTTCATTTAAGAGGACTCCTACCAATATATTTCTCTGCTTCTATCACCTGCCCACCCACAGCCACCTTGCCCGACCTCCACAGCACGTCTCTTGTACGGTTAAAGATCTCCAGATTGACCATGCGGCCAAAGCTGCGGGACTCTTTGGGATCACTACCGTAGAATTGCATCAGGCAGCACTTCAGGGCCTGCACCAGCCGTGCCTTGACATCTGCGTGGCACAGGATGTAGTCCGGAGCCACAAGGCTCTGCCCAGCATTGTGAAAACGTGCCCAAGCAACACGCTGTGCCGTGGTGGTGATGTCACAGTGTTGGTCCACATAACACGGATTCTTGCCTCCCAAAATCAGGGTGACAGGGGTGAGAGTGCGAGCTGCAGCCTGAGCTATTCTGCTCCCCTCCTCTCTGCTTCCTGTAGGGATTAAAAACCATCATTGACACTTTGAGAATAATTCATAAAATGTACATGAAATTTTAATTTGTAGGTCATTTCCTGTTTACCTGTAAAGAAGACATGATCAAATTTAAGTTCCACAACATCAGGCAAGTCGCTTGTGCCTGCAAGAATCACATGGAAGCATTCCTTAAGGAAACAAGAATTTTAGATCAGATCATTACTCTTTGACTGGAATATTATAGCACATCTACTAAATGATAATGTGTGAGGCAGCAGTTCAGTCAGTTTTGATCAGAGGGAAATCATATATAATGATAAAATACATTTTATTTAAATATTACTTGTCAAGCTTGAGCATAAAGGACCGTGTTGAAAACCCCCACATACACATTTGGAACATGACAGCATATACATCAAACAGCACTGAGCCCATAAATAAATGAATAGGTGTACAAATAGAAAAAAAAATACACATCCAACCTCTATAAATCTCATCAGAAAAATCTGTAAACAAATCCCCCCTTTGTAAATCACACAGATCAATCTTGAGATTTATTCAAATTAGTCAGTAGGCCAGGTTGTTGTGGGCCAAAGTGAGAGAGAAGGGTTTTATTCTGACTGTGTCCACCAAAGCTGGTAGCTCTTGGTTGATCTGACCTCATTATCTGTAATGGGTGGATAACAATACAAAACATCATAATCCATCATTTTATCTACCAAGTAATGACTCAAAACTCAGCATGAGCTTAACAAACGGTACTCTTAGAGACATAAAGACTTTACTGTAACTTGGGCTGCCCATCCTCACAGCTCAATTGAATTTACTCACATTGTCTAAGTAAAAAGGGAAGAGGCGATGGAGGAGCTCTGATGTGTGAGTGGTGCACTCAGACGGACTGATGACTGCACAGTTTCCTGCACAAATGGATGAAGATGATCAGTCGCTGTCAGACCTACTGCTTTTTTTAAGAAAAACGGACTCTAAGAACCGCACCTGCTGCGATGGCCCCGACCAGCGGCACCAGACACATCTGGACAGGACTGCACCAGGTCCCCACGATGAACACCACCCCCAGCGGCTCACTGACCACCAGACACTCGTCCAGCGTGGTGAACTAAACCAATCACACAAACTCGACATGAGGTGGAAACAGAACCTGGCAGAGTTTCAATGCACCAGCCCACTTTATTCGTACAAAAAGGTCAAAGCAACTTAGGTTTTAATCTGCTTTGTAGAGCTCAACACAATACAGTTCTTTGTTGAGGGGAGACGGAATGTTCTCTCGGAAAAAGGTTGTGCAAGTCGTGAATGATCCCAATAATAGAATGAAAATGATTTTGGAAAGAAAATGTTTCGTTACTTAACAGAAAAGTCTCACCAGGTTTCTCTCCACGTGCTGCGGCTGCATCCACTTCTTCAGGTTGTTGATGGCGTGAAGAGCCTCATTCTTGACAAGCATCAGTTCTGACACAACCGTCTCAAACCTCGGCTAATTAAAAATGCCAATGTATTACTTTTTGGACCATTACATCAACACATAACAGGAGACTGCTTCCTCCTCCTCTCACCTTATGAAGGTCCCTTCTTAGAGAATCCACAAAGTCACACTCATGCTCCTCCAGCATCTGCACCACAGCCTCCAGCTGGGCCAGTCGGAAGTTCTCCTTGAGGCTGCGTCCAGCTTGAAAAGCAACTCTGGCGCGTCTCAGCAGATCCACACACTCCAGAGGGAACGTCTTTAAACATGGCTCCCCGAGCCTGGTCCTGGAACCGCAGTCGAGTAATTAATTTTAATACTACAGAGCAATTAAACACTTTGGATAATCCATGTCATCACAGTACCTTCTGCATGTTAACCGCCCATTCCTCTGACAAGCATCGCACGCCTTCGCTTTCCCACTCATGCTTATTCCTGTCAATATTTCTCCACTGCTGGTCCTTGTGAAAGTGTTTACTGTGCATTTAAGCCTCCCACTGGCAGGAAGGATATAGTGGAAATCCTGACTTGAGCCAATCAGCTGATGCACATTATGAACCCAAGAAAGTTGGAGTCTGATCTTAGCCCAACCCCATGGATTTCTTGCAGAGGATAATGGAGTTGTGTACCATGCATTGTGGAGAGGACATTATTAGCTCTTTGACATATATTGTGTGTATGGGCTAATGCATGTATACGTCAATCAAGTTTTCTATTGGATCTTAATTTGATCTCAATAATCTCATTTTATGAGACGGATTCATGTGGAGGGAGGCGGATATATGACCATTTTAAAATCTTGATTAAGAAGAAGAGGCAGATGCTAAGTGTAAAAAGTTTGAGAATATTGTCTAAACTCATTTAATGATATTGAGCTCAGTTAAAAATGCACATTCACACACACACAAACCTGAAAAATTGTTTTCTAAGTCGACATGATCCAATCATAAATCCCTGGTCCTACCTGCGCAGAACCTTGAACCACCTGGCAGGAGAAGGGCTGGGCCGGCTGCTCATGGTGCTTGATTCCGCAGCTTCAGGTTGACACAGCTCAGACTGTTATTGGTGGTTTTATTGGTGAGTGACAAAACAGGGGCTCTTCAGGGGCCAATCAGATTTCAACTGTCCCCACCCCTGGATCCGCCCCTGACCCTCCCACACTCAATTTATAAGTTGAGTTAAGGAATTTTCAGACTGTTCAGAGAAAAGAAAGAAACACCCATTATGTGTAAATGATTTAAAGAAATGATTTATATAATACTGTTGTACATGATTTAACATTACAGGGGGAAAAAAGGTATTTTACTCATGGACAAATACATGGAAATCTCTTTTACAGCAACACACTTCATACAGTGCAGCCAGATTCAAAGACACTGAAAAAGAGATGGAAACTTTTAACAGGCAAGGTGTGGACATGTCAGGATCATTTATTTTTTTGGTACTAAAAAGGTTGGATGACCAAAACTCTGCTTCAGCAGTCCACACTGGTACAATTTAAGCATAGCCTACTCTTGACATCATTTAAAACAGATGAGCGATCTCATCAGACGAGACACACAAGCTTGTGAGGTATCTTTTATCTTTTCTACAAAACACCACTCAGTGTCGTAAATCCATTTATAGTGTTTCCACTTGTTTAGCTTGAACAGATTAAAATGAGGAAAGCTGACGTAAGATCCTCCAGACTCAGTCAGGATAAAAAATAGCTTAATCGCATAAGTAGACTGAATTTTTTTTAAATAGAACCAGCTTTTATATATGTAATGGTTGTAATTATAATCTTTTGTATAATATTGTTTTGTTAGTGGCCTTAATCTTACTTGTTAGAAACATGGCAAAAATGACAGAGTATGTTTTATAGGTTGTTTCTTATTGACAAAAATGATTTATGCTCATTAATGACTGAAAACGTTATTTGCATAATAAAGAACTTTTGATATTTTCTTAATTATTTTTTTAAGTTGCCATTGTCTTTAAACAACCAAAAAGTCTCTTCCTTGACTTAGTGTTGGAACTGAACCCTGTGTAAAGTGATTTTTAGGCTTATTAGGTAACATTCACCCTCATGTCCCTTTTTCTCACAGCTACAAATAACAGACATGTGTGCAAGATTTCCACCTAAAGGGAGCATCACATCGAGCAGTCACATTTGGTAGATGAACAGTCCATGACATCATGTTGAGAGGTTGTTTTTTTTACACCTCAAATTCTTTTAGCATGGCTTACAAAGTCCACAGAGATAGGAAAGCGTTGTGGTGAACCCTCCTCGGTTGATGTTGTCGTGGTTGCAGTGGTAGTAAGTACAGTGGTTGGGTTTCTGCGTATGTTAGTAGGAGCAGAGAAGAAGTCCAGGTACATAGCCCCTGATTCTATGGCTTGTTTCCAATATACGTGGTTACTGGTTACAGCTGAAATACAGTCAGAATTGACAGCGAGAGAAGGGAGGGGGTGGGGCAAAACATGAGGCACTCAGCATTATTGAAAGGTGTAGTGATAAATCTTCTTCTTTACATGACGTACAAAGACGAGCATCTTCGATTGACGTAACTCTTCGTATTTTTGGAGTGTAGGTCAAGAACACAAGTGACACAAACATTTATCCGATGCGTTCTGCCCAACTGAGCAGAGACAAAAAGACAAAATATTTCCAGTTCCAGAAGATCTCCTCTAAATCAAGCATCAGCTTTTTCTTTCGTGACAAGAGATCCTCTTACTGCTTCACCACAACTGAGGCAGATGTTTGGTTTTCGAAGAACTAAGGACGAACAAACCAGCGGGTCCACGGTCCTCTCAGGTGCCTGCAGCGTCTTTTGGTGGAGGAGGAATGGAATGATGGGATTTTCTTGGAAAAGGGACATAATGTAATCGACACACGGTTGCCGTGAGCCCCTCCTCTTTCCTGGAGGTTGAACGCGTGACATTGATTTGTCTTCCATTTACAAAAGATGCATTATGTTCCGCAAAACATTTTAAGACTCTTCCTACATCAGTTTAAGGTTGCTTGGATAATGGAGTCCAAACATGTAAGTATATTAACAATACATCGCTTGGTTTCACTCGAGGGAGTCGACCACGTGTCTAATGGCTTGCACTGCATCTGTATTGCTTTCCAGTTCACTTAAAATGGGAGTGTTAGTTCCGAGAATGATTCTGTTAAGCCTGAGAAACAGAGATCTTGCCACTATATATCCGGATTTGATCAAGTTAAATATACAACATATTGAATTTCTGGAGTGGCAGGGGAGATGCTCAAAATTGGATTGTGCTGCAGAAACACCATCCCCTTAGATGTGAGCTGTACTAGAGCTGAGCTCGTCCAGTTCTAAAAAGACAAAAGGAGACTTTGTGGGTCCTTCATGAGTCCCCTTTTGTTTAGGTGATGACCCTTTGACGTGACAGGCTCCAGTCCAGGTAAGCCGAGCCTCTTGCGTGGTACACACCATTTAACCCAAGCCTCCTGTGCAGATTGTCCCGATGCAGCTGAGTTAGGACAGCTCAAAGCCTGTATTCATACTGATAGCATAGCGCAGCTTGTCACGCAGGATGCTCTTCTTACTGTAGTTAGGCAGCTTGAGCAGGTTGAAGCATGTTGACGAAGTAGGAAGCCGACCACCGGGCTCCTTCTTGCGGATAGTGAAAAACCCCCTAAGAACACTGCCAAGGGTGTCTCCAGTGTCCTAGTCACAGGAAATGCTCTGTTAGTACAAACGTAGCACACTGAAGCCAGCTACGACACAACCAGTTTATAAGTGGAGTCACCTGATCATCTGAAACCTCCACACAACGGATGGAGAAAGGTGGTTTGAGGTAGGCAAAACCTAGAAGAGGAGGCCTTGAACAGCTGGTAACAAACTGTCAAAACACCAAGAATAAAAGACAACACTTGAGACAACTTGTGTTAGAAATAAAAATGCTTTTAACTGTGACAAAGGTTCGGCTTACTTTAAGGAACATAGCCCTCTCGTCAGAGTTGAAGTCACTGGACAGGATGTCCCACAGCCAGATGATGACACGATGGCTGCTGTGAAATCCTCCGTAATAGACTGTGTGTTTCCTGCAAAAGAGAAGAAAACAATGAGCCTTTCCAGCCGTTTCTACACACAGAAAGCAGAGATGAACAAATACCCCTATTTGGTTTGAGACGAAGTTAAAGTGCATCGATCAGTGAAAGTTGAATTATAATGAATACTATTGTTGTGGTGAATCAGTACAGTGTGGGACTAAATCCATTAAATGACATCATCCGTGTTAAGAGACACGATGAAAGAGGACAGTGACGAAATGTTACATACTTGAGGTCATCTAGATCAATCTCGGCATTGTCTCCCGAGATAAGGCGCTGAACCTCAGGCGTGGAGAACACGTGCAGCCACTCGGGGTTGATGATGCTGCGGAAGCCCCGAATGAAACCCGCAGTTTGCTCTTTAATCTGCGTGTGCATCCGGAAGTGAGCCATGAGGTGGATGTAGCTGATCCTGCAGGATATGGTGGAGTTGAGGTCAGAATTAGATGTCGATTTCATACATGGCAGCAAAAGGTCACCATTTTAAACTCAACATGGGTCAGTGTCCACCTAGTTAATTCAACTAAATCCATATGTACATACTTGTTTTCATTGGTGACGATCATGGACTTCCCCCCAGGTATCAGCTCATGACAAACAAGCTGTAAGAGAACACGAAAAGTAACTTTCCACCCTTTAACTTATTTATTAATTTATTTAAGTATATTTCCCATGTTTTCCATCTTTACCTGCCCCATGACATCCTCATCGTAGGATAACGTCAGGCCTAGATCCCCTACATCTCCATCATAGCGCTGAGAAATCAAAAATTTGAAATTGTTACTTGATATTAGGAAAAAAAGTACGACGATGTCAGGTTGAGACGAGCAACTTCAAGTGTAATTTTTCTCTGACCTTGATGGAAGTGAGGTTCTTGTAAAACTCTGAGTCCAGAGAAGGAAGCTCATCAATGGAGCTATAGAAAGTGCTGTGGTGGTGACCCAAGACTTGACTGAGGAAGAAGGAGGCAAACGGGACGTCCACTACAATGCCCTGAGTACACAGAGGTAATAAAGATGCAAATCAATCAAAAATCACCTAAAACACTACGTTCAGAGCGAGAACAAGAAAAGACAGATTTCTTAAGAGATTCAATGTACCTCATAGACAGCTTTTCCGAGCATTTTTCCCACAAACTCAAAAAGCTGCAAATGATTCTCGTGGATGTAAGATGTGGGCGAAGGATAGAGCCTTTCATTTCCACTGGTTGTCTATGGATGAATACATATCATATCATATGAAACACTGTAATCAGAGTCAGCAGCCGATGTGTGGTGGTTTGAAAACAGCCCACTGAATTACCTTGAACAGGTTCAGAGCAGGATTGAACACTTTCTTAATGATCTCCTCTAGAAATTCTTTGAAGACACCATCCTGGTCGATACCAGCCTCATCCACTCCCAAGTCATTCACAAACTTCACTCGAATGACGCCTTTTATAGAATTCGGTGGCAGCCGACGGAGCTGATCATATCCATCCTAAGAAGAAGGAAATAAGCATTGTTTCTGATTAGATTTATATATTCATACTCTTTTGTTTGCTTTCAAAATATATTTTGCAATTGGTTTGTTACCTCTAACATCCGCGAGCGACGGATGGTAATATGGGTGACGTGTGGAGAAGCGGAGCTTGTTTCCACCAATCCTAAACTTTCTTTTTCCTTTGTTACGATGTTCCTGAACAGCAGCACTCTCTAAAATGCAGAGGAAGAGCATTTACACAAGTGAAAAAGAAAATGACAACACCTCAAATTCAAAGAATGCTGTTTACTCACGTTTTTATGTGGAACAACGTGTGGGATGTACTGCAGTAACAGCTGGGCTCTTTTCTTTCCCTTCTCCAGCTCTTGGAACAACAGGCTGGGCTTTAGGTCCCTAAACGCAACAGCAAAAGAGATGTAGCATTGATTCAAAGCATTGATCCCAAAGCAGCCTGTCCTGAAACAGAAGGCTGATGTGTTCAGTTCATCTGTCAACAGCGGACTAGTGGTTCAGTGTTTGTATTTACTTGCGTAGCCAGTGGTCATCGGGGGTAAACTTTCGCCTGCAGTCTCGTTCGTAAAGCACCATCAGCCAGCCGTGAACACTGTGGAACAACTCCAGTTTCTCACCCTTTGCATTTTCTATTAAAAACAAAACAGATGGATATAGTAAATTACATTTATGTTATGGAAAGGATTACTTTCTCCCTTCGTCTTCGGAAAACTGTGTTCATCCAATTATGGAACAAATGGGTGAGATATGTAAAACCCCTAAGGCTTTGTGGAAGTATTGAATGAATGACCCCGTAATGTTGCCTTTATTTAGCAAGCCTCACCGACCTCTATCCCATTCTCTCTCAAGTCACCCTCTAACATGTTGTTTTATTCGGCTTGTTTTTATTCATTTATTTGTTTTTCTCTATTGATCTGTGATTATTGTCTACATGTACGCACTATACCTCTCCCAAAATGTAAAAAGTTGCCCTTGGGCTGATGTAAGTTTTTGAAAACAACTGTCAAAAAAATAAAGAATATAAAAAAATAAAAAACAGCTTTTCAGTAAAACAAAAAAATACTCGCAGCGGTTAAGTTTCAGTGAGGTCACACACTTACCTAAGATTCCATCCCACACCATCTTGAACACAAATGTGTTGAGAAATGAGGAGATCGTGATGAGTTCCTCGATCTTGAAAGATGTTTGTTCTTCATAGACTTCAATGTCATCCAGAATTCTGTAACATATTGACAGTACGTCAGAGAATGACACAGCATAACAGGGCAGGTTATGCACAGTCAAAAAAACAGTGAAATTACGTGATGAGGTGCCGCGAACAGTCACAGAACAGCATGAGCATAGCTAAGAGCTGCTTGGACTCTTCGGTGTCATTGTTCAGACACTCCATGAAGAGTTTGAGGCCTCCCTGAGGACCCAGCTCACAGATGAAGGCCCACAGTTTGGGCAAAAGGTCATCCAGATGTGTCAGACCTGCAGAAAATAAAAAATAATCTGTCATTAAAAACTCCATAATGAACATTCCAGGGACTTTCAAAATACTGTGTTTGCATATATAAAAGGAATCAAGCTTCTAATTCTGACCGGTGAGTATCTGGAGGCGTATTTGTGTCAGTGTAGACAGAGCCGTCTGGTAGAGCACACAGATGCTGCACACTTTCTGAACTTCAGCCGAGTCGACTCGCTTCCCTCCGACTGGTTTAAGGATGTTTCTCACAGAGGCAGACTTCTGAAACGCTCGCTTGAAGAGGTCTGTTAAAGCAGGAAACAGATGAACAACCTTCAATAAACTTTAAACCATGTTCATATTAACTTATACAATTGTACTTATTTTCAAATATTACAATAGCTTTGGGTTTATAACTCACTTTTAACTGGTAGATTGTTTTGTGATGTGCTCGGCTGCGGAGGCGGGGGGGTGGGCTCCTGACTCTCTAGCTTTTTAGAGAGGACGTCACTAAAGAGTGTTCGAATGACAGCAACACCCCACAGGTACTGAAGCTGTCTAGTGACCAGCGGCATTGACTCGTTCAGGCTATGGAGAACGGAAGACGTAGAGAGGAGACAACATCAGGTATATTTGACCTTATTCTTTTAACAAAGAAAAAAATGTATTCGTCCTTACGAACCAATAGGCAGCTTGAGTAAGTCTATTAAATCCTCTTTATAATCTAAACCTTGAAGTGTTACATTTGTGCAATATCTGACAAGCTAAAAGGGGGACAAACATATTCAAATAAATAAAGTTTTGCTGACCCGTAATCTACAGTTTGTGAGAACCAGCCCAGGACGGGGTGCCAGTGGGTGAGGTTGGACTTCTTTTGGGACACATATCTCTGGCAGTAGGACAACATGTCAGTCAGGTCCTTCACGAAATGACCGGCCTCCTCTTCAAGGACTTTCTCATTGAGGAAACCCAAGTGAATTAGGTTGCCTACCAAACATGAGACAGAAACAGTCACAAGGGTAAAATTAGAAGACCAGCAATGAGATCAATGAAAGCGCATGTCCATATTTATCCAAATTACTTTACCAAGTAAGCAGAGCGTGTGGCTCCCCTCCAGACACACACAGATGTCTGAACACTGCTCCTCTCGGCTGAGAAACAAGATGAACTTCCGCAGGAGCTCGTGCGTCTGGATAGATACCATGCACTGCAGAAAAGAGAAGTTTGTAAGGCGTCCACTCTCATAGCTCAAATAAATGTTATATTTATCAAAGGGCTTTTACCTCTGGAGTGAGCACGTTGAGGTGAGTCACGACAGCTGGAACTGACATGATGTGGATGAGGAATGATCTCAGCAGGTTATCTGAGAAGTGAGCCGCAATCACTGGCCTAAAAGTATTAGATTTAGTTAAAAGAAGAGCATGGATAGAATAGATATGCATATCTTCTGCAATGTATGCAACCCTGGAATATTCAGTTTTTGTTAATGTATTTACATCCATGAAATCATCAGCTTACCTTAATGATAAAGTGAAGATAGCTGTTAGAGTGCCTTTGGACAGAGACGGTTTAGAACGAGCTAAGCCATTGGTCAGCAAAATCTAAACATGAAAAGTCAAAATGACATTCAATGCGTATTTTTATAAAATGACAGCTGAGCCGGAAAATGGGTAAAAAATGTCTTCATTGACTTTCTCAATCAAACTGATTATGAGTTGTGTTACCTGAAGTATTGAATAAAATCCCTTTTGATTCAGATGCCCCATGATATTTTCACAGATCCTCATCAAAGCAGGTCTGAGAGCTTCTCCTAAAATAATGAGGGGAAATATTGTGTTTTTCTCTGCAGAAACCATGTCCCACAATAATTAAATATATGTTTTGAACATTAACCTCATCTTGACTTGAGACATACCCTTTCCTCGGACTATCCGCCAGGTGGAAGTGTCCGTGAAGGTCACCAGCATGGCGAGGTACAGTGTTACCAGTTTATTGTCCTGAAGAATGTCAGGCTGCAAATCAGAAAATACAGAGTAATATCATGTCCGCTGTATGAGTAGAGGAACACATTTTTCTAGCTTGAAGTCAAGACTGACCTTTAAGTTTTTCAGTAGCTGACAGCAGGTCCACAGCACATCTTTGACCTGCTTGATCCAGGGGATGGTGAGGTCTTTGGAAAGAGCCAAGGACACATACCAGACCTGAGAGACAAGTGTGAAAATAGTCTCTGAGAAACTCATTACATATAAGAGGGGTTACAATGTGGAGGGTAAACACACACTCACTTTAGGATCATTTTCAACCTCCATGCTGGCAAGGATAGCACGACAAAGCTTCTCAAACCTCTGTGTGATGTAGAAAAATAGAGTGAATAAAGTCAAACAGGAAAATAATTCAGGCCTGTCCTCACATTAGATTCAGATTAACAGGCAATCAAATATTATTATAAACGTGAACTAACTCGAACTTGTTACTAAGCACAGCTGGTAACTCACCATCTTATCCTCCAGGCGATATACAAAAAGTAATTTCCGGGAAATTTTGAAAATTGAAAGTGCATTTCGCTTCGACGTCCCGGTTTCAGAAGCTAGAAAATAGTCATCAACCTCTTTCCTGGGGAGTCACAGGAACACAGATCCAAGGATCATGCACTTGACTCGTTATCAACAAACTCAAAGCTCTTCACACCACAGATGACTGGGGAATCAGCAATACAACCAGAAAGGACGCTACCGTATTTGCTTCTGGAGTCTGCAGCGACAGAGGAACCTCCTGACCAGAGCCTGGATGTTGGTGGCCGCCTTCTCCTTGTCCTTCTGCCCCCTCCTGTCCTCCCTGGCCTGCCTGGCTTTGTCCAGGAACTCGGACTTGGAGATTTGAGGTATACTAAACATTGTGCACCCTAGAGAATAAGAATCGAAACCTCTCATAAACTCATAATCCACCTGCTTGTACTGAAAACATTTGGACAGACCCTCCAGCCTGTGCTAAAACAGCATCCTCGCATTGTTTTGATTGAACACTATGGTGAATTACCTTCGATGATCCTCTAGTGAAGACTCTGTCCGGCCTCTAGCCTCACCTGCAGCTATACCCCCTCATACATCGGCTTGTCCTGGAGAACCGAGCTGCTTGGACAGCGGCTGAATCCTGGAGACTAACTTGTCATCTCTCTGGAAGCAGCGACGTAGTAACGACGGAGCTGGGTCAGCTAGCTCACCGGGCTAGCTCCACTTCGTCCCTGGTCGGCTCGGAGCTTCCTCCAGGAGAATCTTTACAAACTCATTTAATGACACTCGTCACCCCCGCGGGGTTAGAGTCCGTCCTGTATCGGTGACAGCCTGACAAACAGAGGGGACACACCGTTTCGAAATGTAAACAATGAGAGGGGCTCCGTGCATTGACTGCAGCCATTAATCCCGTGTGTCACATTAAATGATTCCGGGTAGTGTTTTTCCTTCATGTACTAACCTTTAAATTAGAACACAAATCGTGAAACGGTACAATAACCAACAGGCTGTCTGTACCTATGTATTCTCTGCAGCAAATGTCAATTTTATATTTTGTATTAAGCTCAGAATGTGGGTGTTTTCGGAGAGGGACTGTTTTCACTGTTGCTCCGTCGGCAGCGGAAACGTGCAGGCTAAGGCTAAAAATAATTCAAGCTAATGTTTAAACGCGTGAACTACAAACAGAATGACAGAAAGTGAACTGAGGTAAAGTGCTGTGTCGCTACGTTAGTCTCGTTTCACTCATCTTGATCACTGTCAAACTCTCTGGAACCTTTAACACAAAGCTGTGAAATGTCCCTTTAAACGG
The DNA here is from genome assembly GCF_963576545.1 of Limanda limanda. NCBI lineage: Eukaryota > Metazoa > Chordata > Actinopteri > Pleuronectiformes > Pleuronectidae > Limanda > Limanda limanda. The sequence continues at coordinate 14,089,556 of NC_083640.1, read as the reverse complement.
CGCACAGGAAAGGTGACGTGATTTTCATAACTGCGCAGCGGCGGACCGGAAGGAAGTGGGTGTTAGCTGACTGACGTTAGCGAGACATATTTACGAAGTCGGCTGCGGCTTCTATGGTGAATATACTTGTGTTTTTATCAAACAACTAGCGACAAAACACCGCCGACGACACAAAAAGACAACAACTGTAACAGCCGGCGAAGCAATATATGTATTTTCTGCCAAATGTGTAATAATACAGCTAACTTTAGTCAATGCTAACTAGTTAGCTCGCTAATTAGCCGTGCTAGAGACAATTGAATTATGATTGACTGGGTGTAGATGGACTGGTGAACTTTACACAGAGAAATAAAAGCTGTAAACAGTAGAAGATGTGTCGTCCCGCTCGTTATTAGCGCGTTGAAGTCGATCGCAGCCTTATAATAAGTGTGAAGCGGTGTTGTTGAATTGTGTATCTTATTTTAAAGCTATCACGACAAGCTGAGCAGGAATAACATCGTCAGGAGACATAACAGCAATGCAGTTAAAACCCCTCAAAAAACATACAACTGTTTTGACCTCGTTGATTTGTGTCAACAGTAGCATCCGCTTTCATGTCGGTCATAGAGTTGGAAAAGTCTCGCTAATGAAATGCACGCGTCACTTCGTGTTTTCTGTATTTTGTCTTTCACAGTATTTTTTTATTTATTTTTTATCTTACTTATTGTAGTTGTTGAGCAACACTGTACAGCATGTTTCATTATCAGAGCATGGACACACACCATTATATAAATACTTGGTTTGTTAGCTCACTTTGAAAAGTTAGTTGATTAGTAACAAGTGAGTTCTTGGCTGAGATTCTAAGACACAAAATGCTGAGCCAACAATGGGTCAGAATTGTTTTTATTTACCTTTAAATAAAAGTTACTCTTAACTAAATACAATTTGTAACCAGCTAATCCACTTGTGGGTTCATCCTCTTGATATTTTCTGTTCCAGGAAGAGATGTCAGGAGAGAGTGTGGTGAGCTCGGCCATGCCTGCAGCTACAACCCGTACGACATCCTTCAAGGGCTCCAGCCCCAGCTCGAAGTATGTGAAGTTAAATGTGGGGGGGGCCCTGTACTACACTACAATGCAGACACTGACCAAACAGGACACAATGCTCAAAGCCATGTTCAGTGGCAGGATGGAGGTCCTCACTGACAGTGAAGGTGAGATGTTGCTGAAAATGATCTCATCATAAGCAAGGTTCATGTCATCCCTTCTCTCGCTGTGACCTATTACTAAGTAATTCTCCGCTGTTTTGTGTTCATAGGTTGGATCTTGATTGATCGCTGTGGGAAACATTTTGGAACGATCCTCAACTATCTGAGAGACGGAGCTGTGCCGCTCCCAGACAGCCGGCGGGAAACGGAGGAACTGCTCGCTGAGGCCAAGTATTACCTCGTCCAGGGCTTAGCTGATGAATGCTCGGCTGCCTTGCAGGTATCAACACTTCAGAGGGCTCTCAGTTAGGCACAGAAATATATTAATATATTGTTTAATAAATTGTTTGGTTTTTTAAAACTGAGTTTCAAAGTCAGTTTATTTTGAATATAACTTTTTTTTATGAACCAATAAGATCATATTATGATGGGCATAAAATAAGTGCAGATATTTTTTTTAAGTCAGTCTATGTAAGATTTCATAGTGACAGTTGATAACTTAAACAATGATGAGAGTTGCATATCCTTCATTACCTATGTCACTTTGTGCCACCAGGTGGCTTCCTTTCTCTTATGACTGCAGTTTTGCAGATGGAAACCTTTTTAATGGTGATTTTTTTTTGTTCCCCCAGAACAAAGAATCTTATGAACCTCTTTGTAAAGTGCCTCTGATGACATCATCTAAGGAAGAGCAGAAGCTTATTGCGACATCAAATAAGGTATAATATGTTTTTTATACATTTTGTAATTAACTTCTAGTGTTTCAATTTCAAGGTAAGACTCATTTGATTTCTATTTAAAAACTCCAAATTCCTTGTCTTCACAGCCTACTGTCAAACTTCTGTATAACAGAAGCAACAACAAATATTCATATACCAGGTGAGTTTTCTTGAACTGATGTCAGGAACCAATGTCTTATTTCCGATGGAACATTGTGAAATGCTGCAGGTTGTGTTAATGACTGTCCTCTATCTCCAAACCCTTCCAGCAACTCCGATGACAACATGCTGAAAAATATTGAGCTATTTGACAAGCTGTCCTTACGTTTCAACGGGCGAGTCCTTTTCATCAAAGATGTGATTGGAGATGAGATCTGTTGTTGGTCATTTTATGGCCAGGGGCGTAAGATTGCTGAGGTTTGCTGCACGTCCATTGTTTATGCCACAGAAAAGAAGCAGACAAAGGTGAGTGTACATCCATCAATTTGTTAATATGTCCACTCTTTTGGGTCGTTTCTCTGTTATCTCTCATGTAACACCCTCTCTCTTAGGTTGAGTTCCCTGAGGCGCGCATCTATGAGGAGACCCTGAACATCCTTCTGTATGAGTCCCACGACGGGAGGGGTCCAGACAATGCCCTGCTGGAGGCCACAGGAGGTGCTGCAGGACGATCTAATCATCTGGATGAGGACGAGGAGCGAGACCGAATTGAGCGAGTTCGTAGGATTCATGTCAAACGACCTGATGATCGCACACACCACCACCAGTGACCCGCCTCCTCTGACCCGTCAGCCTGTGTCTCGGACCCTGGACAGTCTTTGCACCACGCTTGTGCCTTACAACACCAGCGCCTCTCGCTCGCTCTCTCATGCTCACTCTCACAATCTTATTTTATCAGCTTTCTCTAGGAGACTACTATGAGATGAGTCATACAACAGAGTGCAGTGGTGAAGTGATTTTGTGTTTGTTTGTGTGTCCACTTGTCCTATTTGTTGAGTGGTCGACAGGCTGTTGTGATCGTTATGATCACTCTTATCATTGTTTTTGCTTATGTGCAATGAAAACAAAAAATATATTGTCAGTATACATTTGTTAATTGAGGTGTGAACTAGATTACATCTAGGAGAACAATAATTATATGGAGTAAACAGCAAAAAATTAGTGTATGTAATTTTTTCTTTCCTTGTGGTCCTGACGGGTCCACTGCAACAGCAGTGGATGAAGAAGTTGAACACAATGAGGCCACAGGGTGGCACTGTTTTACTCTTAGAAGATGTTTTCAAGGCTATTTTGTAGCCTGCAGATACTAGCAATTAAACCTTTTTAAAATATACTTTTTTTGATATATGTAAGATATCACAGGTGGATGCAACATTTTACTGTAGTGCTTCTGCCACATTTACTTTAACAATATGCATTTCCCCTTCACTAAATGATTATTATTCTCAGTGGAGGAAACTTGAGCTGTGTCCTGAGGTGTTAAATGTACTGGGTTGATTGATTGATGGATGCTGAGGTTGAAGTGAATGACTGTTACCAGAGATGTACCCGGCAGGAAGGGAATCCTGTCTACAAGCTTTTAACAGGGAGAGAAATTAGACCTGTCCTTCGTCGCTGCATTCATCGCAGAATGTCCTGTTTGCACACAATAGGTTTAAGTTGAAATATGTCTAACAATCACCCTACTTGTAGTTCTGTTGCACAGAAGTGACCATATATGTATGTTTTATATTTATATCTACTTTATCACAAATAAATTTTTACAACCATTCTGTTTTACATTCTCATATTATGACACGTGGCGAAAGTTTCAACACCAGAATGAGACGATCTTTTCAAGCTGAGTGTCTTGCATTGTGTTGATTTACACTCGAGTGTCAACCCTTGTTTTCAACTTTAGTGCCAAAAACAACGAAGATAAAAAGATGGTGAAATTAACCTTTCAGTGCAATTTAATAGTCTTTGGTGAAAAATTACTTTTAGTACTGTGAGTGGATGAAAAACAAAGATGTCATTGTCGAACGAACGAGTTTATCCAGGGTTTGTAAAGTGCAGCTCTTTCTGCTCAGGCGCAGACATGTCGATCTTCCCTTCAAGGGTCTCCTGATGAAATATGCAGAGGCTTCTTGTGTGTCTCCTCCTCACACGTTACCGTACCCGAGCCCGAGTGGTAACCTGCAGAGAAACCCAGTTTGTTTCAAAGTGATGTCTCCTCATCTGCAGATTCAATTCAGATCAGAGCGCATCAGTACATAAATTCTTCATCATCACCGGCCTCCACTCACCACCATGAGGTGTCCGTTCTTGGCCTTGTACACCATGGGCTCCGGTCCAGTGCTGAAGTCCACTGCACTCTCTTTCCCTGGCTGGGTTTCAATCTTGATACTAAGAATCAGGGCAAACAGGTGGATAGAGTCACATATCAAATTTAATTTATTTGAGATTCCTGTCTGACTTAGATACACACTCACCTGCCCTGAACCACTTTGATCACGTTTTGTTTGTTAGCAATGACACCGAGTTTGGTCAAAAACTCAAACAAGTGGTCACACTGCATCACCAGGTCCCCCTGAAACAACCACAGAATAAAAGAATGAATAGAAAATGTCATTTTCAAGAAACTGAAAATCTGTGAGGAAACTTCCTCTACGTATCTGAACTCTACAATTGAGGCAGCTTTTTCCTCTCTGTTAATAAGTTTGATTTGATCCACACAGATCAGATCACTCAGATTTACAATACAAATTCTTTTTTACTATGAATAAGAATTCTTTCTGAAAATCCTGAATATCTGCTGTATGTACACATACCTTCTGTTTGGGGTCCTCACATGTTATGTGGAAAACAATGGTGCCATCAGTCAAATTACTGACTGAAATACCTGCAGTGAGTGAAGAACAAGTTCAATCACACCTCAAAGCCTCCCTGATGGAGAAGTGTAAAGTGTGGAGCCTCGTGTTGAAGTGACCTTTGAGGAAGCTGTAGAGGACTCTCTGCGTGATCTTGGCCTCATCCACCACGTAGGCAGCCGTCTGGGTGAGGATGAGCTGCCGAGGCTTCGGTTTGAAACCGTTCCTGTGATACTTCACTACGGGGACAGTGTACTGCACAAACACAGGATACAACTCAGTGAGGCGTGTTGGATGTGATGCTGTTTTTCTCACTGGGTGTATGATGAGAGTTTATTACCTTGATGCGCTCATTACGAATCAACTGCATGACCTTCGGGTTTATGTCTTGTTCACCTGGAGATATTAAATGATGCAAAAAAAACAGTTGAAAACGCATCACTTATAAAGTACTAAAGGGCCTCGCTCCTAACTGCATCAGCGACTAATTAACCCTCTATGTGCCGGGCGTTCACGTAGATCTATAGATCTGTTGGTTTATCCCGGGCCTTTGCCCCAAAACTGTGCAGCAGTTTAAAGATTGAGATCAGACAGGCAACATCATTTGTGTCTTTAAAATCTGCTCATGAAGCATTTTAGGGTTTTATGAATGTTTGACATTATATTTTATTTCCCTCTGTTTTACGAACTGTTTATCTTTCCCTTGGTTTGATTGCTGTTCTTTTAATCTCCATTTTTCCTTTGTATCTGTGTACTGGAAAAATGCTGTATAAATAAAGGATATCATTATATTATTATTATTTAAAGAATCAAATGGTATTGTGACTACAGAATATCTGATACTTACTGATTCTGGTGTCTAAGAAAGGTGAAGCAACACTCTGTGGATAACCGTCCTTTTTCCCCTTGAAGAGGGAGCTGGTGACAAGTTTCATTTGAAACTGAGGGGATGAAAAAACAATATCAATCTCTCTAGAAACAGAACATGTGATGATCCAGTTTCATACAGCAGGTTCAACATGGGAGATACCTGTGCTTTCTTCTGGGGTGTGATTCCCCTCACATACCTCCGCACCATGAGGCGGTAGTGAAGCGTACGCAGGGTCTCTGATGCCTGGCAAGAACAGAAACATGCACAAAATAAAATGTCAGCATGTCATTTATCTGTTTGGCTATGGAAGCGATGAACCAGTTCACCTCTTTGACCACAGCTGGTGGAGTTAACCAGGTGGTTTTATCCAAAACGGTCTTTGGCAGATTGAGTTTGAGTCGGTTCAAGTAACTCTGCCTCACAAAGACCAGGTACTCGGAGTTGTCCGTGCTCTTAGCCTCTCCTCTGGTCATGTAGCCTTTAATGAATCTGACACAGGTTGTTAAATATTAGTTTATCAAATAACAGGGGGGGGAGGGGTTGAGCTGTGGGATGATGATATTTCTTCTTTCTTACTTCTTGATGACTTTCACAGCCCAGGCTCTCTTCTCTCTCTCCTTCCGAGCCTGCACTCCTCTCCAACAAGTTTCAATCTTAGTGGCTGAGGATGTGAGGAAGATAACAGGGGGGGTGTGATTGCAGAATGGTACGTCCCCCTTCGAGATCATGTGCTGTGAGACTCACCAGCTTCTTTTTGTTTCCTGAATTCTCCTTTCGCCCTGTACCCTCTGTATTTGGCCTGGAGTCTTGTCGCTGCAGGTTCAGAGCATTAGGCTGGATCATTGTGCAGATATAGGGATGAGCTATTATTAAATCGTTTTAGAGCTGATTTACACTCACCTAGTTCATGTTTACATCTCTCATAAGCATCCTCTGTGGCATAAAGTGTCCTCGGGTGGCGGATGAATATTTTTGTTCTAAAACAAATGAGGGTTAAAAAAAAGGCTCTCGGTTACTCCTGGTTTAAAGTGCATTTGCTCTGTTGTAATTAGGAAGTGTCCTCACCGCCCCATTTTGTATTCGTTTGGCATGTAGCCCAGATGTTGAATCAGCACTTCCACTCCGTCAGCGGGCATTCCTCTCCAGTGAGGCCAGGTGGCCGGGCACAGAGGTTTGTATCTGTGAGATACAGCAACAGCCCACACGGGATGTTTTAAATGAAGCAGAAAAGGAAGAACTCAATTAAACAGGTTCTTTAATTTGAAAAAAACAAAGTCCTGTGCTCCGTCATACCTCTTCAAGAAAACCTCATATTTGCGTCTGTAAGCGAAACCCGCTCGTCGGACCCTGAGGTGCTCCATTAGGCCCAGGTACTTCACCTGGTGTCTGATCAGTGCTTCGTCAAACTGACCTGTGAGTTTGGGAGCGAGACGAGGATCGAATTCACTCCTTCATGGAAACAAAACATCTAAATGTGCTTCTCCATCAATTCAAGTACCTGGCTGTTTGGACTCATTGGATTTAAGACAACGTATGTACCAGGCCTCCTTAGCCATGAGGATCTCTGTCAGCTTCAGCAGGCTGCTCTTAAACTGGGTCGCCACCTACAGACACAACACCAGGGAGGTAATCCCCAACAGTTCATCTGTCAGATCCATATGGCTCCATGATGACACAGGCCCTCTGCCACTGACTTGTAAATGAAAGAATGACTTGTCTTTGTCTCAGAGGTCAATCTACATAATCCAGACCATTTACTAATTTGTTTCTTCTCATTTCATAATCTCTACAGTGTACTAGAGCTCGACCAATATAGATTTTGGGGGCCTGTGTCAAAACCGATATTAGTGAGTACAAATTTGTGATACTGATGTATTGGCTGATATATTTAAAATTTAATTGCAGCTTGATATTTTACAGTCTAAACATAAATATATATCCTTATTCACAATAAATAAAAAGATCTGAATACTTGAATTAAGAAAATAAACATGTTTTTTTCAGTGTAAAACTGTCGTGCAAACTTCATATCAGCCACATATTGTACACATATTCTCTCTGAATACATCGCAGGGTGTATCACATGTGTGCTGTGTTGGCTCCAGTCCTTTCTTCAAGGCAAAGATCATTTGTAAGCTTGATAATAAATCTCAGCTATAGCAAAGTATTTCGAATTATATATTACTTTGGATGATATGGAGAGAGAAATCTTATTATGACTCACTGTTTCTGGTCTCCGCCTGCTGTCTAGAGCCATGGTGGAGAAGCACTCTTTGACTATGGCATTTTTAGACTGACACATCAGCTATGAGAAGGTGTATAAACACACACACACACACACACACACACACACACACACACACACACACACACACACACACACACACACACACACACACAAAGCAACATATTAATTTCAAGTTCATTTGCCATTTCCCTCTTGCTTCATTTTCACCGCAGGAGCTAAATCTCAGCTTATTTTCTGTCTCACATCATATAAAGTAGAAAACTGTTGACTCACATCTTTTATGTTTCTGTATAACAGGTCGTTATTTTTGTCCAGGAAACCTAGAACATCACAGCGGAAATAAAAACAAATACACCAGGAGTCATGGACTGTTTCTGAGCCGAAACTGAAAAAAGATTTAGATGTTTGGGGCCTCAGATTGTGATTCCTTTTTACCCACAACACAGTAGGTGACCTCCCCGGCATAATGCAGGAGACGGAAATCTCCCCTCTCCAGAGTCTTACGTGTCACTTTGTCGGCCAGTTTGTGCCTGTAAAGAGGTGGAGAGAGACGGAGGGATGAAGAGTGAGAGGCGAATCCTAATCCTCCATCTCTATCGGCTCACTGTCGGCTCACTCACCAGTCGCACGGTGAGCAGAACCATGATACTCACTCAGTATCATTTAGATGTATTTAATTGAACAACCACTTCATTATCAAATGTGACTTGATACATGGTGTTCCAATGCAAGACTATTTAAGATTTAGTTTATCCAGAGCAAATGTCAATACTCTCTTGCAAATCGAAGTCGACTCACGTGACAAAGTGCGGGTGATTTCCCATCTTATCCTCCAGTCTGTCCAGGAAGGTGAGATCTGTGGCTTCTCCTGGTCTCAGACACTCCTCATCCTGCAGGAGAGTTATTTCGCACACTTTCACAATATTTTATGGTTACAGTGTATTTGAAAAGCGTCTTACATACCAGTATGGATATGATTCCTCTGTGTTTCTCCTCAACCAGATCACAGATGATCTTATTATTGAAGAATTGTACGGGCTCCCACTAGGGAAAGGTCCCAAAAAACAGAAAGTGAATTAAAATCTATATAATGCAAATTAATGTAAACACTTCTTTTTCCCGGGTCGTCAGGATTACCTCGATATCCTCCGCTTCGTATTCCTCCTGCTCAGACTTGAGTGTCAACTGGATAAAAAGCTGCTGCAGCTTCTCGTTGCAATAGTTTATACAGAACTGCTCAAAACTGCGGAAACAAAAAACATCTCAGATTAAATATCCAGAAGTTGACAATTTTTCTTGAAGAATTCATCAAACCCTAACATTAAATTGTGCTAAAATATATGAAAATGGCTGAAATACCTGTTAACATAGAACACCTCAAAGCCATAAATGTCCAGAAGCCCTATTACAGTCTTTCTTGTAGAGTCCTGGTAGAAAAACAGTTAGAATAGAAAGTCATCTTCATTGGTTCAGTTTGTCATCTGTTGCCCGCTCTTCTTCTTCTCACCTTGTTCTCCATGGACTCGTTGATCCTGTTGACTAGCCAGGTGAAGGTCTGTCCGTACATGGCCTTAGCCAGGGCATCTCTGGCGTAGATGGCGTGATCGATTGTGAACGGGCTGAGGACCTTTCCACAGATACAGAATCGTTTTAAGTAGAACTTGAAGTTTAAGAATTTTAAATATAAACACTGTCTTCTGATGAATGAAACCAAAGGACCACCTGATCTTTACTGGCCTCGATCTTCCTGTACGTCAGTCCCTCTTGTAGAGTCTGAGCATCAACCCCGAGTAGCTGCGAGAACATAAAACGTGAAATGAGTTTCGTCTTTGACTTTTTGTGACGATGCCACACATTATGATGTCTTCTTACATTTGAGACCCAGCGTAGTGCTCCGTTGTTGCTCAGGAGGGCACGGCCTTTACTGTCAGGGTCAAACTCAATGTTCCCCAAATGGAGGACACTCGCAATTATTCCAAACAAGTGCTGCACAGACAAAAAAAAAACATTTCAAACATGATGTGAAAACTGCAGGGTCCCAGTGAGCAACAGCAGCCAACTCACATTAGTGTTGATCTCGTCGATGCTGATGACCTGCAGTGCATTTTTGACCGTTTTCCATTCGTTCTTGTCATTAATGGAGGACACAATGGCACACTCTCCCTGTCAAAGAGAGTAAACGACACAATGACAAAATTGTACGAGTGTCTCATCTAATTCATCACACCACGATTGCAGTGATGTTAATACCTGGGTAAGATACTTGTAGTGCTGGCAGTCTCTCTCCAGGCCCAGCTGGTGGAGCAGGTCGTCCTCTCCTCCCTGCACCAACTGGTAGAAGATGTGGAAGTTTCTCTCCCCGTGATTCTGGTGCACCACCCTCGACTTCTCCAACAGGTAGTTCAGGATGTGGCCTCCGACTGCTTCCCCCTAGAGGCATCATCATCCTAAAGACAGCAGCTCTACAACTTGCAAAAAACACACACAGCCTATGGTACAGTGGCCCGATTGAAAAGAGTTTTCGAGGATAAAGTATGATCTTTTTGAAAACTTATTTTCCAGAACTGTGAAAGGATAGTTGTGGCTCATATTGTATTTTGAGATTAATTTCTATTGGATTAACAAATTGATCCTTTGATTTCTGCAATTTAACCCTAAAGTCATTTAAGGCTTCTTATTTGAAGATTAACCAATTTTCTTTTTGATAGGCTTAGCTTCTCATTTTAATTTTGCACATTTCAACCATCCACAGGTTCCCAAAAGTAACCAAAGTAGTATTTCTCCTTATTTTTTATTTCATAACACTCTTCATTTTAAATTTTCTTATTTATAGTATACTGGAATTGTTTTCGGAGACACTTGCCACCTGACGTTTACCTCACTGTCAAACTGAATGTCCATATACTTCCCAAACCGACTTGAGTTGTCGTTTTTTAGTGTTTTGGCGTTCCCAAAAGCCTGCAGAAAAACACACACACATATCAACCATATCACACAGAATAATAAATGTCAGCAAGTCCTTCTTTTTGGTTTGTCTTTACAATGATGTCACAGGAAGTGGTCAGACCTCGAGGACAGGGTTGGACATGAGCATTTTGTCCCGTACTGTGTTGAGCAGAGCGGTGCTCGGACAGCTGACGGCGTAATACTGCAGAATCTTCTTGGAGGCCTCAGTCTTTCCGGCTCCGCTCTCCCCAGAGATGAGGATGAAGTGATTGTTGAACTCAGTCAGCATGGTGTGGTAAGCGTTGTCTGCCAAGGCGTAGCTGCAGGGAGGCAAAACCAATCCTATTTCTTATTTCAACCTCGGGTCACTGCACATGCACCCTCACATTCGCATTATAGATAATACTCACATGTGTGGTGGAAGCTCAAAAAAGTTGACACCCATGTAGAGATCCATCTGTTTGCTATTGTACATGTCCAGCTCTTTATAAGGATTAACAGACACTAACAAAGTGCCGATGTACGTCTAAAAGAAAGAGTTAAAAGTTACATATATGTACTGTGAAAGTGCACATCAGGGTTTTACTACACACTCACATATATGAGATCCTTGTTGAAGCGTTTCTTCAGGTTGCTTAGGAAGGCCTCCTCTGTGGTTTCATCCAGGAGGACAAAATCCTGGATTCCCACCCGGTCCCTGGCAGTCAGGGCGCCCTCCATGTCCAGCTGACCCTGAGCAACAGGTCGTATCAACCATTAGTGACCTAGATACAAAGACCTCAGTGCAGCTGGAGTGAGTTTAAAATGCTGGTATTCAGCCCCATTATCTGCAAATTTATATATTTCTAAAACACATGTATGGATCCAATTCTTCATAGTTGTAAGTTTGAGATTGTCAGAGTTTAAAGCTTTATAATTGTGTGTATTTATCACTGAGAGAAATTCAGAATTTAAGAGGAAGCAGCCTCTGCCAAAGTTACTATAACAAGTGCAACACATCTTTGCATGCATAACAATGAAGTCTAAATTTTGAAGTGTATTTTGGCAAATGCAGCTGGATGAATAAATGTTGGAATAAATGTCTCTGTGGGGGAGGACCGCACTGGAAAAAGCCCCAGGAAAAGCACAAACATGGTCCCTGTTAGTTCAATTGAAATGAGAGGTCCAGAGGTCCTATGCGTCTTTGAAGCAAAGCTCTGTGATTGTGCGGACGAACAGACAGAAGCTAATGATCACTACACAGCACACAGAGACCTTGGCCGGCAGCCCACGGTTCACCAGAGCTGACGCCTACATAACACACTGTGCAAATGGACTCAGGGAGCCCGAAACAGCGGCACATTTAAAAAGCATAGTGGGAAAAATTCCACCAATCTGTTTTGCATTCTCAGCACCAACACTTAGACCAAAGGTTTTCCCAGCTTTTGTTGGTTTTGTATTTTTCTCTCTCTCTCTCTCTCCCTCCTTTGGAAGCAGAAGTCCTTTGATTCTCAACTCTCTCTGTAAAAACATTAAAAAAGATAATCCATTGGATCTAATTGACACAAAGCCCTCCGTTCCCCCTCCTCCCCTGCTTCTATCCTCCGCCTATGGCCCTCGTTTCTTCTGAGAAAGGCCAAGTGTTTTTGTCCTGTAAATACCACGGAGCGGAGACAAAAAAGACGTCTTTAAAATGCAGTCTACAATCCATTACACATATTCCCCCTGCATATCCATTCAGTAATTATTCATTAGAAAACATTTAACGTCACAGTGAATTTCACACTAGGCAGTCGAAACACAATGGAGGAGATTTGGCCTATTTTGGGGTGAGGAGTTGGGGAGGGGTTGGCTGTACAGAGGAAGGGTGAGGGCGAAGGGGGGGGGGGGCAGGAGGGGAGCAGCATTTGTCTGATCTGAGAACCTCTGAAACGGGGCCATCTTGAGACAACGGGGCAGACTAAACGCTGCAGTAACGGTCTGTGTCCCGCTGCTTGCTGTGACACTCATTTAGTTTGCCCCGGGGGCGAACAATAGAGGCTTGTTCTTAGCAATCCTGTGCTGTAATTTGGACTTCATTACTCTGCTCACACGGGGCCCCATGGAAGGAGAGAGGAGGCTAGTCAGATGAGAGTTTTTTTTCCACCTGTCAGCCCCACATCCCCAGTGCTCACCCCCTCTACCCAACAATACCCCTCACCCCGTGTCCCCACCAATAACCCTTACCCGACCCCCTTCCCAGAGCCGCCCCCCCCACCACCCACCCATTTTAAGCCAATGAGACAGGTGAACAATATCATTGAAGGAACTCTTTTTTGCACGTCAGAATCAATCTGCCGATGTAATGGTAGCGGTGCTGGTGTGGGCTATCCGTGACACCCCCTTTGCTTCATGGGAACAAACTTCTCTCGGGGCAGCACAGGCAGACAATATGCTGGGACAGCGTGACTTAGGGATCTGCCATACAGTATTACAAGTAATAACATGAACAGATAAGCCCCTGTCAAGAGGAGGGATAATGAATTCAGTGGGGATAATAACGCCTAAGTTTCTAGGTTTTCATTCAGCGCCCTGACAAAGTCCAAAGGTTTCAATTCAGGTTTCCTCTGGGGCCCTGCAGGTATTTCTTTTAAACAGATCTGTCCGCAGCACGCACAAGTGTTTCCAGTGACACTGCGCTAGAAAGGCTGAACACTGAGTGGGCGTTCAGGATTTCTTGTCCAGAGAGGACGGATAGAAGAAGTTTTCCTCATGCATGTGTTATTAGAAGCTTTGTGTGAATACGACCCGAGCGGACTGGACGGTAATACCAGTTATAATTAACAATCGATGGCCCAATATGATGCACAGCGGAAAGAATGATTATGTAATGAATCCACTGAGCCATTGTCAGATCAGGTGAATGGCCTCGCTACCTCAGAGCACAACCAATTGTATTTTAATTAAGAGATGGTCCCTCAACTTGGTCTAGAGTGTCAGTGTTGCCTGAGACAGAGTGACCTCATCCGTGTAAGGAGCAGGGGGAGGGGAGGAGGGAGGGAGGGAGGGAGATATAGGACACAGCAATTTACCAACTAATAGGAAGGTTTATCTCAACTCGTAACAAGAATAATGCACGATTATCTAGTTTGTAGGTGAAACCTCCACTTGAGCTTAAAGGTCATCATATGTCAGGACAACTAAAAGCTACTTCCTTACCTCCTGGTTCTGTATAGTTTCTATGGATCAGGCGACTGTTACCAAACACCTCTTGAAGCAAAATGTCAAAATATTGGCAAATACAAACATGATACACCTCTGAACACTGAATGCGGAGCTACAGCAAGCAGCCAGTCAGCTTAGCTTATCACAAATACTGCAAACATGTAGATTGTATGAAATGAAGCAACATTAACTTGGCTATGAACGCCTACATCTTGCACAGTGGGATCCAGAGTCAGTGCAGTTGCGATCCGCTGATGGGTCCAGAGAGGTCCCTTCAATACACACGCTCGACCAATCACAATTAGGTCTCATATTTAACTTAAATAACAGAGACCATGTTTATGTTTATTTGACATTTATTTTCATTCCATGTCCCAACGATTAACATGGAGCAGGCAGGATTTTTTTTTTTTAACCTATTCTGCAGCCAGCCACCAGGTTCGGTCCAGACCCTTTGGCTTCACTTACAAACTTATATAAACAATATCTGATGGTTTGAGTTGAATCCAAGCAAGTGGGAGAACAGCTTGGAGACCAGATCAAGGCTCCAGGAAGGCACTGCTTCCAGCCAGGAAACAGTCCAGCACATAAACCTCTTTAAAATAATGCAAATTATTTTATTGTAAATCAAACACACAGGTTTTTGTTATTAAGTTAAATTTGTTGTTTGAGGATTTTGTTGCCTTTGGACAGAGCCCCGTTATCTGTTCCCCCCGCTTCTGGTCTTTTATTCTGACCTAATCAAACTGGCTGCTGGTCGTAGCTTTTCACTGAAGTGTCGTTCACCATCTCATCTACCCGAGTCAGGGTGGAGAACACTTCTTGACTATATGGCGATTAATGACATTTGCCGATAAACATGAACGGGACTGAGAAGGTTTCAGCCAGAAGATGCAAGAGTCATAGCTTTCAAGTTTGATCCACTCTGAGCCCATAGTCTGAACTGACCCAAGCTGCTATTTGTTTGGTGGTAAAAACAACACATGATAAGACAAAAGAAAACCCAAACCTGCATCTCTGAAGCTTTTCTCCCGCCAGGTGCAGAATCTCAGTGGGGATCCACACCAGAACAAATCTCCTTTGGACCAGAGAAGTTAGACAAGAAGAGCGAGTCCTCCTGTGTCTCTCTGCATGGAGACAATCAGTGAATCTGTAGACGCTAGATTATTCACTGTTGTCCAGATTAAATTCAAAACCACTGTCCTCTCTGTTCTGTCTAGTGGCTCATTCATCCAGAATGCAGTAGTAGTACATTGATGGTGATGTTGCGTCGAGGCCTCTGAGCACATATGCTTCTCCACACCATCCTGACCCAGGCTCAGGCCACTGTGGGCCGGGTGCTTAATCATTCATGCTGTAGGAGGAGGAGAGACAGAGATCTTATTCAGTTCTTACCTGGGTATCTACTGCTCTACTGAGTGTAACATAACAATACAGAAACAAGATCCAAACTACACCAATCCAACCATCCCCCTTTCCCTCTCTCCTTGGTTCTCCGTCTCGCCTTCTCTTTACGTCTGAGCTCCATCACATCACTACCAGCAGAAAGAAAAGCCCGGAGGCTCTTTCTCCCTGCGTTCCAAGTCTAGGTCTGGTTACTGATCTTTGATTGGATGGATACATTACCAACTAATCATCAGCTGCTTTTATTACTCAGCATGACAATGCTTGTCAGCGGAGTGACATTGTTTAGAGCTGCCAATGCAATGTGGCTTCTGTGAAATGGCACTGGGTTGGTGCCCAAATGCAATTAGCACATTTTTTGCTTGGGTGACGGCAATTAGCAGATAACAGCTCCTCTAATTAAAGTTTCAGTGACAGCATTCAAATGTCAGAGTATTTATGTTTGCAGGGGCATTTCAAGTATGTATATTGTATCAGAGAGTTTACAGTGTGACGTTGGGAATGAAGCCAAAAATTCTCGGACTGACCTGACCTGAGAACATGTAGATTTGTGGAGCTTGAACTGAGATACTGGGATTCCCCTTGTTAAGTCATTATGGCCCTTCAACTCCAATTTAGATGTGCTCATGGGAAAATTTGTCTCGCAGCTATAAGATTAGATAATGTTAGAAAAGATTTGTACTGATATCAGCCAGGGAAAATCACTTGTTACAGTCGCACACAGTCAAAATTCGGTATACTCCACGTGAAAGTGTGACATAAAAAAAAACCATACAAATTAAAGTCAAATGAAAAATGTTGTTAAAATACAGAGGATATGTACATAATATACATCTTTAAACACAGATACAATTTTATTTGTTGAGAAATGTACTGGAGTGAAATATAGAACACACAGACTTAAATATAAAAAATGCAATAGTGGAGTATATACATAGAAATATGAAATATAAAAACATAAGCTTGCTCAGCTAAAATTTACACTATAGTAGCATACAAATAATTCATAATTAAATTAAGCAAAACTAAAACATACATTTTTATTGAATTGTATTTATTGTTCTTGGGAAGCACTTTGAAACTTGTTTTAAAAAAAATGTATTTACAGCAGATATATTAAGGACTGTAATAATAATAGAGGCTTATGTCTCTGTCTCAGTTGACTTGCTGACTGAAGTTAATGAGCAAGAAAACATTAATTGATCTATCACTATTAAATAAGGGTTGATTTGATACAGGAATATTAATTTCTAATGAATATTAACAGTCATTTTTCTTCTGTGTACGAAAAACAAATGACTTAGGTAAAGTAGCTACACCCTGTGGTGGGAGTGATATTATGTTTACCTGTGTAACCTGGCAACCACCATCAGAAAACACACCCTCACACACACACACAATGCGAGGTAACACAGGATTCTGCTTGCTCTGCTCTAGTGACCTAAGTGTGAGAAAAGCTCAGGTTTCATTCAAATTATGGATTGTTTCATATTTGGAAAGCTCTCAGTCAATTGGGCAATAGTGGGAGACCACTTCAGCGTTCAACATATTTTAATTATTCACTAACTGCTCCAGAAAAGTTGTCAAGGTTACCTCTGCTGTCGACCCACCTCTCCCCCGGCCCAGCGGCCCGGCAATGCTTGTCCAATCTTAACAAGCTTTGTGCTACCCACTGGGCTCTGATTCAGCACGAGACCCGGCAAATCCAATTACACAGGAGTCAGAGAGGTTGATTTTCCCATTATAGATTCCATGCTGAGAATGAGAGCTGATGATAACACTCACATCACACCACTACAGCCCCACCCCTCCTTCTTTTCTCCTCCTTATTTTGTCTCCATTTCACTGTGTCCCTCCTTTTATTTCTGCACCTCTTCCTATCTAATTCCTCTTTTCCCAAAGAGCCTCTTTCTTCCCCCTGTCCCTTTCTTTGGATCTCTCCCTCTTTCATAGTCCATTATTCTAATTTTTCAGAGCAGCGTAACGAAGGCCAGGCCCTGTCATCATTTCAGGCCCAAAATGCTGGGTCAGTAAGGTTAGTTCATACTCCACATTGAATATATTTTTACCCAAAAACAAAAATCATGTACATAAATGTAACATCATTAGCCGGGATTTCTTATTCGGCCCCATTTTTATGTACTGTAGCTTTAAATATAATTGGTTTACACTTGATTTGACACCAATAATACACATATTTGTCAGTCTGAATAACCTTTAAAAAGGTCACTGCAAAAACTAAATGCAAAAGTATTTAGACAACTTGACTTCGGGGTGTGTGACTGCCATCCTTAGTGGACCCCATGAGCCTGCTGTGCCACATGAAAAGCAAATAGGAGCTCTTTTGGAAGTGAGGTTCTTTTACACTCAATCGGCTCTGACGAAAGCAAAGGACTTTTGGTCCATCTTTAGCCTTTAGGCCACTAAAAAGGACTGACCTTGCCTCAGACCAGAGGCTTTGGTGTTGACACAGTCCACTGAGAGGTCAGTACCATTGACCCCTCTAAACCCTGAAGACAGGGTCCTCTGTGATCCTCGGGGACAATAAGATTGGGGAGTCCGACAGTCGTCTGTGGAGAGGAGAAGACAATGTGATGGGACCTGTAGTGACATCTGTTAATAACCATTGACCAATGAGGACCAATACTCTGTCAGTGCATTAAAAATCCAGTGCAGCTCAAACTCTCCCTTCTTCAGCACAGACAGAAGGCTCATAGTTAAAAAGTACTCATATCCTTAACTTAAGTAAAACTAGCAATAAAACACTTTTTAAAAACTGTATTACAAAACAAAAGCATTGAGAATGTTGCTTTAATGCAAATATGAAACATTATTATAAAAGCATATTCAAAGTAAGGATCAGTGGATTTGTATATTTTGTATGTCCTTTGTTTTGATGCACAAAGATATGATAAATATTTTTCATACATTCTTCTTTTGCTGCTGGATAATATTATCTATTTAATATAGGATATATATGATTTATGATAACTACACTTAAAAAGTAGTGAAGTAGAAGTATAAATAAGAAACACTTGAATACAGTGGTAGGCTTCTTCAAAACAACAGTTCTTGTGTGAATGAAGACTGGTGATTCAATGAGTCAGCAACACATTGAGCTCATTGTTGTGAAAGGGTCAATTGTCCAGAGTAAGTAACAAAGCAGGGACATGAATTTTATCTTCATTGCATTTAGTGGCGAATATTTCAACAGTTTTAAAATCTCACCAGATAAAAGTAAAACTCATGGTTAAAAACCACAATGGATTAAGTGGGTTTTTTTTGGTGGTTTGGTTGAACTGACCTTTGACCCTGCATGAGACACAGTTAGTTTACTCGATGATAACTAAAGCTGTGTTCAGCTGCACTTTCAGTTTCAATCTTCAGTCTCAAGTTAAAATAAAATTAATAATTCCTCTGACACAAGAAACATTTAAAGAAACCACAAACTGGTAACATATACACAACTGGTAAATGGTCTTTTCCGACATGAATTAAGGAAAATGTCTGGACCCAAACGTCTGGAGCAGCAAGAGATTCTCCGGGTCAGACGCATTCAAAACAACAGGAACATTTCCAGAACATTCATTTGAGCGGTAGTGTAGAGCATGAAAGAGGCAGGACATAATGTATAAATTGTGCATTAAGGGTTTTGTTAACAGCTCATCAACACTGGCGTCTTCCCTTTCTCCTAGAAGCTCTCGAATCTAGATTTCTTTCCAAAGTCGATATCTTCCTCAGCATCTTCTATGTGTATGGCACCTCTTTTTGATCCTATAGGATAAATCACGCCCACTTGCAATTTCCCGGGCATTTCCTCACCGTATTCTCACATGAGCACAACTCAGATCTTCCACAGACATTTTACTTTGGGGTCTGGCAGGAAATCTTCGAGAGAATGTCCAGCACAACAGACAGTTCTCACTAACACCCCCCTTTGGAAAATCCAGACTTCTACTAATGTCTGAAATGTCTGCCGTGAGCCAGACTCACTCTGTGGAGGTGCGACTTCACCGAAACCTGTCGTAAGTCGTCCCTGTCTGTCGGACCTCTGACAGGACAACCC